>NW_027185285.1:4275000-4760000 GCF_022577435.1 Embiotoca jacksoni | reverse complement strand
TCCTGTTGTACTGTACTGAGAGGCTGTAGACTGTAGCAGCGCTGAGGGGATGAGATAACCAACCGTTCACCATTGTGAGAAAGGCTGTCAAAGCTTTGTTTTTCTCTCCCTCCCTCTCTCTCTCTCTCTCTCTCTCTCTCTCTCTCTCTCTCTCTCTCTCTCTCTCTCTCTCTCTCTCTCTCTCTCTCTCTCTCGTTCTTTCTCACCCTGTCTCTCTTGTGCACGCTTTCATTCTCTCTCTCAAGAATAAAAAAAACCAAAAAAAACACAGAGCAGTGGTTGCAGAAATAGTCCTGTTTCTATAATTAGATGTAAACAGATGAACCAGACTCTAAGCTTGCTCTGTCCCACTGGCCCCACAGCCTCCTGGGAAGCAAGATGTGTGAGTCTGTGTGACTTGCTTGTGTTGTGCATGTGTGTGCACGTGTGTGTGCGCGCGCACGTGTGTGTGTGTGTGTGTGTGTGTGTGTGTGTGTGTGTGTGTGTGTGTGTGTGTGTGTGTGTGTGTGCGCGCGCTTTGTGCGCCTTTTCATGTGTCTGTTTGCAATGCACCAGTAACTGTATGACAGCATGTGACAGTGTGCATCTAGTCTTGCTGTCGCTTTCCTCGCTCTCCAGTCTATCTGTCTGCTTTTTTCTCTCTCTCTCTCTCTCTCTCTCTCTCTCTCTCTCTCTCTCTCTCTCTCTCTCTCTCTCTCTTTCTTGGGCAAACACACACATTAACTCAGCCCCCTCCCCCCCCACGTTAACCAGAGGGTAGGTCAGTGGCCATGCATGGCAAGGAGAGAAAGCTTAATGTGTGAGGCAACAGCAGACAAACACACATCTGTTGCTGCGAGCCCAGTCATTTGCCCCAGATCCTCAGGACACGTAGTATATCAGAGAGAGGAGGCAGTGTAGCCTAGTGGTCACACCAAGCAGAGGGGACAAAAAGAAGAAGAAAAAAAAAAAAAAGAAAAAAAAAAGCAGAACGAAGTGGAGGGTAGAGAGGGACCCACAATGAATGCAAACGAAATGGGTGGATGTGGGCAACTGCAGGGAGGAGCAGCGAGTGTTATGGACATGGATCATCAAAGAGTGAACATGTAGACATGAAAGAATTTATGGTGTAAAACGAGTGATTTGACCACAAAAAAAAAAAAGGCAGGGAGAGGAAGCAGGGTTTTTTTTCAAATCAATGTCAGAAGGAGTTCAGGAAATCCATGCAAGAGAGAATGAGAGAGAGAGCAAGACAGAGGAAGAAAAATCTCAGAGGGAGAGAGAGAGAGAGAGAGAGCAACAAGTCCCCTCTGGATTGAGGACTAGACATCTGGTTGGATGGTCCCAAGAGACTTATTAAAATGGAATTCCTGATGCTAATCTTTGTTTTCTCACTAAAGGCCTGACACATCCTTGAGAGGCATACTGCATGTATATTAAATGGCAAATCTTTGCATATATTTTTGCAGTGCACCTCATAGTTTGGTACCGTGTGTCACCACCTCCCACTGTTCCACTGACAGCCACCAAACCGGGGTCCATTATTTGAGTTTATCTGCCCCTCTGCCACATACTATCATTTACGTATCGTAGTCATTTGAAAAAAGGAAGTTCAGAATGCAGAAAATATAAAGTTAAGAGCATAAACAAAGAGGAACAGAAAGGAAGCACCGCACAGGAATGGTTGCCGAGTTGTACGAGTGTTTCACTTTCAAAATAAATCCCGTACATTAACGACATGTTGGTGCTACAGCAGAAACTTAAGACCCTGCCAACTGAACTGTCGTCTGAAAAATGTTGATTTTCAAAACTCCTCTTATGTGCAGTGAAAGAACACACCATTAGAGCAGCGCCGCTGGTTCCCATGAATGCAGCCTAAACTGGGGCCGCAACGCAAGCCGCATCTTGAGCATGAAATCCTGCCGGGAGCACAAACAGCGAATCCAGTGGGGACAGACTCAGACGTTAGAGGGTTAACAATGCACCTGTCTAGGCCTCACAGCCAACCGCAGGGTGCCTCAGCTCAGCGTTGTCTGGAGAAAACAGCCCAGGACACACACACACACACACACACACACACACACACACACACACACACACACACACACACACACACACACACACACACACACACACACACACCCACCAACCCAAACATGCGTACACTCTCATGTGCATACTGTATAGTTGCTGACCACAAATCTGCTGACAACAATAGGGCAACAGCCCTTTTTTTTGTTCTTTTCACTGAACGATTACAATAATAAAATTGAAATTAAAAAACAAGTAATCTGGATTTTCTGCTTGAGCCGTTAATAATGTCTAACAGCTGTCACATGCAATACGGCCATGCGCTGAGGTGGGCCTGAGGCTGCCTGATGAGAAGCAGCCTGATACTGGGAGAGGGCGGGAGAAGGAGGGGAAAACAGAGGCAGAAAGAACAAGGAAAAGAGCAAACCAGAGAGAGATTCAAATCCCAAACAAAACAGCAGTGGTTGACTTTGGGCAAATGTATGAGTCTATTAAATCTCCCAACAACATATTGTATATTTATGTTTTTTGGTGTGATTGCGTGCGAGCGTGTCACGGGAAGCGAACAAAAGCCTCATTGGATTCTTAATTCAACTTCTCACTTCCTCATGTTGAGTTTAAAAATAGATGAGAAGGTTTTGAAATCCAATGCCCAGAAATCCAATACAGGAAGGTATTACCCTGCCCGTCACTCTCACCCGTGGGTCTCCTTTGTGTTTGTCCTGTGTACACGCCCCATGCTTGAGGCGAGGGCTCTGTGGCACCATGCCACACGATGTAGTGTGGGTGGCGGTCTGTTTGAAGAGCCTGTATCTGAGGCAACATGGCCACTAGCTGGCCAAAAATCCTCTTGCAGAGCCAGATCCCTGCGTTTTTCTTTTTTTTTGGCAGCCTAGGCCTTTACTTTCTGTGGACAGTTTTGCTGATGAGCAAAAAAAAAATGCACAGAACAGGAGCTGATTAATTTCTGACTTCAAATCCGCCATTTAATTTACCTGAGTGTAAAGAATTCCATATGTTGTTACTTATTTTTTTGATGACCGATTATTGGACAGCTGGTCTGACGATCTAACAGTGATGAAAAAAAAAAAAAAAAAAATCTTCAGGAAAAGTCTGAGGCTTGCCTGAGTTTTCATGATACGGATGCTTGAATACACTCGAAACATGGGAAGTGCATGTTACTCTTATGAGCGGAAGCATTTGCCGGTATGTAAGGGGCTTACCCTTTCAAAGACAGTTGACTGCCCTTGCCAGTCATTTGGGTTTCCAGGGGGGGTGTCAGGGGAAGGTGACAGATGGCAGCAGCACCGGGCAAGGTGCTATTTCAGCCAGGTGCAGGATGCCAAGCAACACCTCCACTATTCAGGGGGACTCCAGTGACAGTGTGTCTGAACCGTGTCAGCTCACAACAATCCACAAATGAGCCCGACAACAGGCCGTGGTTCTCAGAGCTGGAGTAAAAACGAGAGGCAGCGCACAAAGCCGGAGAGAAATGGAAGTTGGCCCGAGACCCACGTTCTGTCACTGTACTTCCACCGCAGTGGCTGCTGTATACAAGGAGCCTTTTAATGTAACATTTTCACTCAGGTAAAACTCACATCTGACCACATCCCCAAAATCGTCTGACTTAAAGAGAAAGGATTAGCACAGGCTTCAGTGAGCCTGGGTGCTGTGCGGCTGTATAATTACACTGAGCATGAAACACGCTCCAGCCATCGCTGTTATCTGGGATCAACAGATGTGAGGTCGGTAAAGGCAAACAGGAGTAGGGTACGAACTCATGAGTGCTCACGACACTAGAGCTACAAGGCCAACAAGAAGAAGAAGCCTCCCTTCCCACAAACAACCCTCACCCACTCACTGGGGTTTATTCTTTTAAAGACCCTGGTTTTAACCAGCCCTTTGCTAACTCCACCAAACACCTGTGTTTGTCTTTGAAGCGTCTTCCCAACAACCACAGACCCATGGGATATTCCTGCAATGAGACGTTCCATAAAAGTCTCAGTAAAGTTATTTATTCTCCTTTGGAAAAAAAAAAAAAAAAGAGAGAAGGCAGACAGCACGGCTAACCTTTGAAGGGGAGGTGGGGGGGGTGGGGGGGGGTTCAGATATCCAGCTAGGACATAAAAACCAAGGGAATGACAGGGACATCCTACCAGAAAACAATAAAGGGGGTGGAAGGGACTGTTTTTTATCTTTAACAGCAGCTGTAAAACACACACAAAGCTGGGGTCTGCAACAATGGCCCAGGGGCAGGGGAGGGTGGCTAAAACACAAGTGGCAGGAAGACCACCACTTCCCAGACACAAGAGTCTTCCTGCTGGAAAGAAAGGAGGCTGAAAAATGGAGGTGGAATACAGAGAGAGGATAGCTTATGGAAGGGGAGGCAGGACAGATGTAAAGGAAGGGGAGGCTGAGTGAGCGGGATGACACAAATATGACCTTTGATTACATGGGGTGTTTAGAGCAGAGCTCAGCCATGGACAGCCTCGGAGCCCCCTGCTGCTTTCACACAGCCACACCTCAGCCAGAGCACACTGATCAGAACAATATGGCTGAAAGATGAACCCCCAGCCATAAATGCCAGCAGTAAAGACAGCTCCGCCGTGTCTCCTGGTCTGACACTATCCAACATCTGAATCCCGGACTCACAGCCAAGTGAAGACCATCATCCAACTCTGCGCCGGAGCCAGCAGAAGATGAAATTACTATTTCAAAGTCCTTGTAAATGAACTGGCTGAATTAAACTGCATTAGATGCGTTTACAGGTCTGCGTCTCACTGTGTCAGCGGGTCGAGAGAGAGAAGTTGCTCCAATGTCACATTCCCAGAGCACAGTGCAAGCGTAAACTATAAAATCGACCACCTGACATGGATTACAAATGACTGGCTTGTAGTAGGTGAAGATGGACAGAGGCAAATGCAAACTGACAGAATCTCTACTGGCTCTAAGTAACATGCTTCAGTGGGCAAGAAGGTAGAAGTGAGTGTTCATGTCTGTTGTTGCCTGATTGCAACCAAACTCACCAGTCTGTGCAAAAGAAAGAAAGAAAGAAAAAAAAAAAAAAAAAAGGAATATTTCCAGCAAAATATGTTGAAATTCTGTAACTCTGCTAGGAACAAAGCCAAGGGAGAGTGTTGCAACTGCCGTCACTCTTTTTTTTTTTTTGAGCAGCGAGGGTGAAGGGAGCGCTCACAATAAATACCTCTGCAAAGTCAGAGGAGCCACATCAGAAACCCGCCTCTGAATGCATTTTTACATCAACCCTGAAATATTCATGCTCTTTGTAAAGTATTCATGTGAACCAGTGTGCAAGTTGGTCCCCGGGGGGAAAGTGCAGAGAAACTGAACGCACTCAGCAAACAACATGCTCAGTTGTGCTAATGTTGCTAGCACACAGGACACTTGAAGGAACGCTAATGACCTGCCCCGTCAGGATGAACAGTCTGGGACCAGTTTGGTCGGACAACCTACAAGCATTTCACCTTCTTACGGGGTGTCAGGGTTGCTTATATTCATTTGGGTAAGCTGGTTGAAAAAAAAAAAAAAGAAAGAAAACAACACTGAAAGCATGAATTTAATAATATAATCAAATTGTTGAAAATAAATATATTGCAAAAGAATTCTGAGAATATTTACACGAATCCTTTTTTTTTTTTTCAAAATAAAAGAAATTGGCTTAAAAATATGAAAGATTTGTTTTGTTTTTAAGTCTGATTTTTTTTCTTTTTCTTGCATCACATGGATTTTTAATTTACATTGTGTGATGTTCGAACGAATTATCAATATGCAAAACGCATGCACATCTTTCTACAGGTAAAAAAGAAAGGAGCTGGATGCCTGTGTACCTGATGAAGAGCCAGTTTTGCCTCCGCATGCTGTGTTCATCCTAAATGTCCCAATAATAACAATTAAGAAGTATTAAAGGAAGCAGTCTACAGTGCTTCAGTTTTTAACAGAAGTCATCTACTGTTTTCACAAATGACCATCGTAAATGTTTTATTTCTACGAATAATTGTGAATTATTCTTCACGTCTCATCCACCTATTTTCATTATGGCTTGCGTGACATTTTCAAATACAATTAAAATAATAAATCAAAGAATGAACGTGACTGTGAATAAGCAGAACGCAATAACAAAATAATTTTGACAGAGCTCGGAGAAGATTTTGATATTACGTGAACTTCCCTCAAATTATTATTATTTTTTTTTATGTTGATTCAATCAAATCCTTGAAATGCGAAGAATTAAATGATTTTCCAGATCTTGAGGATATTAGACAGCTCTGCAGTAACACCCATGCGCTTCTGAGGAGAACAATAAACCACCTGTGCTGCTCATTGAACAGTGATGACATTTGGAGGGTAGAGGTCTTCATGTTGGTGGAGCACAAAACTACAAAAGAAACACCAAGTCTGGTTGGGGGGGGGGGGCACCTGTGCCCTGTAGCCAGCATTAGCCTTCATGCTCGCAACAAAACATCTGTAAGGCAACAAAAAAAAAAAAAAAAAAAAACATACGGATGCAGGCTGTGTGTGTGTGTGTGTGTGTGTGTGTGTGTGTGTGTGTGTGTGTGTGTGCGTGCGTGCGTGCGTGCGTGCGTGCGTGTGTGTGTGTGCGTGTGTGTGTCTGCCAAAAACAAACATGAATGGTGAGAGATGAATGGTGAGCAGCACCCATGAATTCTCCTGAATGACTAATTATGCCTCATGTTTAGCACGATTTTGCAAATGAATTCAGAATCTTTATAAACAAAAAGAATTTGAAAAATATCTTTGGTTAACACACCACAATGCTGCCCTCAGTACAGCAATTTAATAAGAGATTAAAATCATAAATAAACAAACAAATAAATAAAAATGTGCAGGACTAAATACATTGGCAGCAGTGACTTTGATGCTGTTTTAACCACCTCCACTGAGCCCACCAAATTCTGTCAAATAATTTTAACAGATATTATATCAAATGACTTTAAAGGTCTAATATTCCTTTGTTTTCCAGCAACCCAAGACTCCTCAGCTGCATCATAAACATGTGTTTTTGGAGGCTACATTAACATATTTTCAAAAGAAAACTGTTTCAGAAGTGAAACTGTTTGATGCAATCGATATGCCGCTGTTTTGACTCATTTAAATCTCTTTTGTTTAACATGGATGAATAAAATAAAAGCAATTACATGTATTTTGTGATTTGGTTCACGACAACATATGCGGAATAATTTTCTATTTTAGTCTTTTTATGAAAATCGAATTAGGAGCCTTTATGAATTCAATTAAAGCCAATACAATGTCAACATAAACGGAACAATATAGCTGCAAAATTAACATAAATCAAGTAAAACTGTAAATACAAGCACATGGATGTGTGTTCTTGGAGGACTGTAGAGTTGCTTTCTTTGTTTTCAAAATCATCTGCTGTACATTATTCTGCTCAGTCGTCCTTGAGTTGCACATTTTGAGATTGTGTATTCATGTTTACAAACGTGCCCATTTGGGTTCACATGATATCCATGTCACTTGTTAAACCTGATGCATGCACTGTGAACACATTTGCACCCCGACACTTCAAAGCCCAATATAGAAGGAGAACTGACTGCTTTCCTTCCTCTCACCTCCATACACTGTAACCCAAGCTAACCTGTCCATCCAGCTTCTTCTTTTCCTTGCTTGCATGGCTCCGGGTATGGCCCCGGGTTTTGGTTAAGTGATGGCACACTTGTCAATTTAACGTGAAGTGACAAAATCTCATTTGAGATTCAGCTCCAGAGCCATTGGGAAACCAGTGCCAGTGTGCTCTGTCCAACTTCCTACGTGCAAACTTAAAGCAGATCTTCAATGCCATTTTTCTCATTAAATACCATGGCATTTAACTAACTTGTGAAATGACTATTTGTTTGACAAACACGTCTTCATTGCCTTTGAGATATTGAAGCTATAAATGTTGATTCAGCTTAATCAAAAATCATGATCGCAGGCGCGCTGTAAATCATATCTCACCCGATTTATTAGCTGATATTTGAATAGTGCCACACCTGCACAAACCATAACAGAGAGCCCCGTCTTTTATTCTCTCCAGTGAAAAAATAACCACCTTTGTACGACACGACACATTCAGCCTATCGTCTGTTATTGACGCTGATAAATGCACAGGCTTCTTCACAGCGCACCATTATGAGAAGAGCATCTGAAATAACAGCCAGCTTTGAGATAGAAAGTGGAGAGAAAACATTTCAATATTGCTGTGGGACAAAAAAAAAAAAAAAAAAAACCCTGTAGATGTTTGACTAACCTGAGTGGGGAGCCATTGGTATGTGTGAAGGGTAGTATTTCCCCGGCGGGAAGTGGCCGGCGTGCTGCACAGAGCTGTGGCCCGAGGGAGCGATCCGAGAGGCGGCTCGGTGCACCAGTGCGCCCCGCTCTGAAAGGAGGTGCGCCGGAGCAGCAAAATCCCGTCCTTCCATTCCGAAGAATGTTTAGTAATCCGAAATCCGGATAGGGCACGTCAGGAAAATCAAATGCAACCCATATAATAATCCTCTCCTTCGTATCTATGTCTTGCATTCAGTCGATCGCAGGCTTCTCCAGCCAAGAACGTAGCCCCCGATCATCTTTTCTGTCAAAGGAGAAATTCAAAGCGATTCATTAGCAAGAAAAGGCACAGAGAAGAATAACACGAAGCTAAATACTGACATTGCAGTCTAGAATATATATACGAGAAAACAAATCATTAGTACCGCTTCATTGATTTCTGCTGTAATGCCTTTCTGTCATATTAAGGTTAATTTTGCATGAAGCTGAAAGCACCCTTTTCGACCTAAAACTGATTACAAAATAAGTCACGGGGGATACAAGCGACCAGCGAGGCGTCCAAAAGCCCACTGCATCGGGCTCAGCTTCAGCTCTATTGATCAGCCTGGTATATAGGCCTAATCATATGGATAGGTGCACCTCATATTCCACAGACACAACGAGCAGACACATTTTAGGTTTCTGCGTATTCTGTCCCATTTAACAGGTCTAAATGTTCATATTATATTCAATCGAGACAATTAATTCAACTACCACGTCAGCAGCTCCCAGCTGTCACTCTCCCCGGTGTAAGCATATTAACATGCAGTATATTTCTTTAATAAATCCCGATTCATAAGGCGTTTTTTTTTTTTTTTGCTTGAGGAGGGAGTGTGTTTGTGCCGTTTGGGTGGGTTAAAAAAAAAAAAAATTATGGAAACCTACTCAGCCTACATCTCAAGGTGAACAACGCTGCCTGCCTTCTCCTGCTCGTCCTATTGTCTCGGATTGATGCAGGCGTTTTTCTGACACTCTTAACGCTCCAACCAGCTCCCATCACACTTTTCACACTAGTGGTTTTAACTGGCATAAATTGCAAATGTATTTTTGCAAACTACAAAAATAACAGTTTGTAATCAAACTGGCAATTTAAAAAATAAATAAATTTAAAAAAAAAAATCATACATCGCCCTTTGCAGAGATTCAGGTAGAAGAAACCTGTCCTGATCAACGAAAGGGGTTTTTAAATAAGAATATGGTTAAACTACAGGTTCATAACAGAGATGCATCAGCTCCTGAAAGGCATGGACTCTCCCTCTCTCCTTCTCTGTGCATGTGTGTGTGTGTGTGTGTGTGTGTGTGTGTGTGTGTGTGTGTGTGTGTGTGTGTGTGCATACTTGCACGTGCACGCGCGCCCGTGTGTGATCATGTGTGTGTGTGCATGTGAATAACTGCACTCTCACTGTCTTCATCTGCCTTGACCTATTTCGGGTCAGGTAATCAAATGGAGTAGTAAATACATTATAGGCTGCATCGTCGTGTGTGCCACGCCACAAAAATAGCATTATTTAGTTGAGATGGGAAAAGAGGTCCATTCACAAAATTGAAATAAAATATAAGCTATTTCACTGTAAAAGATTATATATGTATAGCCTTTGGTTTCGATTTTTACAACAATCGTGGCCATGTTTGTGCCTCATTGATTGCTGTGAGTAAATTTAAAAATAGCAGAAGATTTCATTTTATATTAAATAGATAATTAAGTGATTGTGGGGGGTTTTTTGTGGGGTTTTTTTTTTCCAATCTGGTCCCTGCATGGTTTTTCGAATAGATTGCAGGGAGTCCCCAAGATAATTATCATTTCATCATAAATTAAATAACAAAAAAAAAAATATATATATATATATATCAAAGTGGTCCAAGAATGAGCAGGCATATTGTTATCATATAGGCTATTTCAGTCTCACCATTATTATCTCCCCATGTAACCAGTTACAGCCCACAGCCTTCAATTCACTGCTACATCAACAACAATAAAATCGCTCCATACGCGGGTCCCTGGCACAAATACGTATCAAACCGAGGCTTCCTGGGATAATTTGTGTGCATGCATGACGTGAAAAACGTTAAGGAAGCTCCTGCTGAAGCATACATGATCGCTGAGTCTTCAGTTTGTGGACTGTAAAGGGATCCAAGGTGAATGGCCGCACGTCAGAAGGACTGCCTTTGTCTCCACACCGAGAAGCCTTGCAGTCGGCCATTACCTTCCACTCGCCATGCTGTTACTTCCAGCCTTCCCATGTATGCTCACTAACGACCGCAGAATAAAATTATTTAACATACGAGATTGAAGAGAGCCTGCGGCTTTTGTCAATGTACATTTGTTGGCATTTTAATTGTTGCAGCGTAATTGCCTGCGTTTGCTTCCCTTTATATCAGCCCGGAATGCGCGCATTCGTTCATCAAATCCACGCAGGAATTGTATTAAAAAAAAAAAAAAAAAAAAAAAAAAAAAATTAAAAAAAAAACAACTTAAAATGATCGACGCCCTTAATGCAATTCATTCAGCAGCTGTCAATTTCATTTGCAGAATCCCATCGATAGCAGAAAAGCAGTTAATAAATCAAATTACGCCGTAGCCCATAGGTCGGATCGTGCTGCGAGACAGGCGGCCGTCCGTGAATGAGCTGGCCGGCAGGGAGTGCACCTCGGCCGGGGCGTGTAAAGACATGTCTCCCGCTCTGCCAAACCTCTGCTTGGAGTTTACGAGAGACGGAGAACCACAGTCTACACCCAGGTTAGCAAAATATATATTTTTATATCATTAAACATGTTGGAAAAAAATTACCAAAGGATCTTAAATCTTGGCCAACAGCAACAAATATATATTGCCACCTTTAAAAAAAAAAAAAAAGTAGGATAAATAAAAACAAAACAAGCAAGGTCGTCGATCGGTAATTCATATTCCATCAAATAAAATGCCAACATTAACATGTAATAAACCTAATGACATGAATAATAATATGAATAATAATTATTATATTAATAATAGTAATAATTTTAAGATTTTAGGCTATATGTCTTGTCAGTTCATTAAATCTTCGATTAATTCCATAAAGGACACACCTCATACATTCTGTTTTGTTATTTTGGAAGAAAGCACTGTGTATATTGCATGTCAGCATGTCACAGCATTTTGGACTAAATACAGCCTCTGTCATTTCACAACGAGGAAACAGGCCCTAAAAAAAAAAAAATATTAAATAAAAAAATATATAAAATTACTACTTACTGGTATGTTAAATCCTTGCATAACAATAAATTATAAAATCACAAAACTCAGGGTGGGAAGGTGCAAGGCCGAGTACGACGCCCATTTAAAATCAAAATCTGAAATATACCATGTGGCTAGATTGAAATCCTACAGTATTTCCATCTGAGGCTGTGCAGTAGCCTGCTGGTTCAGTCTATGGAAGCAGTGGGACTGGGGCTTCCGGCCTGGCTGGATTGCGGCTCGGATCTCCGAGCAGCGGTTTCTCTCCCGGTGCAACTGCGTACCTCGCGTCTCGGGGCAGGGTAAACACGCCCTGCCATTGGTCGGATACCTGCATGTTAATGAGCTCGTGCCGCCCGCCTGCAGATACGGAAGGCTCTGATTGGCCGGCAACGCAGGCCAATGGTGTGGTGACTGGCAATGCTAAACAGAGAGAGAAGCGCCAGATTTAAAGCAGGGGATGGACAAACCACTTACAATGGAGCTCAGTGCTTTCCTGTGCACAGTTAAAATGCACAGCAGTTAAACAGGTCTACAGGCAGGGATAATGCTCAAATAAAAACAAAGTAAAAAAAACAACAAAAAAAACAAGTAAATTGTCAGGATTGCACTTCAATTTACAAATGGTTTCAAAACAATCTAACAATCCTGTATTACTCAGATAATGCTCCAAATATATTTAATAAAAATATGCTATGAATAAATATACCAAATAGCCTACGGACACCGCACAAAAAAAATAGGTTAAGTGGTGTTTACGCCTCTGCTACATAGCTTAACAATTACCAGGAGCTTTGAGCCTAAACAAATTTAAAATAAACTAAACAGTGTATATATTTACAAGTTAGAATAAATGTAAATCCAAACAAAAATGAATATCTTCTTTAAAATGTTTTTCAATATATGTTTTAAAGATAATCCCAATTTAACAATAATTTGCCATGTCTTAAATCAAAAAAGATTACCATCACCAAAACAAAATATAAACTTTACTATTAGTTTAATCATGTTTACAAGTTTGAAGATTTAAAAATGATTTCTTGTTGACATACAATTTTAGTGTTTCTGCTACAGATTAATATATATTTTGCAGCATCACGAGAGCCACCTTTTTTTTTAACATTTTGCGAACAATTCAGGGCATTTATGGGCATAAAGCTATATTGAATTCCTTCTTTACTGCTATTAGGGGCTTTTTGACAAAATGGTTTCCAAACCAATTTATTTAAACTATACTCTGATTCACGCAGACAAGACAGTAATCCCAATATGTGTTATTACTTTGGACTTTGGTTATTACATTATTCTAAATGTTTACAAATGAATCCCCCCCCCCCCCCCTTGTATGTAGGGCTCTGATTGGCTGGCACGGTGCCAGAGTATTGTCAGTCACAGAATGTAAACAAGACTCTGATTGGCTGTTGGCCAGTCCGCATTGGGCTGTCCGGGGGAAAAAAAGGCAATAACTGGCCCTGCGGTTTTAAGGCGTCCCGGGTTAGATGATGAAAGGGGATAAGAAGAGACGGTTTTAAGGCGCCCCAAAGGCGGACCCCTATTGGCCCCGAAGCCATATGAGTCAAGCGTGAATCAAAGGGAATACTGCAGAGGGGGAAATTATATGTTGGATATTTAAAATAATCGAGGTTAGTTTTCGTCTAAATGCGGACCAGCGATGCCAAATCTTTATGAAAAGTTATGAAAACAAGTGAAACGAGCCTCGAAACGATGCAGGTTATGGCGAGGCTTGCACGTGAGGGTGGAAGGAGCGGAGGGGGAAAACAAAAAAAAGAGAAAAAAGGCTCCGGTTGTGGATCGCCCTGCCGAGGTCCGCTTTAATGGAGAAAATCTGCATGGAGTCTCTCATCGCTTTAAAGTGTGGCTGCATGAGGTTTGTCATAGTTGGGTCGAAGCGGTGAAAATAAAACCCAGCGTAATTTGTTTGAAGTAAGTTTTTTTGGACTTTGAGTTGATCGGATGATTGTGTCGCATGTTGTGGTTTGGCTTGAGTCGGTAAATTCAGATTAGGGTGCAAAATGCTCGTACGGAGCCATGCAGGCGAGATAGGATGCATTTGAAGACAATGAAGAGACGATCCTAAATGTGGTGCAGCCAAAAAAAATTAGACTTTTTATTTATTTTTTTTTTTTTAAACGACAGTCCTGCATGTACCATCATTTTATTCCAGCAACAATTTTTTGCAATCGAGCTTTTGCTGAATATAACCTACTTTTTTTTTTTAGCCCCCTGATTGTAATTTCATGTGCACTCTGATAAACATTTTTAATGTCATGTCTTCATTGTTAAGAATAATAAAAACAAAACAAATGATCCCCAATTCCTTTTCATTTAGAATTTTTTTTTTTCTACACAACGTGCATTACGGACACTTTTTTTTTTTTTTTTTTAACAGAAAAAATATTGTTAATTTCAACAGCTTGATCAGCTAGGTAATTAATATTTATGACCTCAAAATAATTATGTTAAATTATTAGGCTATCACATTTTTGTTTGTGGCCCCTGATGAACCCAAAAAATCTTGTATTCATAATTAGATGACCAGACAAAAGAAAATAAATGTTTATTTTTAGTCGGATGAAATCTCAAGACTGCATGGTTTTGGTGTTGCTCGTGACTCCAAAGAGCCCGTTCACAGAACTCAGCCCTCTAAAAAGAAATACAAAAATATTTCTGATGTTAAACTGGATTTAGCTGATGGATGTTTTTTTTTTTGTTTTTTTTTTTAAGTCTACTCTCGGTGTTTGTATGTGCAACGTGTGAGATTTTACAAACAGTCAGTTGCCTTGCTTGAATACTAACTTGTATTTTAGCAGAAGGTGCTGGAATTTCATCTCATCATGAGCTCTTCCCAAGTGAGTGCATGCAATGTGAAATAGGGAAAGGGTGGTTGAACACAGGAACACACACGCAAAGACGTGCGTGTGCACGCACACCCACACACAACAGGCAGTGATAATTAATGCGGAGTGAGTGATTTCTTAAGAAAAAGACCACTTTTACTGCGAGGATTGTCCTTGATCAATGAAGCGTTGGTGATTGACAGTCTGCACCTCCCACCCACATCTACAGATAAAGGACCCCTGGATATTAAGGATAGACAAACTCATTGTCTATGCTTTTAGTTCCACACGTAAAATAGGCTACTCAAGAACACTATAAACAGCCGATAATCTGCAATTTTTGACCTTCATGTAAGATTCGTGTTTTAAAATGTTTGTGATTTGAAACAAAACTCTCGTTTACTCAAGAGATTAAGGTTGCATGGGCAATTTCAAACAGATTTTACTCAGGATTTAGCTTTTTTTTTTTTTTTTTTTTTTTTTTTTTTTTAATGCAAAAATCTTAAAACTGGGAGAAATTAACATAAAAAAAAAATAGAAATTAATACAATGAGTGAATTCATGACTTTAGATTGGTTTTATGTTTTTTATGTCCTCCAATCACTCAAATTATATATAGAAATGGTTGTCAACAGATGACGTATGACCTCCGTGTCTGTGTTTATCTTGTGTGTGTGTGTGTGTGTGTGTGTGTGTGTGTGTGTGTGTGTGTGTGTGTGTGTGAACATTGATGACTGAATATCAGTCGATTAATTAAGCTGCAATTAATGACATGTAGACGGATATATGTGTATGTATGAATTTGAACACAGTGGAAACTGATTTAGCAGCTTTGTGCGTTGAAAATACACGTTACCTTAAATTTTGTTTTGTTCTGGGTGCATCGGCATAATCGAGATGTGGGAGATGGGAGGAGGAGGAGGAGGTGTGTGTGTGTGTGTGTGTGTGTGTGTGTGTGTGTGTGTGTGTGTGTGTGTGTGTGTGTGTGTGTGTATGTGTGTGTGTGTGCTTGTGTGGTGGGGGTGAAGAACTGCTTGAATTGTAGTGGCATATGGCATAACCAGAAGCCTGAAGATTGGCACTGTATTTAAAACAGCACCCTACATGGATCTGTCCTCACTTCAAGGGAAGAGCTGTGGTTTTACCGCACTAATAAAATTATTCATTTTTATTTTAGATCATTCTTGCGCAGATGCAACTCTCAATAAAAGGGCAGCTGAAACACATTTTAATTTAAACAATAAGGCCAAAGATAATCTGTTTTTAAACCAGGTCTTCTTATTTCACATCATTCGTCCTGTGACTGAAAACAAAAGATTATTGGAAGCACGACAACACAACACACACACACACACACACACACACACACACACACACACACACACACACACACACACACACAGAACATCTAACATTGATGAAAAACTATACATCGACCCTCCAAAAAATGAATACAGTGAATATAAATGGCCATTTCGAGTCAAAATAAAGAAGTCACAGTTTTCACAGTAATTGTGGTATTCATGCATGCAGGGTATTTGTATAAATTGAAAATCTAATAATTTGCCCTATAAGCCTACAGCCTTGTGACGTCCTCTGGTTTATTTGCCCTTTAAGTTCATCGAACCTGATGTTCTATTTTAACCCCCTCATTACCTCAATTGGGATTACGGGAGGCCTTGGAGGTTTCCCCTGCAGCCCCACAGGCCCACAATGGAAATGACAACATGTGCAAAGTTCATCATCGGTTGCTTGTACAATTCCACGCTACTAACATCGGACAAAATAGAAAATCTTCAAAAGTGAACTGTATGTTTTTATGCTCATACATGTGCTATAAAACCTAAACACGGGAAGGAAGGAATTCAGCAATGCCTGCATCCGATCAATACGCTGTCTTAATGCCTCAACGCGATGCTCCCCTGGTCATGTGATGACTGTGGTTAGCAAAAAGCTCTTGTTTGAGAGAAGAAAAGGGGGTTTGTGCATGGTGTGATTGATTTCTCCCCCAGCTGCAGGTTGGACAAGCATTGCATAAGCATCACATGGCTGAACTGGGCAGCGATCATGTAGATCAGTTCAGGGTCCCAGACACAAGCCTGGTATCTCCCAGACCCAGGTCCGTCCATGGCAAGTCAGCTCCGCTCTTGGGCTTCCTCTTTTCATTCACAGAGCTTCTGCATTCATTTCACACAACTCACTCTTTATTCTCTTCTCCTCACGACACCCTGAATGCTTGTTAGGGCTGATTTATTAGGATATTCTGATTTCTATTGGGAGTTTGACAGAGAAATAGAGCCACAGGATTTCTGTTGGCAGTGAAATGGTGCAAATGCAGACTATGTATTTGTCCTGCTTACATTTGTTTAAGAGAGATTGTGTTGTGCAGCAGAGCCTACTTCAAGTTGACTGGAAACAGACTGCTAAAATCCTCTGCATGCAGGTGAGTTTAGATACGATTGGAACGGATTATCATGAAATTTCACAATGAAGAAGATGAGTGAATCACAGTTTAGATTCTGCTCCTCCCCTTAAAAATGTTACCCTCATTGTCTAGCAACAATGTCAAATAATAAGATCAAGGCACTATCTTTTTTTTCTTTTTTTTTTTTTTACCAAAATATATTAATATATATAACTGATTAATATAATAAAACAATTCATATAAATATCCATTAAACTGTGGGGATGACCGATATAAGGCATAGACAAGCCATAAATCAATCAACCAGATAAATGCTGAAACTTTAGTGTTGCCGGTAAAATTCTGCAATTTAAACTGTACAATAAGAAATCTAATGGTCACTGATATGGAACTCAGAGCTGAGCAAGTTTAAGGCCAGGAACTGAAACCAGAGCAGTGACAGCAGCCTCCCCTCATCCACCTCTCTGTTAACTGTTGCTGAATGAAGAAGGTGCAGAGACTGAGCACCCAGTTACCGAACAATGATCAATAGGGATTCAGTGACTCAGGCCTTGCAGCACAGCAGGCTGCCGCCCTAACTATTACTGGTGTTGGCTTAGTTAAAAGGTGGTTAAACGCCTTATATGTTGATCGTTTTTTCCAGAGTAACAAGAACAATAACGAGCATACACTGAAGAACAGGACATTGTAAAAAAAAAAAAAAAAAAAAAAAAATGCCACGACCTCCGCAGAGCAATCACAGCAAAACTAAGCATTCCTTCGGAGCTATCGGATGTGGTGTATTGATTAATAACAAGAAGGTAATAAAAGTGTCTGGGTGTCTGCGTCATGCACCTGTCTTTTTTTATTTATTTATTTATTTATTTATTTATCCTAAGCATCTCTCCTTCTGTGTTTCTCCCTCTCTGTGTCCCTTTGCAGGCTGCTATAAATCCAGTGCAGCCATCATTCCAACAAATCAGTTTATATGACAGGTATATACTTTTTTGCATGAAATATCCAATTAAAAATGTCCTCTGCAAGGCCTGAACCAGTCTTCCTGGTTGCCACTGCGCTCCTATAGCAGACGGCCCTTCTGTCATATTAATTTCACATCCCAATGGCCAATTGTGGTTCCAACATAAAAGTGATGAGCCGTATTTCAGGGTCCCGACTGATACAACTGCCAAAGATATGGGGGGCCTTTTTATGGATCTTCAAATATGCAGTTATCATTCCTGTCGCCCACCTGACAAACCTGCAATGTCTGCCAAAGATACAAGTTTAACAATGCCAGATCATTGCAGCAACGTTGAAGTGGAGAGGAGAAGAAACAGCAACAGACACTGTTGGTTCAATGAGCAACATGTGCTCTAAAATCCTGCATAATCATTCAGGTAGAAAAGATGGAATAATGCACAACTGATTTGGCCGCCGTTCACACGGAAATGGCTTTTTAGAAAAAAAATTTGTAAGATTGAGACAATTTAAATGTTGATTTCTGATCTGACAAACAAACAGAGGCACAAAAAGCAAGAAACAAAGACAAGGAAATCATAATTTTGATGATGCACACAAAGTCACTGAACAGGCTCCGTATGAATTACATTTCAGTAGGTTCATGTTTTTTTTGCATGAAACTGACCTGAGATATGTCATGAAAATTACATAATTATGATAAAAGCACTTGCCACAAAACACTGAAATGACTTTATATTTATAAATTACATATCGTAAAGTGTGACCATTAATTTGTGATATAAGTTCATATTGTTGTTTGGCTCAGTGTGACCAGGGAGCCATGTTCTCCATCCTCAGGAGGACGTGACACATGGCCCAGGCCAGGGGATAGAATAATGTGTGGCAGAGTGAATGGCTGCACATGCTCATTAGTATCATTAATCACCAGGGACAGAGATGCCTAATGATAGAGGGAGGAGGGACTTCACAGAGGGAGGAGAGAAAAGGATGTGACAGAGATGAAGGATTCCACAAGAATATTAACATTTGAAAAATATAAGTAGCTTTCACATTTGTTTAAATGTATCTATTTTGAGCACTCCTGGGTCTGGCAACATCGCAGGGATTTCTCGAAACAAAGGAAACAGTGTAATTAATACCAGGCTTAATTGTCACTCTAAATTGTCATATAATTCTAATTTAATGTCACGTTCTCACTCGGAGTGTGAGAGAAAATTGAGCTGAGCCGGTTCCCTCGTGGGGGAAAAAAAAAAGAAAAAAAGGATCTCTGTGGGGATCAAATGGGTGTGTGACATTTTCTCACAAACGTTTGATTGTGAACTGAAGGATTTCTCTTATGGGGCTTGTGCTGGCTGCTTGGCTCTTCGCTACCCACCGCCGTATAAAGCTAATGGGAATAACGGAGCCTTGAACCAGATCTCGGGGTGGAGGGTGTCGGGTGGAGCTCTTCCGGCTCCTCTGCAGCCTGTTCGGTGAGAGCAAGAGGCCCTGAGCTTGACCGTCCCTCTGCAGCAGCTGAGGCTCCGGGGATAGTTGTGCATGACGAGGGGAGGCTGTTTGATCAGCACATATTTTTAATTGGCTCCAGGCGCCCCGGAGTGTCAGCATTGCCATGGAGTAGACTCCGACTGCACCTTTCCTAATTAAAATCATTACAAATTCCAGGCGCATCATAAAGGATTAAATGAGTATTGTATGTGTGAGTGTGTGAGTGTGTGCGTGTGTGGGTGGGGGTGTTTTATCTATTGGTGTGTCTGTGCATGGGTGCGTTGTCTCCTTGATAGCCAACATGTATAGCTTAATTGTTTTTCTTCTCAGTAATAGTAAATGAGGGAGGGCTGGTTGTAATCCTGGTCCACTAATCAAATTACAAGATAGGGAATCTCTCAACATAGTCGCACTGAAATACTGTGATGGAATACGTTTTTATATGTCTCTTTAAGAAATTAAACATAAAAAAAACTTGTTGTATTTACCTACAGTTTTGTGTCTTTAATTAAACAGTCACATCTGTCCTGCTGTGCGTATCTGGTTTAATAAGAGTAGTTTGTCTTATTTGAAATAATTGATGTCAGACAAACTGTGAAACTCCATGGAGAATTATTTTTGAAAGGCTCGGAAAACAAATGATCTCCAGAAGACCTATTTAACTTCACTGGATGTTTTATTCACTACTCTTTTTGATGGAAACTTACATTCTTTCCTTGTCTTAATATATAGATGATGACAATACTGTATTAAAGCCCGGCTGCTATACTGTGCTTTAGGGGGACAGAGAAGGAGTGGCTTCAGTCCACGAGACAAAGGAGGCTTAAATCTCTTAAATATCTACCAGTACCATTTTGCCCCAAGGGAGCATAGAAACAAGGGAGTGTTTCTTTGGTTTAATATTGGAAGCTAGAGTTCAACAGAGCAAAATGCAAGCAACGACTATAGACAGATTTCTACAGAAGAGCTGGTTCTTCTCAAAAACATGCGCTCAAAGCCATAACACACACCCTGACACAAACATAAAATTCACATGACAGAGAAATTTACTGAAATTTATAGAGATAATAACCAAAGTTTAAGATGAATAGTTCAGTCATGAGACATTTAGGAACATATAGCATTAAAGGAAAATACAGAAACGTTGGACAGAAGCCTTAGAACCGATAGTTATGGTGATTGAGATTGATAATGTCTCTCGTGGAACACTATAGGACTTCTATTCACATCAACAACCATTAAAACTACACCAACCCTTATAATAATTAATGGACAGCATTGTCCAGCAATGAATGAACATGCTATGGTTATGCAGACACAACAATGGATAGCATACAGACACTCAATGTTGACTGTAACTCTAATGATATTCTTCGATTGTGAGGAGAATACAAGTCAATGATTGAAAAGTCTAAACAGAGACAGAATCGTAATGTTTTTTTTTTTATTGTCCATATTAAAAAAAAGTGCGTCACGAATGGATGATTTATAAAAATACCATATGCGTGGTGAGCAGTTAAAGACTTTTATGCTTCCTTCAAACTCCAGTCAAAGTTTTCAAAAAAAATATAAAGAAAACGGAGAGTTCATTCAAGTCTCTTAACAACCAGCACAACAAGCCTGAACACAGACAAAGGTTGGTTGTATAAGCCACTGTGAGGAATCAACGTTATTGCGAAAATAAATGGAACAAAAACTCAAAAGCCTATTTTTGTGTAACGTTATTTCTCAGCTCCGACTGACACAAGGAGGACGGACAACAGAAACACACGGCAGAGGGCAGAAAGTGAAACATTGATCGGAAAGATGAGTGAGAGTGCGGTGTCTCTTCAACCGTTGCCACTTCCTGTCCGGAAAAGTCCATTCATCATTTTCACGTCTTGTGTGTCACGGCTTACTTTGGCGATGGCCAGAAGTGTGGCAACGATGACACACAGGATTGATGAGGTGCAGGTGGGGGTGGCTTGCAGGGGTTTGGGGCGAGGAGATGGCCAAACCAGATGTGGCATGAGGTGGGGCCGGGATAGACCGAGGGGGGACCTGATGAAGGTCATGATGTTACTCACTGCCCCCATTAACCATACCCATTTTGCAGATACATGAATGTAGGCCGTGCGCGACGCCTAGATCGTGTATTCTGGCGTATATTCAAACAGACACATAAACACTACCTGTCACCCTTCATCACACAGGGTTACTTTACCCATGACACACAGCCCTGCAAGAGCTCATGGCACGACAACCGCAATACAAAGACTGCACACTAGAAGGAAAACATTAGGATTTTTTTCCTGGAATTGGATGAAAATAATAATACTCCTCTAATGTCTGCATGGAATAAACTTTAGCATCCCTCCCTTAAAAAGCTGCGAGATATTACCCGGTCTGCTGGGAATTTATTAGTGAGCAACGCACAATCTACTGTGAGCCGTGGCCAACGCCAACACAACAAATCTGTTGCCTTTACAATTAGCTCTCCATACTAGCCTCTCATATTAAGTTCTCCTTCAGTCCAAAAAAAATAAAAATCTTCTTGAACTACCAGGGAGAACAATGAAACATCCTCCTTAACTCTCTGCCAAACACAGATCACAAGTAACTGAGATGACTGACAGGCTTCACAGCGTCCGTAAATCTCGGCAGCTACAAAAATAGACTGCTTTTTTTATCTTTGCTGAAGTACTAAACACAGCTACATTTATAACACAACAGTCAAACTATAATGTCACCCAGTCCGTTACAATATGAAGCTGTTTCTGGCTGCTGGTGATGGTTTAAGTTAGCTAGACGGGAAACAGCCAGCTCGACTAAAAGCGATAAGAACAACGCCTCCAAAGCTCCTTAATGAACATACACCTAGTGTACAAATGACATGATGGAAATTAATGGTTTCCAGAACTGTAGAGAGTGGTATCAGCCTTCTTAAAAAAATTAAAAAAAATAAAAAAATTGGCAAAAAGCACATTCTTTAAAATTGTTCACACACACAAAAAAAGCACTTTAAACTTTTGAGTTAGTCATAACAAATTGAAACAATTGCATTTAGCCCATCCTTACAACTCAGTACAGCCAGTCACAGCACAGGGTCCACCTACTCACCCTGCGGTTGCAGCCAGTGGTTGGAGTAGGTGGCCCTGCTGATTTTTATTTTTCCATTTGCACCTTCAGTTTGGAACCAGATACTTTGGCCTCTTATGACTTCCGTTCGTTGTCTGCCGCCTCATCTTTCTTTGAAAAAGCAAAAGTCTTGGCTGTCAAAACCAAATGACAAAACGCTCGTAATTTGTTCCACATCTCTGTAGCAGCATCTGAAAAATGACTCACTCTATAAGATGTTAAGAGTATTTTGTCTACCCCTGTGAGTTTTTTTTCCGTTGAACCAACCCATGGTATCAAAGACTCCATTAAATGTGCTATCTAATACTGAATCAGAAAAGACCAGGCTGCCCTGAATGCTCTCAGGTCTGCATCAGCCGTCATTGTGATACACCAGTGGGTATTGCCAGACTCCCCCTTGTGGTAAAATATCACAACTGTAAAAGACCCCGGTCTGCCAGACAGATAGGGGCACACAAAAATTTAAAGGGGTAACTAAACTCAAACTGAATTTAATTAGAGCCGAGAGTAACATTAAAAGGTGTCGTCTCTTCCCTCCCCCTCCCCATCTTTTCACTCCGCTGTGCAGCACATCCCCTGCTGGCACTAGGCGTACTCCAAAGAGTGCGGTTCTCCCAACTCAGTAGCTGATCAGAACCAGGTGGGAAGGCCTCCATGTGCTTTCCATTTGTGCAGGATGTAAACGGATTCAATTAGATCCAAATGCACAACCTGTCAGCCAGGGGGAAGTGGCAGACTTTCAAAGGCCATTAGATTATGGACAGGATTTGGAATAAAAACTTCACTGGCTGGGATTGTGCCATTAAATTGGTTGATGTGAAACTATTTAAGTGATTTGAGCTTGCATGCTGACTGTGCGCTATTCATGTGGGTGCAAATTCTGTCACACAACACACACACACACTCCCAAATTATCATTAGCAGAACCCCCCCCCCCCTTCTTTCTTTCGTTTTCCATCTCCCTCTCTCATGCGCATACTCTTACACGTACAAATGCAAACACACAAGCGGTACACATAAAGCAGCGGCATATCCTCAGACATATTGCCAGTGGCCTCACAAACCCGCCTGCATTACAAACAGGAGCTCTTACAGCTTTAAAGTCAAATGGCTCTATCAGTCATGGCTGTTAAGAAGCACAGCCATAAAAATTAAAGACTTCCAGCACACTGACCAACTGTAACACGTTTCCTTTGTTTTGATTGGCTGGAATATTATGATGTGTACCGCTAACATTCAGTTTCACTCACTCCCCCCTGTAAATTTGTAAGATATGGTCAAATATGGCATAATTTAAGCCTGTTGACGCTGCAAAAGAGTAATTAAATGGTAAAGCATGTGCACACTTTTGTCAAGGGAGCTTTACAGACATGTACATTGCCAGACTAAGCAGTTGTGTTAACTACAAACCAGTTTCACTCATTATGAAGTGGAGCGGGGGAGGGGCAGCTGAAAACAAAGGACTTGCCAACCTGATACAGGCAACATATAGGAGAGAGGGTTCAGTTGACCTCGTATGATTTTAATGTAGAGAGCCTTTTCTTTACCAGCCTGATATAGAAGTAAATCAATGGGACATTTCTGAGCCATTATTATCAATCACCATTGCTTAAGACACCCTAATGAGCTCATTAGATAAAACGAACAGCAGATTGATTGCAAAATGGGGGCAAGTAAAAAGTAAGATGTAGAGAAGCAGAAGGTGATGGAGGAGAAAGGAAATAGGTCTCATGGATCTCTCCAGAAAGAAGAAGTGGACTTTGAAATTAAATGAGTAAGAGACAGGTCATGTGTCTTGAGCTGGATTTCAAATTCCTTTTTTTTTTTCACATTCAATTATTTGCATCTTACCAAATACACCCACCTCACCAAGAATACAGAGATATGTCTGTTAATCTCAGATGCAGAGGTGGTTTCTGAAGGCAAGACGTCATCGAACCGCTTGACCAAACGACCACAAATTCTCGCTGCTGTAGAAATTCTGACTTTGTGTGCGTCTCCCACACACAGCCGCTCGATCTTTGTTGTTTGTGGTTCGGGGAGTTCAAGGCGATTCACATCGATAATATGTGGACATGACAAGGAGGAGAATGAGACGGATTGAAAAGTAGAAAGAGGAAAAAAAAAAAAGAAAAAAAATACAGCAGAAGTAAAAGAACAAAGGAGGAAAATCCGCAAGGTCGCAAGGACGATGTGTACGAGAGTGTAAAGTATGTGATTTGGGCAAACATTTGTTCCCCTTGGGCGAGCGTCATAGCCTGTTCTATCTGAATCGGGGGGGGGGAACGTACGAGAACCCCGCTGGTGTTGGATTTGGGCTGCTGTGGTACTGCAGTGGACTGAAAAGTGAAAATATGCAAGAGAGGGTCAGTATTAAGGCAGCAGCAACCCACTCTGTTTCCACCTAGGATGGAACAGATGTGCTCACAACTCCAGCTGTTGCCAGATGTGGATATAAAACCATCTGCGTTAGCTGTTAATGTGTGTGTATGTTTAAAAAGAAAAAAAAAGACGCACAGGAAGTTGCAGTTTACATGAGTCAAATTGAGTAATGTCACTCACTATATGTGATGATTTGATCCTAACAGAATAATAGAAAGATCTTAATAGCCTCGAGGTGCACGTTGGCTGTTTTATTGGAGGAAAACCAGCTAAATGTTTAATTAATGGAACATAGTTTGGAGTGTGTTGAATGTGTAATTACTGGAACATAGTTTGAAGTGTGTACATAAGACTTCCAGGACCTCGTCACATTTTTATACATTAAAAAGCAGACCATAAAGTGTAGCTGCACAAACAGTTTGTACAACTGCTTCTAGTCATCAGAGAAGCCATACTGACAAACAGCAATGGCTTTCACATAAGGTAGAATTTGAATGATGACGATAAAATGTACTATTTTTAATCCAAAAACACGTACACACATCTTTTTTTTTTCTTCTAATTCTTCACAAGGCGTATACATTCAAGAACAAAACAAAAAAAAGTTGCCTAAAAAGACAAAACAAGCACAAGAGAAATAAAAAGAGGAAAGTCATCTTTTTGTATGATCCTCGAATATAAAACCTGATGAGACATTTAAAGGCATAAAGCGTTATGAGACCTCAGGAGATGGCAAATTAAAATGTGCAAGGGCGATTTCCACCAATAAAAGGTGGAGACAGCGGCTGCACCGCCGCTGTGCTCTGCTCCATCATGCAAAGAAAATGGTCTGAATGGATTTCAACAACCTTCATAAAGCCCGGACTAAATCCACTTCACAAAAGGGGAATAGAAACCAAGCCAATCAATTAATGCCCCCCACCAATAACGAGCATAGGGAGGGAGAAATGCTTTTAGACCGGGTTTATGTCTGAAACTTGCCGGGTTCCAACGTTCTGTGGCATTGAGTCGGAGAGTCAGGGTTTACTCTCTGCACGTTCACGGCTGCTTTCTGTGCGTGTGTACTTGTGTCTGTGTTCTAATGTATCTGTGTGTATACGTGTGTTGAAAAGCTCACTATTGAATGAGTACATTCAACAGAGCGCCGTGCTCTTTAAATGCCAATGAAAATAAAGAAAGGGAAATTGTAGGCACTCTGAAGCAACAGGGAAAAAACCAACAGAGCGAGACGGAGAAAGCAAAACCTTACAGCGCCAAGAGAGACTTCATAAGGTTTAGCAGCCCTCCACTCAAATATATGGGGGCCATAAATCCTCCACTTAATGTCCTTTGGGCTCCACTTTTTATGGGTAGCGACAATGACAGTGAGTGACTTCTTTAAAAAAAAATAAAAAAAATAAAAAAAATTTAATCACCACAGCAAATTTCAACAGGGCTGTCAGAACAAACTCCAGTTTTTACTCTTTCGAAACTCCCATTCCAGTAATGAAAGTAGACATAACGCTCTGTTGCGCTACACAGACATTTCAAAGGCATGTAAAATATTATGTTTCCACTGAAGTTTGAAAGGAGTAAATCATTACGTAGAACGCAGGCAGCCCCAATACATGATACTCTGCTGTTGAGAAGACCACACTTAGTGAAACAAATTTGTTCGGTTTCTTTTTTTTGGCGTTCTTTCCATTTTCCAGTTTGGTCCTAAAAAGTTACACGTACTGTGACAATACGTTTACAACCTTACGGCAGAAGTTGCAGTTAAGTATCAGCAGTAAAATTTACTACTCAGGGATGAAAAGTAACGGTCGTCTTTGTAAAGAATGGCCCATTTCAGAGCGGTAAATTATTAATGCACAAAGCTGTAGGGAGTATTTTAATGTAGCCGAGCAAATTACTTCATACACTCTTGGACAGTCTTAACTCCTCTTATCATTTCAAGGAAAGCAAGCATAAAAAAAAAAAAAAGAAAAAAAAAAAGCGGTGCTGCTCACACAGAAACTTCAACATTTTGGGAATTGTGCTTGTTCATGTTTTTTGGCCCCAAGTGTTAGAGAAAAATCAGTACGTCTGTCCATTATATAGGAAGCCACAGGCAGCGAGTTTGCTTTGCATTAAAAACCTGGAAATAGGAGGAAACGGCTAATCTGGGATTGTCCAACAGTAACAGAATCTACCTAACAGCACCTCTCCGGCTCACAAAAATAAGCAATAAGGAGTTGTTTAAAGGTGCAGTGTGTAAAAACGAGGTCCTCGCTCGTAATACCCATTTCGCGTGTTCTTGCCCCCCTGCTGTTAGTTAATAGTTGGCCTTCTTTTTTTTTTTTTTTACAACTGATGGTTGTAAACGTCGTACACAGGTGTGCTACGGAAAGAAGTCCGGTCCCGGGCTTTATCAGCCGGGGACCCCGGACCGCCCGCGGACCGCTCTCGTTCCGCCCCGGGCGACGGGCGCCCAGGGAGGGCCGGGCAGACAGACGGAACGGGGCTGGGCGAAAACGACGCGGACGGTCTCCCGAGGTTCGTCCCGGTAAGTGCGCCGCTGACGCCGTACGATGAGCCGCCTTCAAAATCTACCGCCACAAAGCAGACGGTGAAGAACGGTGCCAATGCGGTTAAAACGCAAGCGCAGCGCTTAAGTAAAATGCGCTTCGTTTATATCCCAGCTCCACTCACGCGCTTATAAATGCGTCGTTAGCGCAAGCCTTTTTTTTTTTTTTTTTAGTGCAAAGAGATGGGAACCGTTCTTCGATTTTAAATACGCCGTTCTCCATTTGCGCGCACGTTATAAAGCACACCGGGCTCGTCTTTGTGTACGTCGTTCATGGGATCCTGTTTCTCTTCTGGTTTGATAATTGCTCGTGTTTTTTTACACCTCCTACTTTGTAACTGGTCCAGCATAGGCAAACGTGCACCATCACTCACCGTGGCATCGAGGTGTTTCGACAATCATGTGCATGCCCAAACAATACCCCGTCCAAGGATTACTCACTGTTTTCTTTGGAGAGTCGGTGTGTTTTTTTTTCCTTCTATTTTGTCCATATATCCATGACTCCGTAGACCCAAACTCTGTGATGTCAGCCTTTTCTCTCCGTTTCGGGGTTGTTCACAGTCGGTCTTGATGGCTCATCAAGTTGTCATGGCCTTCCAGCCTTTAAAGCATTCCTTTCTTTATGTCGGGGAGGCGTTTTTTTTTTGTTTTTTTTGTTGTTGTTTTGTTTTTTTTCACCGGCGCGCACTTACTGTGCTGTAAAACAAGACCGAGAACAGACCGAATGCTTTTGAGGTGCACTCAAAGGTACGTTTGTGTTGATGTCGGAGGAGTTCCGCCTACCCTCAGGGAGTGATGCCACTTCGGACTTGGCCCTTCCTTTTGGGGGAACAGCAGGAGGTCACAGTCTTTGAAAGTCTGCTTCGGGTTTTGTTGGCGTGAACGCCGAGGGACTCGCGCCGCACGGAAGAAAGCTGCGTGGAAAGGGAAAAAGAGGAACAGCGACGAGAAGGAAGTTGGGCCTTGAATTTCACGATCAGCGAAGGGGTGATCGTCAATGGTGGGAGGAGGAGGAGGAGGAGGAGGAGGGAGGCAGGGAAGAACGGTGACTGAGCGACTACTGGCTCAACAGATGTGATAGATGTCTTTAATAACGTCTGGCTGCTTTTATAGTGTCCTCCAGGAATTGTTGTGATTAAGGACCGGGTCTTATTATGATGACCAACCCTTTCATCGTCCCCCACATCACGCTGGGCGTCAGTCCAGGCAGTCAAAATAAACACAACGTCAAAATCCCCCCCCACCCCCCCCCACCCCCCCACCACGTACTTGTGCTGATGTGGCACTTTTTTGATGGTGCCGGCGCGTCTCAGTCCTGACCAAGGAATACGTGGCCTCACAAAAGTCAGCACAGCGGGAAGGAGAAAACAAAACATCTCGCTTGCCGATCACCTGTCGAAATCGGTTTCGAATCAGCACCACAAAGCCCTGCAGCCACGGATCTAACGTCACCGCACTACGGGGTAAATTGCGAAAGCATGTTTACGTAAATGGTGTACGACGGTTTTAATAAGCATTTCCATTACCGCGATGAAGGAAGAGGGAGAAAGAGGAGCTCACTGGGAATAGACGCAGGACTGTGGGAGCCATAAGAACTCCCGCTCATCACCGCTTAAAAACAAAATGAGAACATTTTTATTGTGCTTCCATTTCTTCGGCGAATAACAATCACAAACACTCTCTCCTTTAGTGTATCTAAGTAGCTTCAAGCTCTATCACAGACATAAGAGTTGGTGAAGGCCCATGTTTTATTAATTTGGAGATGAGCTCAGCTATTGATGGCGTTGGCCGCCCATGGGTTCAATTAGGATAATACAAGGAGAGGGGCAGATTATGGGCGGCTATTTAAGTGAGGGTATATCTCTTCCTGACAGTTATAGTCCAAAATGTAACAAATTGCACCTCGGTGGCTGCGAGCGGCGCCGTTGCCGGTCCTCTGGTGATGAAACGCGGCGGTGCGGCGGTGCCAGCCGTGCGCAGACGACACCGGGCTCTGCGCGAGCCACGCAAGCCCGCCCTCTCGGCCGATTCCCGTTCTGCTAATAGGGCCCATTTGGAGAACAGCGGTCCGTACGGCGGTGCGCTCGAGCGCACGCTCCGCCCGGGCCAACCCTTAAGCAGTCCCACTCAGCGCGACTCCCTAAAACCGTCGCACTTCTTCGACGCGGCACTCTCGCAAAAGCGAAGGACGTGAACGTCACGCGTAACAAACGCAAGACGGCGTTCGTTAATATTCTCACGAGAATCCATAAAAAAAAGGAGGGACAGTCGCAACCTCCGTTACGACCGGATCGGCACCTCGACTGCAACTTTCCCGGTTTCAGCGGAAGCAGTCGGCCGTGCGTTGCCCGTGGAATGCATTGTGTGAAATTGAATGGGGAGGCCATAAAGCGGAACCGGAGCCACCGACCCGAGCAGCAGAGCCCGTCGGTTATCTTGCTTTTCGGTTTCGTCCGTCCGACGCATTAAAACCGCAGACGGCTCAACGGAGAGTGGCCGGACTGTTTGCTTTCTTTTGCTCGGGGAAATGACGACTGTTCCTCAGACGCATTGGAGCAGCAGTGTTTAGGCTACAGTCGCTTTGAGATAACCCAGTCCTCCTCTCCACACCCTGACAGCGAGAGCTGGGGAAAGAGTGAGCACTCGCAGGAGCACTGCAGGGGCCCGCTCGCAGAGGATGAGGAAGAAGATCCTCCTCGGTTTTTGTTTTTACTCAAGAGCGGGTCGTTTCAGTCTAAGTGCTGCGCTTTAATAGTCATACATTTTGTGCTTTAACGACCTCTGTCCTCAACTCGAGTCAGCTGGCTCCCACTGCTGCTCGGGGAAGTGTCAAACGCACAACGTAACGTTGAACGTTCTTAAGATACGTTACACAAAAAGGATACCCCATGAAATTCAGTGCCAGTTTAAGATGTCGACATTGCTGTAAAATAATGATAAAAGCCCACTGTAGATATATATATATATATATATAAATATAAAAAAAAAGACTTAACATCCCACTATCATCTGAATATCTATCCATCTTGATTCCCGACCTGTGAAGTACTTTATCATCCCGACCCACTAACCCTTCCTCTCTCCTTGCTTGCCTGTCACGGCTTTCCTCGTTCCCCACTCCAGCCGGGCCGGGGCAATAGGGCACTGCTAATGTGTGTGGCGGGTCATTAATTCTTAGGACGGCCATGGGGGGGCAGCGGAGCAGGCGAGCTTTGTTGTTTGATATTGGCCGAAATGGTGATGGGGAGGCAAAGCAGATGTTTGTGCTGGCTGGCGAGAGAAAGCAACACACTCGATGCCAACCCAATCACCGTCTCATGCCAGGCAACAGCTGCCCAAATACGTTTCAGCCAAAGTCTGGCAACGAGAGGCGAGGCTGACCAGATCAGCTCTAACTCACCCACGCTTGTTTTTTCTCATGTTCTTTTAGCCCCGACATTATTTTTTGTATATACCAAAACTTGAAGGACTGCCCTGCGAACAGTTTGTTTTTGTTTTCGAACACCGTCTCGGGACGAGGGAGATGATTCAAGGAGATTCCAGATTTGCAAGTCTTGAAGCTGAAGGTGAACCAGACACTGATAAATGTAAAACACGCGCGAGTTTGTCTGCCTGTCTGTATTGTTGTGTGCAGCCGGTGTTCACCGTGCTTTCACCTTTGAAAGAGAGATGGGAATCAGCAGAGAGGACACAAAAGAAAAAGGAGCCACAGACTAACCCAGATTTTTTTTTTTTTTTTTTTTTTTCCCGCTGGCCACAGTAAAAATATAACAATGTATGCGCATACATAGACCCAAGAACAAGGACAAGTTCATTTAACTCTCTCCTGCCTCTCCACTCAACTGATATGAGCCATTCATCATCGCCCACCTTCGTATCTGTGTGCTGCACGGAAAGGACGGTGTGTGTGTGTGTGTGTGAGAGCTTGTGTGTGTGTGTGTGTGTGTGTGTGTGTGCGCGCAGGTGAAACCAGATTAAAGATAAATATCTTCTACGCAGCCCACACGTCTTGATCCCGTTGAAGAATACCTTGCGGGTCCAGCCAACACTCAGAGTGTGCTGCCCTCTGCTGCTCCGTTCATGAACATCTGTGCACACCGGTACCAATACGCACCCGAGGAGGACGTGTCCTCAATAATACAGCAAACGTACGCCAACGCAGAATGGCTCCAATGGGTTCGTTGCCTTGTGTTCACACTCGGTTCAGATGTCAAATGTAGTTACTTGTCTTGGTCTATATCTCTATTGCTGGAAAAAAAAAAAAAAAAAAAAAAAAAGCAATCTCTGCCTCAAGTGTATACAGCACCTGACGGCGAACTGTGGATTCGTCACTGAATTCAGCGTTTTTGAGGTAAATAATTTTGTGAATTATGTGGATGATTTTTCTCTCAAGCTAAATTTGTATTATTTATCCAGCTCCTGGTAATTGCATCCTCGCCACCTTAATTACGTAGACTTCCGTGTGATTTTTTTTTTTTTTTTTTTTGCTTTAAGATACAAAAGCATATTCAGAACAGACACGCCTCAGATGATGCTCAGATGAAAGGCTCGCATACAGCGTGGCTCACTTAATTGTCACTCTCTATATATTGCAGTATTTAAGGTAATGAGAAGGCATGCACCCGAGAAAAGAGATTTTGTTGTCACAATGTAGGAAGATTCCTAATCCTGAATTATCATTGGATCATTTGTCATCTCCAAGTTAGTAGAGGTGTAGGGGAGGAATTCAAAGGAGGGAAGTAATGAGGACCCACCGTAGCCAGCGAGGTAACCGTGGTTACACGTGGTGCATTAATGTATGTAATCTGTTACTGTGTCTGTGACAAGGACACGTAGTGTGCTAATTAAGGAAACCTTTCACTGCTCCTCCCTTAGACACAGGTCATGTCTCATTAAAGATGCTCTCAAATCACGGGGAGTCATTCATAACTGGCTATTTGGAGGGAAAAAAAAAAAAAAAAAAAGAACGACAGAGGGGAATTCTACATGCATAAATATTACGCAGCACGCAAAGCTGACAATTTGAATAGACAACCTACCTTTCCAGGTACCGGTGTCCAACTGCGTAAGAGTACTGGGGACGATTAAAGAGGACCTATTTGGCTTTTCTGCATTTTCTGTCGTTTATGGACTTTCCATGTCGTTTAAAGTTGGACGTTCATACTTAATGTGGCCACAGTTTCAGATCATAAGGTAAACATACGCAAGTGGAATTAGTCGAGAAAAGTTCAGGCTTCGGACTGGTCTCGACACCGTGGCGGCTCGTGACGTCACGGATTTCCTTACACGGTCATACGTTCCGGCCACAACACGCCAGCGCAGACCAACTGTGCAGGGATATACAGTCGTTTACCCGCAGCAGAATAACTTAATACTAGCTATGTTGGTGTGTTTCCTACATGTACATCAGTAAAGAGCGCCACAGGCAGAGAGGCTTATGACTGAAGGACTAACTCCACCATTGTCACACAAAAAGTTAGTAATGGGCGTGATATTTACCGAACAGAGGCGTCCAGATGTAATCTTTGTTGCTGCAGATGTTCGCGATGTCCACTCTCATGTTCCAGATCAGGTTCAGCCTCGAACCGGCACAGCTTGATACGAGAAGTTGCCATTTCCAGAAAAGAATGAAAATTTTGTTAGTTGGTTTGCAGTTTCCTTGCAGTACATTCACACCGGCAAGAGGATGGGACAGGTGCTCCTGCTCGGAGTGCTTCCTGGAAGTTGGCCAATCAGAGGAAAGTGGGCTTTTAGGGAGGGGCTTAAAGAAACAGGAGCTAAAACTGCTTGTTTCAGACAGAGGATGAACTCTGGAGCTCAATAAAGGGCCATTACAAGATCATTTAGGGATTTTTTTTTTTTTTAAATGTCAATCATGCAAAACTACATTGTTGGTGTCTCAGAATTTAGTATATATATATATATATATATACATTTTATAGATGAGCACAATAGTCCTCCTTTCCGAGAAGTTAAATACATTTCTTTCTTCTTCTTTTTTTTTTTTTTAAACATTCATGGCACCATTTTTGAAACATCTTTGCAAACTTTTGCACAGCACTCTACGTTACAATGCCAGAATCAAAATTTTGGTTATAAAAAAAAAAGTATAACTGCCTTTGTCCAAAAACAATACATTTTATTTTGAAATGAGGGGATATTCACAAGAAAAAAAAAAAAATCAATGTCAGGTTAACATCATGTACATTACTAAATACAAAAAATATATAATTGGAAAAAAATAAACCACATTTTCAAAATGCTTTAATTTCTGACACTAGTTAAAAAAAAAATAAACAGCTGAGCTTACTCCTCGGACAATGGTTCACCAAAGAAACCAATCCCGCTTTAGGAAAAGGCGACGCATAGCCTTTTCCTTCCTGGGTGTTCAGTGCACAGGGATATTCATACAGCAACCTTCGATTGGTAGTGCACAGGCAGAAAGGTTTGTCTGCAGTTAAAACAGCATTTAGTCAATCCAGTTAATATTGCAATTCAAGCCTGGGGAATGTCTATTTGTTCCTAAAGGCTGTGCTGTAACCTCCTCTGGACAGAAAGAACTACATGTTGCTACACGCTCCAATGCCACATCCAACAACCCAACATATATTAAAAACAAAACAAAACAAAAAAAAACACTGACACTGAGAGAATAAGAAATATGGGAGGTTGTAGAATAATTGGGTATTCCCATTTTGTTTTCTCTTTGTCCTCATGAGAAAACAAAGGTGGCAATATTGTGATCACTCCAGTTTTCCATGATCACAAAAAACAAAAATGATGTTTAGTTTTTCTGATCTTATCCCATGAACATCAAAGCACTCTGACAATCTCAGCATAGTAAGTTTAGTTTTCTCATGATCAATTTTGACATTAACCAATCTGTATTCTCATGACTATCAGAAAAGACATACAAGATGGACTAATCATTTATAATCCACACAAACAAGGCGATAATCCCCCGATATTCCTTCATGTTTAAGATCATTATTTTGATAACTGATGTCTTCAAGTCATATTACACCGGCTCTTCTTTTGGTCGTAGTTGCATCAGTTGATGATACAATGATAGCACTTTTAAATTCTTATAAGAAATATAACCAGTGTCACTTAACATTGCTGCTTGTTTGATATTTTTTTTTTCTCTCCATGTCACAATCAGTGTCATTTTCTTATGATCATGAGAAAAAACAGCGGGTTATGTCACGTATCACAAAATTTGGTGACCCTGAGGTGACAAGATATTCCAGAAGAGAGTGCATGAAAGTTTATTTTATGATCAGGAGAAAACTAAAACAAAGGGAAAAAACAGGAGCACTAGACAGCAAAAAGACTGAACAATATTTTAATAATCAAGTGTGTTTATAAAATTTTAATCTGCACCTGGAACTGGATGTGCAGGGTACGTGTGCCAGATTTCTTTACCCAAGGAAAAGCAGCCACTGATGGAAAAGTAGCAAACATGTTCAAAATTCTCTGTATCGGAGTGTTATGAAATCCTTTAAAAATGCACGACCCACTCTAAAACCAAATCACTCGTTCTATGGCCTGACTAAACTATATTTTACTGAAATCTATTGGCTATCATTTTTAAACACTGCATTATGTTTTCGGCCCTTATTTAGTTAAAAAAAAAGGGCGGAAAATATAACCTTCTTGGCCTAGTTAAGACCCATGGGTTCTACAGCTGCATGTAAAGGAGTCCCTGTCTGAATATGAAAGCAAATGAGCAGTCCAAGACAAGTGCAAATCCTCCCTGAGACTGGTCCATGTACTTACACAGACATCTGATTCAGCATTATACAACCCAAGTACCCTACTTAGAAGACTAAAACAAGTCACACTGACCGGCCTAAAATTGCGTTTGGTGCCACTTCGGCAGCATCACTATTTTCAAACAACATTTAAGACAAAACACAAGGATTCATCATCATCATCATCATCATCATCATCATCACCATCAATCAGTCACAATAAGGTTCGCAGAGCAGCACGTAAACCAGACTGGTCAGAAAATAAGTGGATCAAAAAATGTTTTAAGAAGATCACACGGATATTATTGCTAAAATGATTATCACTTTGATTTATTTGAATGATGAACTGTCCCCCCACAGATACCTGACCAGATGCTGGTCTCCACCCACAGATCTGTAGAGCTGTGAGATACCACAGTAACTGGAGATGGGTGGGGGAAGAGCTGAGTGAAGTGAGTCAGCATGTGATGCTCCGACATGCTTCAGGGCATCAGTTCTCCGGTGGCTGACAGAGAGACTTAAGGTTGTCGTCATGTGTCTCTGACCTGTCCTCGGCTGTGCAGGCTCTGGAAGTGGGCCTCCTTCAGGATGCGGTTGATCTGCAGGTAGGACACCAGCTTTGTGGGGCCAGCCAGCTCTGAAGAGTTGCCGGAGCTAAGGGGGCTGCAAGGGCCCACAGCACATTGACTGCTACAGCTCCCAGCCGCATGTTCAGGACTGCTGATGCTGCTGTTGCTCTCACTGTTGGATGACTGAAACGCAGATGTCACATTAGGGGCAGTGCACGAGCTAGATGAGAACGTCACAATTCTGCAATAATACGAACAACATCATCATAAATTAAAGTGGCTTTCAATGTAAAGTTTCTTCTATGGAGATTTAAATCCTTAAAGTTGACACGTTAGAGGAAAATACATTTGCCAAAACTTGAAATCACAAAGGCCCCATTAGAAATGCCTTTAAAAAAAGATGAATGTGGAGGGGGGGGGGGGGCTTTTAAGCCTAACCTGTTGGGTATAGTTCAAATAAACTGAGGTGTTTGCTTATCTTGGTCTGTTTGTTTATAACGGTGTCAAAGCTGTCAAATTGCACCAAACAGAGTAGAGGGGTCTCGTGCTGTTTTGAATCAAACTCCGGTGCAATTTGTTTGTGGAGTGAAAACCAAGCAAACCGACCACAAGACTTTTCCAACTTTTAGTCTGGATTCAAAATTTTAACTGCTTTTAAGTCCATCTATTGATAGTGGATCCTTGCATGGAAGCAATCTCCAACGCATCCTTAATATAAGGGCAAGATTAGTTACTTGGATAATGTTGGCATTTTGTCTAATTCTTTACAGCTTTTCCCAGTCAGACAGTGAAAAGTGGTTAAAACAGACGTGGTAAGATTAGGTTGAAGACACCTTTTCTTTTTTTTTCTTTTTTTATCCCACCTCTCCGTTTGCCTCCATTTATGACCGCAATCTAGTTGCAATCTTGACTAATGACACTCCCAACTGTCTTTCTCTTTGTGAGCTCACTGTGACCACTCATGTTAACAGAACAACACAGAAAGGTGCTGCAGATATTGCCGTCAATCCCCAGATTCGATTGGTAGAAAAACACACAACAATAAATCATTTTCAATTTGTCTTTTCCCTTTTTGGTTTCAGCTCAAGCGAAGTGATCTCCAGGTTCAATTCACCCTTCTCTCGACACGTCGTACCTCAGAGTCCCAGGCATCCCGGCCTGGCTCGGGAGACAGAGGGTGACCTCTGCTCTGCCGTTTGGCTTGCGGCACCAGGTGGCCAGTCTCCTCATCACCACCACCACCACTGCGCTGACGTTTCCTGTTAAGAGTAAAATACAAACATATGCCATTACTGGGCAGAAAGTCACAGCGGTCTCTCACCAATCTGTTAAAAAAAAAAAAAAAAAAAAAGTGGAAGCAACATCCTGAGATCAGAGTACATCTAATACTAGAAGTGGGTTGGCGCGGAAGCAAACGCGTGCTTTATCCATTCTTATTTGCCTTTAATGTGTAAAGCCACTGCTGCACACCGACTGCAACACCGGCTGACACTTTCCGAAGTAGCTCGTTGCCTAAATGATCAAGAATAAAGCGAAGAGGACAGGGACGAGCAATTATTAAATCGCCAAACTGCATGCAGTTATAATACAAACCCGGATTCATTCGTGAGCATGATCTGCATACTTTAGTATCTACTGCAAGCTGTTAGTGAAGGCCACAGACACGTTCATCCAAGCAATAATCGATCACACACTGCTGCAAAAAGTAGTGTAGGCCTCGCTCACCTGCTTTCAGTCAACATATGATGGCACTACAATCAATCTAGACGAGCTTCCTTTGTATTTGGTTCAGATCAAAGAGGACAGAAGGACCCGGCTGGTTATCGACCTGTAACTTTTGTTTCTTCCCCTGTTAGTCGATGGCCTTGTTACACCCTCAGTCAAGCTAACCGTGCCCGGCTAGCTAATTGTGCTGAATAACGATGAGGTACCGTTATCCATTTTTGGCAACGTTTAACTAAACAATCAGCTGTAGGACCGCGCCGCACGGACACTCTCGTGTAGCGTTACTTCGGCTGATAAACAGCACAAAAAAAAACAACCATCGACGTCGGTGTTGACGGGTTAGCTGGTTAACAGGTTATCGGTGGTTACGAGCTAACGCTAACTTCCCCGCGAGCTGACGCGTACCCGTCTTTTCCGATGCTCTTCATTAGCTGGCTACGGGCACAAAATGCAAAATTTAAAAAAAAAAAATCCCGTCGTTTACGTCTTACGAGACCGGCAATGTCTGCACCACCACCGCCCATGTACAATTATGTGTGTTTTAGCTCAATCTAGCTAACGAGACAGCAGCCGGGTACAGCCACAACCAACCGCGACGGCGTTGTGTTTACATGCCACTGCGGCTGCGCGTAGACCGGTAATGGTGCGTTTACGTTCTAACGGGAAAAAAAAATAATATTTAGATTTCGTGTTGGAGATACCAGTTTGCGTTTTCTTTGTTATCGCATCACGATAGTTTTTGAAGTGAAGGTATCGTGAAAATAATGATATTCTTGAAATAATGCTATCCTAAGTAATATACTATTTTATTTATTATTATTTTGTGGGTTAAACATGTTTTATACAGGTAATTTGGGGGTGGGAGGGGGTGGGGACGCAGAATTTACGATTTGCACCTAAAGGCAACATAACGTACCAGTGGCGCATATTCTGCAGTGTTGCACGAGTTACCAAAATGAAGTTAAATATTAGACTGCAGAGTTAAACACCCAACGTTGACTAACATAATTATAAACAAATAGGCAATATTTAGTCTTAATCTGACACAGCAACCCCCGTAACATTATGACATAATATTAATTTCCCCCAAAGGATGTCGCTGTTTACAATAGAATACACATGCAGCAGACTGGGTGAGTGCAATCAAGGCTGAAAATGAAACAGATTCACACAGATACACAATAGCATGCAATTTACCTCTCAATAAAATCACTATGACTATGTACTGATTTTTTTTTTTAATTTTTTTTTTTTACCAATTATTCCAGAATACGTGCAGTAGAAATTAAATTGTTTTGTGTATATGTTTAAATGCTGTAAACAAAACATCCAATATTGACAGTTTCACAACCCGGAAGGTTACACCCTGCCTGTCCAGCCAGCCAATAGTGGGAGAAAAAAAAACAACCCTCCGCCTCCGCCAATGACTCAAGCGAAGGATTGAGGTGAGATTAACAGGGATACTCAGCAGCAGCGGTCCTGTATGTATAAAGGGAAATAATCGCAATGGGCAGCACCGACTCAAAACTGAATTTCAGGAAGGCAGTGATCCAACTTACGACCAAAACACAGGTAAATGCGATTCCATACGACGGAATGAAGCAATTAACACAGAAAGCCAGAGCCAGCAATGAACGCACCGGGGAGCATCACCGAAGAGATGAGATAACGCATAATGTGCGAAAGAAAAAAAAAAAAGAAAAAACGGTCTCTCGTTGCATCCAACCTTTTTAATTCATTTTGCAGAATGTAAATGTTTAAAGTATAGACGGAGAAAGCCTGCATGCGCCGTAACAAATATGTCGTGTTTTCTCATAGATTGGATTCAATGATCATCGGTTGTACAATACGAACGACTATAGATTTTTGTATTTATTTATTTATTTATTTTAGCTGTATGCGTTTAGTTTTGACGACAATCAACGACTGCGTATAGCTAAAAATCAAAGCTGATGACGTAGGTCTGCAAATACACGTTTGCAGATGCGGCAGGTGGACCGCTTGGGTCAGTGTGCCAGATAATGCTTCCTCTGTTGTTGCTAGAGCAGCAGTTGTGTTTACATTGCCATTACGTAAGCTATACAGGCTTTGGATGCTCTATGTAATACGAAACTCAGCAAACATGTATGTGCTAAAGTAAAAATTAAAAAAAGACCGAATTAAATTGCAATGCAAAATTTATCAGGACTTTGCATTTAAATTTTGGCTTTAGCATAAAATACTTTATTTGGCACATATGGGAATCTTAATATAAACATTATGTTCTGCAGCCAGTGGAAGCCACAGACGATGGCTTCTGGGATCAGTTCTGGGCAGACACCACCACTACTGTCCAGGATGTTTTTGCACTGGTACCAGCCGCAGAGATAAGAGCTGTCCGAGAGGAGTCCCCCTCAAATTTAGCAACCCTGTGTTACAAGGTACACACTGTCAATGCATCTATCTATTACAAACTTGTTTATGAGATGAGATCAAATGTGGACATGCTTACATTATATTGACATTATGGAATAGTGTCATGAAACACTGTAGGTTTTTGCACATCTGAGAGCCTTGCACACGCTCTCTGATGTGGGAATGAATGTGTCAGCTCCCCTTCCTCTCCCTTTGCTTTCCGTCTCTCGCTCCCAGCTTCCGTTTGAAGCTGCCTATCAGAAACAAAACAGACATACCGGGGCTTACAGCATAATTAAATAAAGAGGAGGAGAAGAGAGCCCTTGAAGCTGAACTGATTCAAAGGGTTTGTTTCCTACTTTAGACGTGAGCTGCTGCAGGCTGATGAAATGTAGATAATGAATCATCAAGTAAATCTTAGTTAAAGGTCCAAAATAACAACAACTCTCATCTCATAGGCAAAACATGTTCTTTGTCACATGAAACAAACTGTATATACAGTAGTGTAATAAATGAAATGAAGCATATTCAGATTTAAATAAACAATTAGAAAATGCTAAAGTTTATAATTAAGACTGTAGGCACTGCACACGGTTTCATGTCCACTGGCTCACACAAAATAAACTGCAGTGCTGCTGGTGGCTGCTTTTGTTCATATGTTGTACCTGTCCGGAAGCAAAATCATTATTATCCAGTTGATTCATAGTCAATTATGATGCTATATAGGTATGATAGGATGGATATTCTCATTGTAAACATTTCTCTTCATTAGCCTCGTCAACACATTTGGATATATAAAGAATTACATGTTGAAAAAACAGTGATCCTATATGTTTCTTCAGGAAAAGTATTCATGAAACTTGATGTTTGTTAAGGTATAGCACTGTGCATGTCTTTAACCAACTGAGAACTACTGCCAATGTTGTTGAAGGAAATATGATTTTTTTTTTTTTAAATTGAGTTATAACACGATATGTAGCTTTGGTGTCTGAGGTAAAATGATCGGACAGTGTGCCGAGTTCAGTAGATGTTCATATGTTCCATACCAAACACACTCCAACCATGTTTGCTGATTCCTCAGGCCGTGGAGAAGCTGGTTCAGGGGGCAGAGTCTGGTTGTCCCACTGAGAGGGAGAAGCAGGTAATCCTGAACTGCACTCGCATCCTGACCCGCATCCTTCCTTACATCTTTGAGGACCAGGACTGGAGAGGATTCTTCTGGTCAACGGTGCCTGGTGCTGGGCGGGCTGGGGTAAGTCGACACGGACAAAGAAAGCGAAGTCACTAATTCAAAATATGCATGAACATAAGCTTCAAGACAGGTTTTTTTTTTTTTATCACTCTTCTCAGAAGTGTACTGATTCTAGTGACACAATAATGTTCAATGAAAGTATTGAGGTCATAAGCCTGGACATTTCCTGAGCGTGAATCCTTCACTCAGTTGATCATCTCAATGTCCTCATTCCAGGAAGTGTAGTTCCCTCTTTCAATGTAGAGCAATAAATATCATGCAGCAAGGTTATCTTACCTACTACTAATGTATTTGTTAAGGAGCATTAGCTCAACGCTAAAAGTTGACCTTATTCCTTTTGATGGATCGGAGAGAATTTTGAACATCTTGATGTCGCCTCACATGTGTCCGTCTTTTCCAGACAGATGAACTGGATGATGATGACGGAGCGCGACCACTGGCTGAGTCGCTGCTCCTGGCTATTGCTGACCTGCTCTTTTGCCCTGACTTCACTGTACATAGCCACAAGAGAGGCCCTGTGAGTACCCTGTGTCCTGACACTGCGCTTTGCAATGTCATTCATTTGACATCTCACCACCTCCCAGCAAAAATAATTAGCGCTGACACGTCACAACAATAGTGGGGCACAAACATGTCACATTTTACTTACTAGATGTATTTTTTCAGCCACTGTTTCCTTCTTCCTGTTCTAAAGTTGCTCAACTGACCTGTCAAGTTTCTCTGATGAGACCGCATAGACAACGATAAAGGAGATTCATACACTGTCAGTCACACCAGGAAGATTTCCTCATACCCATGTGTGCAGAAGGAATGTTGCATGTCAGACTGCAACTTTGAGCTCACTGTGAATATTCTTTATTCACAGCTTGGCTCATTTTACCATTTCCACCCTGAACTGTGAGACTATTCTCTTCAATAATATGACAGTGTTAGCTGTTTGTTGCTTAGAGCAAACTATGTGTAAGAGAGGTAAGTACCAAAATAAAACAGGAAATATAACCAGAAAATTGCGAGATGTAATACGATGTCTACTGAGATGATAAAGCATTTCTATTTGATACCAGATATCAGGGTTTATATTTGATTTCTTATCGAGAGCCAACATTGTTTGTCATGACAGCAATCTTTCCATAATATACACTTAATTTGCAGTTGCTCAATGCTAAAAGTACTTCACAAATGAAAGGCTAGAAATACTTATAAATCATTATGACAACTATTTTATTCCCTTAGTCATAATAATTAGTTAGACAAAGACCAACTTGTGCAATGTCACAGATCAACTAATCTGGCAAATGTTTGAATTAATAATACACATCATTTGATGTTTGAAATTTTTGCGACTCTATTCAGGACTCAGTCGAGAGCATGCAGTCTATAGACAGCTGTGAATACATCTGGGAGTCTGGGGTGGGATTTGCACAATCGCCCCCTCTCAACTACATCCACGACCTGAATAGGTGAGGGAGTCGGCCAGCTTTCTGCCGCCATGCCTAGCAAAATTACTTTCTGGTTTCTGTGTGTGACTTTGAATTGTTTGTGCCCACCTCAATGTAATTTTTTTTTTTTTTTTAATCTTCAGGACAGAGTTGTTGCGATTGTTACTAACCTGCTTCTCTGAGGCCATGTACCTCCCTCCATCACCGGACAACAACGTCCTCAACCCCTGGGTGACATTCTTCTGCTCCACAGAAAATAGGTAATGGTCAAACGTCGGCACATCCTTGCGTCTATGGACAAACATACACACGTATATGTGATTAAATGCATCCATCCAACTGGCATGTGATTGTTTACCAGACATTTTAAATGCCAAACGAAATAAAAGCTTGAATAGGTGGCTTTACATTTACATGAGGAGGAAAAAAATGCAAGTCATTGTTTGATTGAAAAAAAAAAAAAGAAATTGGACTTTCAACCACATCTCATGATCTTCCTAGCAAGTTATCATGGTGATGGCATGTTGCTGACATGTCGATGAAATTTCCAAAATAAAAGTTTGCCTGTACACCTTTGACTACTGTTTATAAAGTTAAAAAAAAGTGGTCACTTAAGACTCTTTTCTTCCACATTATTTTATATTTATGTAACTATAATCCTCATTTCTCATGACCAGACAACACATTTGCCTCAACTAAAACAGGACATCACATTATACATTTTAGTGTATCATCTTTTCCAAGCCTCTTTTTATGTAATACACTCTAACGACTTTTTGTGTAACACATGATTGACTAACATAGCCCTCGTGTCTTTGTTCATAGACATGCTCTGCCTCTGTTCACGTCTCTGCTGAATGTGGTGTGCGCTTACGATCCAGTGGGTTACGGCATCCCGTACAACCACCTGCTCTTCGCTGACTACAGGGAGCAGCTTGTGGAGCAGGCTGTACAGATCCTCATTGTGACGTTGGAACACGATGCAGGAGTTCACCACCCCATTGCCTCTCCATCCAACATGGAGGAACAAGAGGTACAACAAGGCCACGACAAAGACATTAATTTGATGACTATATATGACATGTTTTCAATGCCATTCAAAACAATCCGTTTATCTTTGTGCAGTCTGCAGGACCTGAAAACCTGTTTGTGAATTATTTGTCAAGGATTCACAGAGAAGAGGTGCAGTATGCTTAATGTTGTTTCCTAAAAAAAAAAAAGATTCCTTTAAAGATCATTCATCTAAAGCCAACATCATGCTCTCCCATTCGCAGGACTTTGACTTTGTCCTGAAGGGCCTCGCTCGTCTGCTGACCAACCCTTTGACCCAGACGTATCTGCCTAACTCCACCAAAAAGATCCAGTTCCACCAGGAGCTGCTGGTACTTTTCTGGAAGCTTTGCGACTTCAATAAGGTTTGAAAGAACTAAAATGAAGAGTTTGTTCAGTCAGTTGAGGCATTAAAGCAGTCTGTGCTTTCGTTATAAAACATAATCCACTTTGTGCTCCCATCACAGAAGTTCCTGTTTTTCGTCCTGAAGAGCAGTGACGTGCTGGACATCCTGGTTCCTATACTCTACTACCTGAACGATGCCAGGGCTGACCAGTGTGAGTCTCCTCTGCTTTTTCATTGCACCCAACTAAAACATATACATTTATTAACTTCTGGTGTGATTTATCCTGGACTGCAGCACGCGTTGGTCTCATGCACATTGGTGTGTTCATTTTGCTGCTGCTGAGTGGAGAGAGAAACTTTGGCGTGCGCTTGAATAAACCCTATTCCATCCATGTGCCTATGGACATCCCGGTGTTCACAGGGACTCATGCTGATCTGCTTATAGTGGTGAGACAGGAATGCCAATATCCTTGATTGCTGTCTAATTAAAATAGGGTTAAGTCTCACAGCTGTCACACTTTTTTTGTCTAGGTGTTTCACAAGATAATCACTACAGGCCACCAGCGTCTCCAGCCTCTCTTTGACTGCCTACTCACCATTGTTGTAAATGGTAAATTGCTTTGGCGCCATCTGTTGGGCAATACGCAGATTGTAATTGCAACATAAATATTTAAATGATTTTTGCATGTCATAAGTAATAGTTGTCACATTTTATGTTTTCATCAAATAAAAAAATAACTGTTTTATACTGGCTTAATATTTGTTCTGCTTGTTGCTCAGTTTCCCCCTATTTAAAGAGCCTGTCCATGGTAGCAGCCAATAAACTGCTCCACCTGCTGGAGGCCTTTTCCACCAGCTGGTTCCTGTTCTCTGCAGCTCAGAACCATCACCTGGTTTTCTTTCTTCTCGAGGCTTTCAACAATATAATCCAGTACCAGTTTGATGGTAGGAGAAAGCTGTAGAATTTCAGGGCATGGATATGGATTTGAATCGATTTTGGTGCGGTTTAAGCTTTTCCTGACACATTTGTTCATATGGATTTGTCCCTCTTTCTCTCACCGCCAGGAAACTGCAACCTGGTGTACGCCATCATCCGCAAACGTAACGTGTTCCACCAGCTGGCCAACCAGCCCTCTGATCCCGCCTCCATCCAGAAGGCTTTGCAGAGGAAGAAGAAGTCGCCAGATGTCATTTCCCGCACAAGCTCCCAAGAGACCGTATCCATGGAGGGATCACACCCTGCAGTGCCGGCAGAGCCTGGTACACTGAAGACCAGTCTGGTCGCTATGCCAGGTAATGATTGTACTTTACATTTTCTAAATATAGTACTATCTATTCACTGCATGGTAGGTATTTCCACACATTAGACATACATATTGCATATATGTATAGTACATTACGCACCTGAAGAGAGCTATGATTGTCTGTCTTACTGCATTTGTCTATAATTTAGTTTTTTGATCGGATTTGTTGACAATAAGAGAAATAGAAATTCACCAGACTTTAAGTATTCATTAGTGTCCTGTTATTCTTGGCTTCCTGGAGGCATTGAAAAACTGACTGAGAAGTCCCAGGTTTCAGAGGATGGCACCATGGTGTCAGTCCCGACGGCAGACTCTCAAAACACAGTCCACTCAGACCAAAGTGCAGCTGCTGGGACCAGCGACACCGAGTCAAACTCAGGCAGAGACAATGAGGTAAGTGATAAATGTCTTCACTGTTTGTATACGTTTGCTTAAATGGATATGCATATATTCAAATCAATTTCTTCACATTTTCAGGATGTTTTCTACACTGAAGCAGAAATGGAGAGAAGACGTTTGTCAACTGCGTCTGCAACGTCCTTCTGGGCTCCCACACCAGAATGGGTCAGTAAACTCTTTTGCCCTCAGCCTCTCCTTCAGTTTTGGATTGGTGTTGTATATTTAGCAGAATGAGCATTTAATTAATGTTTACTTTTTTTTTTCCCAGGTCCTCTCTTGGAAGTGTAAATTACCCCTGCAGACTATCATGCGCCTCCTACAGGTGCTAGTTCCCCAGGTGGAGAAGATCTGTATTGACAAGTATGTAAACACGTCTCTTCCTTTTTGGTCAGCGTGCAAAAGTCACATAACAGCTTTTCTGAAATTATGACCAAAAATATTTTTAAAGTGGGCTCTGTGTTTCCCTGCAGGGGTCTGACAGATGAATCAGAGATCCTGAAGTTTCTTCAGCATGGCACATTAGTGGGCCTGCTACCAGTTCCTCACCCCATCCTCATCAGAAAGTACCAGGCTAATGCAGGCACCGCCATGTGGTTTCGCACCTACATGTGGGGTGTTGTTTATTTGCGGTGAGTCAGGCATAATAGCTGAGCTTTATGGAGACTGAAATCTTTTCACGTCAACTAAAACTGATGTATTATTTTTGTTTTTCTAGCAATGTGGACCCTCCTATCTGGTATGACACTGATGTCCGCCTTTTTGAGATCCAGAGGATGTAGATAGAAGGCTTTGTGACTGAAAGTCAGCTCCAGGGTTCCTCTTCCCTTCAGTATCTGCTGGTTTCCTGGTAAACCTCACCGTGTTCCTCGTTATCATACTGCTTGCCCCCTACACCACTCACTTGGGTAGGAGAGTCGTTCGGACAAGTGAGGTGGAGATGTCTCGGAATAAGCTGGAAGATGTTTTAATCATTCATATTGTCTATAAACGACTGTGTTTGTACATGTCTTCAGACCTTAAGACCACAGAATGTCTGTCACAGCACTGAGATGACTTAAGGCATAGAAGTGAAGGTGGAAATATTTGTTGTAAAGGAGATGGGGATTTTTTGCAACAAAGGCTTTTAACATATCTTGAATGGCACAGTATCAGTGTTTCATGTTATTTGTCGTACTTGCCATGCTTTAAAGATCTTGCACCTTTTTGAGTCGTCTGTTATGGTTGTAGTTTACGTGATGATGTTTGGAGACAATAATACAGATTCTACATTTATATGTATATGACCAGGGTTAATTTTTGATCTGGCTGGCCTTGCTTTAAATGCATAATGCTGAAAATTGTATTTTCCTTAAATTGTCCTGAAAATATATATTAATATGCATCTGATCTGTGAACTCTTGTGTTGGTCACATTAATGAACAATGTGCTTTAACAGAAAAACCTCAGATTCAAGGTGTGTGAATGGTTCATAAAGAGTAACAGTGGTTCCTCACGAACTCTAAAAAGTAATAGTTCTTTTATTAATGTGGACCATCAGATCTCTTTATTTTGTTCCTTCACAGTATATATGTTTAACATGCTGTCTGAGAACATAGCACCTTCACACATTAACCAGGAGATGGCACCATGCTCCTCTTCAGCACTTGTCCGGTTTTCTAACTCCCTGCTTCCCTTTGTGACCACAAACCTCTGACTATCACATTACTCAAGTGACCAAGAATTTCAATAACCAATGAAGTTTTATGACTATCAATAACTATGTGTGTAAATGGCCTGCAGAACATCATCAAACCCACAACCCTCTTATGTACATAAATATGTCCAGAAAACAACCAATGACAATGTATAGTGAAATGTGTTAGAAAAAATTATATATATTAATACGTTCAACATAAATTTTATAATACATAAAATAACTTTATGTTAAAAAATAATTCAATCTAAGAAATTAAGTATACCTCAAAGAGACTGGCAACGGAGTGCATACGATAGAAGATTCCAAAAGGAAGTCCAATGTTCACAATTGCTGTCCACATTGTGTATTTGTAGAAGTACAACTCAACAGGATGGTCAAACTGGGGACGAGCCCCGAATGCTGGCATGATCCACAGCTGTCAACAGAGAAGGAAGGAGGAATAAGTAGGACATATTTTCACAGGAAACATCACTGTTCTGTTAAAATTATAGTTGATTTAAGAAAAACAAGTAACAAAAAAACTTACAATTATGTTTGCAAGCATTAAAAAGGCACAGACTTCCTTCAGGACTCTCCTCTTCCAACTTTGTTTATCAGCACCTGAAGTCAGGAAGTAGCTGGACTTCTTGCACTCCACTTCAATGCTCATCTCTGCATGTTCTTGGAGGGCGTGGGCATTTGTGTGCAGAGCCGCTTCCTGCATCACAATAAATGGCTCCCGATGGAGGCCTTCGATGATAAAATAATTCTGCAAGCCAAGCTGGAGCACCAGCAGCACAGCCCAGCTCAAGTTGAGGGCATTCAGGTAGCCTCTGGCTCCTGTCGCCACCATTGCCACAATAGTGAAATAGCTGATAATGAGCTGCCCCATCGAGGCTCCCACCAGCAGCCCCACATCCAGGCTACGGGTGGGGTTCTTCTCTGATACATGCTCCCTGTGGTCCAGCCTGTAAACAATGCAGCCAATCATAGTGGAGAGGAACATAAGGCTGACTATCACTATGTTCATGATAAAATGAATCAGCAGAGCCTGATTTCTCTTGTCCTCCTCCTCCTCTTCTTCTTCTTTCAGTACGTCCACCTCGTACATTATAAATGTTACAAGTCCGGCCACCACTAGGAATATTCCCATCACAGGTCCTAAACACACGCCCTTCAGACAGAACTTAACTTTGTGACGGCTGTGATGCTCCACAATTCGACCCACATTTTTCCACATGATGTAGGCCATAGCAGAGGCAAAGAGGCTGTATTCTATGTTGAAGGGGTACAGGTAGTAGAAAGCCTCTCTGAAGGTGTCACACGCCGAGTGACTGCATTTACACTTCTTGTCACCATAGCTGGCTGAAATGAGAGGAGTAGCTTTGAGTGACTTTTACTCTTAAACGGAGACGTCCTAATCTGATTAAAATTGTCAACCTATGCCTTGATACCTCTGTGCAGCTTGTGAGAGACATTGATGTGCAGATCAGGAATCTCAGTTTGGTGAACTGATTCTTCAGTCACTGCTGCCATCCATAGCACCAGGTTAGTTGAAAGCGTAAGAGTAAGCCCACACCTGGAAGAGTGAAAACACGAGTCTGATTACAGATGCTGAAGTGAGTGAAGAACTGACAGTCGTGAGAAAAGAAAACAGTTTACCGTGTAACATTTGTATGTAGCTGCACACAATCCTTCGCATGAGTCCACAGGAAGAAGCTCTAACGGACAACTTTTGTTAAGTTTTGCCAATGCAGTCAAAGTGCAAGTACGACTATGATTCTGCAATGCATAAGCACCAACCTGGACAAACAGGAATACAGCTTGCACCACAGGGAAGGCTACTTTAACAGCAGAATCACAGTGAAGGTAGCTCACATAGTAGGCAATCTTAAAGACGTCCATGAGGAGACTAAGCAATCCAAACAGCACAAGTCCAGCTGCAATACAAACAAGCGAGTGCTTAAGATTTGAAATCACGCTCATTTAAAGCAGTGAGAGTTTGTGTAGAGTTCTCACCTTTGAGCCATACAGGCCCGGCATAGCTATCTTTGAACAAGATCGCTTGATTCTTTCGAGAGGTTAAGGCCGTGTAGAACAGCATCCACAGCATAGTGAGCAGGAGGAGGATGATGAGGAAGATCTGCCGGTGCACAGCAGTGATGGCCACGCTGTTGAACGCACTGCCGCTGACCAGAGCACAGCCCAGGATCAGAATGTTGATGCAGATTATGCCAGACAGGAGCCATCCACCACCATGGTGGGCCCTCGACATCACTGCCTCCACATGCTGGGCGTGCACTCTCACGCCCCCCACACTGGGAGGATTGGAAGGACTGGGCAGTGGCTGGATGTTTTCCATCTGTGCCGCTGTTTCAATGTTAGATGGATGGGCCTCGACAACATCATTTGGTGTTTTTCTACAAAAGAAACAACAACAGTCATTCCGATGATTCACCCTCAGTAAAACAGCAGTAACGCAACACATTGAGAAATACACTATGAACCTATGAGGGCTCCTACACGGGATGTTAATAGGTCTCAGGAAGTACGTAGCTACTAACCAGGATTAAAAGCCAGAGGCTGAAATGTGAGCACACCTGTGTGTATTTGCTGCATGTGTACAAGCACTGTCGATGGACAACCGCGTCAAGTTTTATTTTCAGAGGTGCGTTTACATATAGGTAGGCATGCGAGACTAACATCCATTTCCCTTGATCTGAATACCTCACACAGTTTAACTGTTGCACAGTGTGTACTGCGCACGTACGCGTCATCTTGCAGTAGAAATTAAATTGTGGCATAATAATAGGAAACCCTAAACCTTACATTTTGCAGCACCCTCCACTGGCAAGTCGAGCAACCACATAGCACCAGCAAAAGAAAATCTCATTTTGGTCAACAGGCATAGTAGCACTGCAAAGTTAACAAAAGAGCTGAACTGCTTCTCTGCAAACTTACCTGGAGACAAGTCTGTTGCAGGTCTGCGACATCTGTTGAGCTACAGTTTTCATGATGTTTCCATGACTAGATCAATCTTAGGACATGAGGGACTGTGTATACTACATTCAAGTTCAAATGCATCCATGAAGATTACACTAGTGGGAGTAAGGAAGTAACTGTGAACCGTGTTCTCTGTAGGAACTCAGCACCAGGTGCAGTAAATGGAGAGAAACAGGTGCAAGTAGTTTGAGCTGATTAGGTATTTCTGTTCACCCCCCTTCTCCCCCTCCACACACACACACACACACACACAGTGGCCTTCCAACACGTTTTTAGCGGGTAGTTCTGATCACCCATTCCATCTCAATTTCTGTTAAGCCACATATTTTATCGATATTCCATGTGAGCCACTGTGTGTCTGTTTGTCATGCAGGATTATGGTACACTGTGAAAATCTCAACATAGAAAGGTTGAAAAAAGGCTAAGGTCAAAGTAACTAAGGGTTTGGAGGACTTTATTTGACATTTGCCCATATCAAAAGTCAATTAATATTTACCGTATTAGTTTAAATGCTTTCAGTACTTCACAATTATACGTCTTAGGTTAGTTATATGTTAGTTAAAAGAAGAGATAGGAGAGGTCTGTCTGAATAATGTCAGACCTATTTAATATTCATAGAAATGTATTCATAAGATATTGTGATGAAAGATCAGCTAGAAAGGGGGAAACATAAAAGGATAAATCCATACTTAATAGGAGTAAGGGCTTTTTGGATTCAGGGCAAAAACTTGTGTGTTAATGCAGGTCTGTAAATGTGAATCTTTAACAGGTCACCTGTTTTAACTGGCTGATGTGGCTTAGAGATCATGAACTGCACTCGTGTTAGTCACAAGATTGGAAACAAAGGTCACATCATGTACTCTCTGCCTGTCACAAACATTCAAGATGCTGAAAACACCTGACGTGCTGCTGCTCCTCTTTCTGGTCGGGGCAGCGGACGCCCTGTACAAACAGTGGATCGCTGACACCAACTATGAGAATAAGACCAACTGGGACAAAGGAGCTGTTCCATGCGGCAGTGACACGGTTCAGTTTCCAGCTCAAAGAAAAGTGTCTGTGTTCGTGGAGACCGCACATGCTGTGCGGGAGATGAGGTTGCCAGCTGATGGAGAGTTCATCCTGAACTCAGGGGCTGGGTTTTATGTTGTCAACGGACAAGAACCGGGCTGTGGAGCAGGTGTCACAACTCAGTTCAAAGATTCAGAGTCTCTTCAGTGGTTTAATCCAGCTCTGTGGAAAGTGGCTGCAACTCCGAGTGACCTGCAGAATGGAAACTTCCTGTTCTCAGTCCATGAGGAGAGTGTCCCCTGCCTGTATGATGATGTTGTTTTCAAAGCACTCTCCTCCTTCAGAGTGGACACCAGCTCCAGTCAGTCCATCATCCCTGTCAAATCTGTGTCTGTGCTGGGGAAGGTGTTCGACAGCAGATCTGAGTTCTTCCAATATTTCAGCTCACGATCGGGCCGACTGCAGTTTCACGGATCCTCTGCTGTCACCGTTGGAAACCCAGGCTGCGGGGATCCTTCTGGCTGTGACTGTGGGAATTCTGTAAACCATCAGCGGATCTGTAGCACAATAACATGCACCTCTCTGAGCTGTAAGAAGCCTCTCGTCCCTGTGCAACACTGCTGTGAGGTGTGTGGAGCCATCGTCACTATCCATTACGCTGCACGTTTCAATCTGCAGACTTATAGGGAACGAATCCGTCACCTTTTTCTCATCCTGCCACAGTACAAATCCATTCAGCTGGGCATGTCTAAAGTCATGAAGTCCCAGCAGTTGATGAGGGTCATCCCTTTTGGTGCGTCACCTGAGATCCAGGTAGTTATTCTGGACGGAGAGAATGGCACACAGTCAGAAGCTCTGGCTTGGGACATACTGAAAGATGTTCGCTCTCATGGCTCTAACCTGGGAATTGTGGAGGCTGAATTTCAAGCATCCTCTGGGAGCAGCAGTGATCAGTCTGGAGGCAATGCAGGGATGGTGGTTGGAGTTGTGTTTGGGGTTTTACTTGTGATTTCACTCATTATTATCATAGTAGTCCTCATTCAAAGAGGAGTTATTCAAATGCCATCAATGCCCTCTCTGAGCAGCCTGAGGAATAACGTTAATGTTGGAGAAGTCGGTGGGCCTCTTGACCACGGGTATGATAATCCCATATTTGACAAGCCCAACATGATGCCTGACATTCCCACTCTATATGGGCCTGAAGTGAATAATTCAATCTCCATGACTCAGACAGGTGTGCACTTTGTAAATCCAGTTTATGATGAGAACGAAACGGATTTTACTGCCTGAAGCTCAACTTCCACATGCGTTAACAATTTAAAGTACTTTTGCATTGACAAGGTGATTTTACAATCTACGAATAATATATACACTTATAGCTTTACAACATTTGAGCAGTTTAGATAAGCTCCTGAACTGCTAACAGACAGTAAAGCTTTTAATGACCAAATAAAGTTGTGAAAAAAAATAAAGGAATTATTGGCCGGCAATTGTGTGTTTTTTCCTCTCATTTATATCACATTCAAGAGCTTTAAAGTTGCAACTTAGCTGCAGTAAATTTCGAACACCTTCTACTGCACAGGTTGTTTTTAAAAAAAAAAATTCATGTTGCACAGTTACCACTAGATGGTAGCAAATTTAACCTTCGATGACATGTATGTGAAAAGTCCTCCTTATATACTATATCTTTATGTGCTCTGTTATGTAACAATACTGCATTTTTTTTTTTTTACTAGCTCACAGTGAACGCAGCTGCTAATGTGTTTTCAAAGACATCATTTTGCATCAACCAGAGAGACTACATTGTCTTTCTTTGATAGCCACACTGTAACATATAGGGGCTCTGTGAAATCAGCCGTGTACATGTGGAGCAGCTTCATAGAGCCAGTTACATCATAGAAAGACACGGAGCCTTGGTGAAAGTCGACATAAAGACCGATCCTGGTGATATTAGTGACTTCCAAAACCGTCTCCTCACCACCATGCCAGGCAGAGAAACCTCGGCTGTTCCTTCCTACGCACCAAGAAAAGTCATTCCCAGTGATGCAGCTGGTGCTTTGCTCCCCCTTACGATCAATACTCTTGTAGGTGACACCTATATGTGCGCCTTTCCCACTCAGCTCGGCCTCGATGTAGTGTCTCCCCAAGTAGAGGCTCTCTGAAGTCAAGGCCTGGCGCCAGTATTCAAAGCGAACAGGTTGGTCGGGGTAGCTGTGCTGCCAGGGGCTGGTGTTGGTCAGCTTTCTGTTTTCCTCCATTATACGTAGGAAATGATGGATGCTGTCTGGGTCAAAGGTCAAACTGCTTGAGTCTAAAAAATTTTTTTTAAAAAAGGGGACAAACAATTTGTGTTTAATTCATAAGCCAAATGAACAGATGTCATTTGACAAACAGAAAACACACAACATAATGTACTGAAAAGTGTATTTACATTTCAAAAAGTCCTCTCGGGTCTCAGGGTCAGGCAGAGATGAAGGCTGAGAGTCTGGCATCAGGGATTTAGTACCTGCTTCATCATTTGACAGAGAGGTTATTCATTCATGAAGGTATACTGATTATTTAAATATAACAGGGGGTATAAACAAAGATCTGACCAAAGATGATTAAATACAGAGACTGAAATCATGCAGTTCTATGAGGCTGTATTATTATATGGCTATCCATCTAGTTGTTAAGATATTTTGGTCTTGATTAACTGACTGCCAAACTGCCATCCCACTGATACAGGCTGATCACATGACTAAAAAGAGCACAGCAAGAAACATGTCTGAGGCAGTTTCCTCTAAAGATCGAGTACAATAAAGTACACTCACCAGTTTTGCAAATCATTGTTAGTTTTTCCCTGTAGGAGGAGAAAATCAGGTCACACAGGTCCTGTGTAGCATCAGTCACCACTTGGACATAAGAAGTTAGATGTTCCATGCGGTTGATGCACACACTGGGCACACAAACATCTGCCACACCTTTCTTCCACTCAGAATACTCCTGCAACAAGCCGAAACAAACATTTATCAGGTAACATGATGTCAAATGATGCTGTTATAAAACATGCAACTTATTCTCTCTGGTCCAGAACTTTTCTCTGCCAGGGATGACTGCTCTGTGTACACTGTCAACACACCAGCATCCAAAATAATTACCAACCATCCTGAGTTAATCCCATAAACACACCCACTGGAACATGCAAATTCTTTACTTTACATTAACCTCTATTATCTATTTTACATATTGTGTACCTGCAGGAAGTCAACATCAAACTTGCTCCTGGACAGTTTGTTCATTTGAGCCAATGTTTTCATCAGTTCTGCTCTCCTCTGCTCTAGATGTGTTTGAATGCCCTCTGCCTGTCTGAGGGCCTGTTTCTGCTCTTCCTCCAGCTCCTCCATCACTCCTCTTCTGGCCTCCTCCACAGCTGCGTGCAGCTGGGTGAACTGCTGTTCAACGGTAACACAAACCTCCTGCACAGAAGACTGAAGGGACAGAGAGAAAAGACCAAAAAAAAAGTATTAAAATAGCATATTTAAACAAAGATGGGTTATGGCGTATTATTTGCCTACATGAGATTACCTTGATTAAGTCATTGTTGCTCTGTAGTTTTCCAATCGCTTTCTCAGCAGCTGAGGCACTCTGACTGACCTCTTCCTGTTTTTTCTGCAGTTCAGTCTACAAACAACATAAATGACAATCATCAAAAACAAGACCGCAACACACGCATCATTTTTTCAAATAAAAACCAATGCAAGACCATTACTGATTTATTTGTAATGACTTTTACCTCTTTTTCCAGTGCAAAGAAAATTAAAACTCTTCCTTGTCAGGACTTAAGCCAAATTGAAATGCATTTTACAATATTTAATAAATGAATTGTACTGTGTGTTGTGAGACCTCAAACTGCATGCGGGCCTCCTCCAAAGATGCTGTCGTGTGCCCTTCGTGCTCCTGACTCTCACAATCCAGACACACACAGCAGCTGTCCATCAGGCAGAAGCGTTTTAGAGGAAGCTGATGAACCTCACAAGTCTGACAGTCGATGTCATGGAGGGGATCCACCAAACGATGGTTTTGAAATTTTGTGTTTTCCAGATGGGGTCTGAGATGGCCCTCGCAGTAGGAAACCCGGCAGGTCAGGCAGGATTTCAGTGCTCTGCTGGGGCTGTCCATACATGAATCACACAACACATCTTGGGGCAGCAGCGTGTCAGACGTCTGACTTGTAGGATCCTCCAGTTCCTCCGTTATGTCGACACTGTGTTGATTCTCTGTCAAAGTCTCCTCACTGTTGCTGCTGAGAGTCGCCATGGTTCCGTGTTCCTCTCAACCTGAAGCTGTTGAGCTTCGTTTTAGACCGTCAAAAAGGACTGATCTGCACTTAGAGTTGTGTTTTCCTGCTTTTTCAAAGATCCAAAGACATTCTGGGTGCATAAGGAAAGAATTGAGAACCACGCCCAAGGTATTTGTGCTTGGCCAGCCAAAGCGGTCTCATTTTTCACCCCTCCCTTGCTTAGCTCTTGTCTTTGTCCTAAATCCAGCCTGACTAAATTTAGGACAGAGCAGATTACAAATTGAGGGAGGAAATGATTGTATTACGAGCCTACCAGGGAGGGCAATGAACATCCTCCCTAACCCTTTACTACTTATTCTACATCTGATAAAGTTCTATTTTAAGGTTTATTTTTGGAATAAAACTATGACAGGAAAATAACTACATCAGGGTCTGTCCCAAGATAAAGTAGTCTATGGATCAGTGTTATTTATGGATCATATTCTCGCTGTTATCCTTTTAAAATATATATATTTTTTTTTACTGGGACCTTTGGTGCTAAAAGTAACCATGTGGGAGAATTTCCTCTTCTTTTTGATAACAGTGTTATGTCAGAGGCATGCAATGTCCAGACAACACCCCTTATCTACAGTACAACTTCCTGATTTCATGTCAGGCAGTACAGAGGAAACTGTAGTTTGTGTGGGAGCAGCAAGTGAGGATCATCACTATGGCTGAAGATGCCAAAACAAGTATTTTCCACTGTGCTCTGTGTGCGTCTCTCTCACACACAGACACACACACACACACACTGATATCTGGGCAGAGACTTAAAATGCTGTTAGTGTAAACAGGTAATGACCCCGACACGATGCTCATTGACCTGTAAAAACTCTACAGTATGATTACATACAAACAGTGCATATTTAGAACTCAGCATATTTATACGTTGATAAATATGATGAGGATAAATTTACTGAATGCAAGTGGCTTTAGAAATAACGAGGCCATCCATCTAAATGTTAAACTACCAATGAAACTCTGAACAAATTCTACAAGTATTTAAAAGTTCCAGAAATGTTCACATTTTATTTAATACGTCGTTGTTTAATTATATTTTTTATCACCACATTTTAGTCGGAATATTGCTTCAATGATTTCTGAACTGTCTTTGCTTTACAATCTTTTTGTGTATGTAAGTCTGGTGGAAATGAGGAAATCACCCTTTAATCTAATTGAGTTTTTTTGTAGAGAAATAGTAGGGTACAGCTAAAAAAAAAAAAAAATATCAATAGGAGTAACATCAGAACCAGCAATAAAGAAAAACAAATGTGTACGATTGGTTTAATTCTAGTATGACTTATCTTAATAATATCGATGATACCACTGCCCACAGCCTCCACCCACCCTTAAATTCCCAGAAATGTGAGAAGTGCCCCATAATGGTAGCTTCTGGCCCGACTTTTCCACTATTGGTGTCAGCTTTGTTGTACTCAACTCTACTTTTGGTACCAGGTGTTTTTGATGAATTTTTTACTGCACATGCCCCATTAATTGAGTTGTCCAGTGAATAAAAAAAATAAATAGATAAATAAAAAAAAAATGCAGTTATTGTGATGATTCTCTGACAAATCAATGGTCTGCAGTGTTTTTGTAATCGGTTGAAAACGCTGTAGCAAAGTTTTTTTTTTTTTAATTTTTTTTTTATTATGAAACTGGTATCTTATTTTTTTGGAGATACCACTGAAGAAACTACGCTAACCGAGTGTACCTGAACGCATCGTGAACTTTCCCCTTCAAGCTGAATGTAACCCGAATCAAGAAAATGGCGCTGGCTTGATGAAGACGTTACCTCATCGCTCCACAGGTACTGTAAAAATATGCTTACGACTCTTTAAGTTCACTGTCACACTAAGGTGAATATTTCAGGGACAACTTCGCCGTGTTTCGAGATGACTGTGATAGATATGTGACGTCGGGAGTGCAGTTAAACCGAGTGTTTTAGCCGAGAGTAACGGCCGCGTTAAGATGCCAGTTAGCCGTTACATGTAGTAAAGCGGGGTTGCCGCCACCAACCGCCATGTTGTGCTTTTTTTTTTTTTTTGCCAACTGAGTACGAAGTTGTTGTGATCTCCGCTATTTTTTTTTTTTGATGGTCATACATTTTATTTGAGTAGCAGGAAGAATATTATTTATCTTTCTAATGACTGATATTTTATTTACGCTTTTCTGTATTTTCCTATTGTTTTGAATACTAATGTACGAATGTAGTACAGGAACATATTTTGATATAGAGTCAATAAAATGGCGCTGGCTTGATGAAGACGTCATCTCGTCGCATGTTTCGTCATTGATCCGCAGTGTCACATGTTACCGGTCCAGGTACCCCCTTAGGTCTCTCCGTCAGAGTAGTCAAGACTCCTGCTCCCGTCTTGTTTGTGTGATTGGTTCTTTGATTTGGTGAGCAGGGAGCAGCTGAGGACTTTTTTATTTTTTTTGTACTATTATCTGAGGCGATCTTGTACGCCTCCTGCATGCTCTTTTGTCTGGACTGTGGCTCTTGTTCAGGTTTCAGGTCAAAGAGCAAATCGGGGGGGGGGGTGGTGCTCTTCCATCCAGGAGAAGGAACGGTGAAGATCCTGCTCCCTCATGTCTTGTGCAGTTGTGAACTTACGTGGAGTTAAGGTGGTTCTTCCGTTCAGCCCTTTTTCTCCTCTTGCAGAGTCCGCAGCATCTGTAGAAGCGTCCTGTTCGTTCGTTCCCGTGCGGGCGGTAGCGGGGGCAGTTCGAGAGTGAGCGATTCCCGCCAACTGTTGGGAGAGTCTTTGGAAAAGGTTGTTCCCGAATTCCTGCCCCCTTGGTCGTGATGTAACTTTTCGGGGTACCCAAAGCGTGGAATAAAGTCATGAAAGATTTTCTCAGCAGCCGTTCGACCTGACTTATTCTTGGTCGGGTAGGCCTCTGCAAAGCGATCTGCTGGGACTAAGATGTACTCGTAGCCTCCTTTACTCGGCGCAAGATGGAGATGGTCAACAGAGATTAGCTCAAAGGGGGCACTGGTTTGTTATTGAGCCCGTCGGCGCTCTCTCTGGGACGTTTGGCCGCTTCTGTTTAACACACCGACGCTGGCGAATGACATGGTCTTCAATTTCACGCTGCATAAAAGGCCAGTAAAATCTTCCTCGAGCCAAGTGAATGACCTCGTCTGCGCCGACGTGCCCCATATCATCACGCAGTCGACTTGTCGAGTGTGAGTCTGTTCCATTCATGAACTAGTCTGCGTTGTCTCTCGTCCCGTTTGTCTCTTGTCTTTACCGTTTGGATTCCATCCTCCTCTTTTTAGGTTTATCACCTCACAGATGGGAGCATCGTCCTCCTGAGCAGCTCGAACACTTTCTGTAGTGATAACCGGACTTCCCTCGGGAACCGTTTCATCGGCACCAGAATGTAGCTGCAACGCAGCCACCCGTGGCACGTCGTCGCCTCTCTGAGCTTTGTCACCTTGCCAGATGGCCGAGACTACATCTGGGGCCTTTATTTCAGTGTACCCGCTCAGGCGCTCGTGAAGTTGCACTGGGTAACGCGACAGGGTGTCGGCGTCTGCGTTTGACTTGCCTGGACGATATTTGACGGCGAAATGGAAGTCGGCTCACTCACCCACCCGCCGATGTCCAACTGCGTTCAACTTGGCCGTGCTCAATACGTAAGTCAGGGGATTATTATCAAGTGTATACGGTGAAGGTTGGTGCATAATAGAGACAATCTCTAAATTTATCATGGATTGCCCACTTTAATGCAAGGAGCTCGAGCTTGCCAGAATGCAGATGATAGTTTTTCTCAGCGGGCGTGAGTGTCCTTGAACCGTAAGCGATAACACAGAGTTTGTTTCCCTGTTGTTGATAGAGCACCGGCCCCAGACCTTCATTTGAAGTGTCGGTGTGAAGGACGAAGGGCAAATTAAAGTCTGGGTAGGCCGAGATGGGTGGACTGCTCAGCATGTCAACAAGGCGCGACACCACGGCGCTGTGTTCCGGTGTCCTCTGGACAGGTGCTTTGGATGAGAGCTGGCCATTATTTTTGCCCTTAGGCTGGGTCTTCTTAGATCTAGTTGTGATGAGTTTCTGGCTAGACTCACTTGGGCCTTCTATGAGATTAAACAATGGCCTGGCTATCCTAGAAAAGTCTTGAATGAAGGTTCTATAATAGCCTCGAAACCCCAGGAGGGCTCTAACTTCTACCACATTCTTTGGCTCTCTATCCTTCAAATGGTGACCAGCTTCAAGATCTTTAGGGTGTATCTGGATACCTTCACTCGTCACTAGACGCCCTACATATCTTATCTTTTCTTTTTTAAATAGTTCACATTTCGTTGGGCGTAGTTTAACACCATGCTCTCGTAGGCGGCGGAGCACTCGCCTCAGATCATCAACGTGGTCATGAAAGTTGTTGGAGTAACAGAGCACGTCGTCCAAATGTGGAGAGCAACACTCGTCCCTTAGGCCGTCAAGGACTCCCTCCATGTACCTTTGAAATGCGGCCGGGGGCCGTTGGTGAGGCCAAATGGGAGGCGGATCCACTCGTATAGCCCCCACGCCGTGCTAAAAGCGGTCACGTGTCTGCAACTCTCATCAACAAAACCCTGGTGGTGAGCGCTGCCTTGGCCGAGTATTGAGAACCACGAGTACCCCCCCCCCTCCCCCCAGGTTGTCCAGCAGGCCCTGTGTGCGTGGAAGAGGGTGGCGGGTCGGGGACAGTTTTGCTGTTCACGCCCCGAAAGTCAACGCACAGACGCAAGGTCTTGTCTTTTTTTTTTCTGACGCAGACCGCCGGGGACGAGTAGGGTGAGGTGGACTTCCTGATCCAGCCGTGGTTGAGCAGGTTTTGAACATAGTCCTTTACCTCTTTGTACAAGGGCTTAGGAACAGAGTTGTAGGATGCTTGGACTGGTGCTCCATCCTTTTAGGTGGATTGTCAGCTGCGAGTTTGGAATGCAACCGATGTCCGAGTCGTCCTTGGCAAACACACCTGACTCTTCATACAACATGTCGCTGACTATTTTTTGTTCATCCTCTTCCAGGTGCGATACGTCGACAGGTGGGTGCCATTTCTTTCCTGTCATGTTTTTAGTCTCACATTCATCACTCCTTTGTCTCTGATTATCTGTTTTTTAGCTGCGCTGAGTTTACAGTGGGATGGCACGTTGTCTCTGAACCACCTGGAAAACAGTTAACTGGTTTCACTTCAGTAACTTCCTCCACAGCGCCTAGAACTGTTCTCTTTGTGAGGTGGATATCATGTCTAGTGGGGTCCTGAACAGGGATTTTTTTTTTTAACAACTTTTGTGGACGCCCACTTGGAACATCGACCAAGGCTGGAAATAGCTCTAATCCCTCAGGACAGTTAAACAAAACATTGGGTTGAAAGAGCATAGCCCCACCCCTGGGCCATTCCTTCACTCTACACTTAACCTCACAAATCATTCCAGCAGGAATAGTTACACCTCTCTTCCCTGTTCTCACACTGCACTCAAACGCGGCCTCGTCACGGGTCAAGACTTGCGAAGCGGAAACCATAGCTGCCACCGCACTGTCACTGATGCTTAAAGCTTCTTTGAGTAAAGCAGAAACATCAATCTCATCCGGTTGTTCTTTGTTTGTTTCGATTATTTCCGCTAGGACATTTACCGCCTAAAAGTGGACAGCTTAGACAGTTATGACTGACTAATAATGGCACTTGTATGGTAACATGTCCATGATTTTTACTGCAGACCTTGAGCTCGACATCTGCCCATCCATCGAAGGGGACATCGGTGCCATTTGCGGCAGTAATCTCCAAAGATAGGTCTGAAAGTAGGGATTGGAGTGGCTGGATTTGAACATGGGGGGGGGGGGTACTTTTTTTTCCATCCAGGCTCTCCCCACCATAGTCCCTTGAGCTCCTGAGTCGAGTAACATCTGGAAAAAGACTCCATCGATAGCACGTGAGACCATACGTCGCTTTCCTATTAATTGCGCTAGCCGTTTTCCTTGGTTGTGGTGGACGCGTTGTGTTTGTTATTTTAGAGTGACCGGCTAGTGGCGAGGGCTCCTCGGCTGTCTCGGTCACTGGCCGCCCCTCTCCAGCGACCTTATCCCGTTTCCCGAAACCTCCCATCCGCAGACAGCCGACGGCGCGACGTCCTGCTCGGCCACAAACAAAACAGCGAGGGCAGCTCGCTTTGCTCCGCCGTGCACAGCGACCGCGTCGACCCCCCGGTCTCGCATGTTGGTGCTGCGGGACGGCCTGCTGATGAACAAAGGTCCCCGGGCGTCACACTGTCTGCCGTTTTCACCGTCTGGGCCACGTGTTTGGTCAGCGATGACACTTGTGCGGTCGGTTCTCTTGATAGCGGCACGATTAGCCTGCAACTCAGTGTCAACTTTAGCTCGCTTATCCGAGTCACTGCTGTCGAGCCGAGCTGCGTTAATAGTCACTGGTCGGGTCTCAGCTGCCGTGCCTCGGCGTTTCAGTCTGTCTGCCTCCTCACTGGCAGACTTGGTGACTTGATCTAACAGAAAGTCATCGCTAACCTGCAAATCAGTTAGGAGGGGTTTGAGGTCACGTCTAACGCAGGCTGTTTTTCCTCATTTAACCCTCGGTATGGCGTGTGGAGGAAGGTACCTTGAGCGAGCTTTTTTGTCGTGGCTCGACTCGGCACCAGGCCGTTGAGACTCGAACGAAACACGCCGTTTTAAACCCATGGTTCCGTACAAAAGCTGCTGCGGGCTCTCTTTGTCGCGCTGCTTAGCATTACTTGGCTCTTGAAAAAGCTCAGCGCTATTTTCAACATGCGCCCGGAGGAACCGCTGTAGCTCACCGGCAGTCAAGTCACCTTTGTTTGTTCACATTTCTCTGAATGTACCGGGTTTGACGATCTTAATCGCACAGCGAATTACTTCTGACTCGGTAAAACCTCCCTGCACAAACCTTCATCTATTTATTTTTTTTTACAAAGATTACCGCAAGATATCTCAGAACCAACGTCAGAGATTGGTCCACCGTGTAGCTTAAACTCTCTGCAAAAAAACCTTCAATACCCCCGGTCTCCCGACGCCGGAAGACGAACTCGCCCCGCCAAGGGAAGCGCCGCCGCCGCCTGCTGTGAGCGACTCGGCCGACGCCGCGGGCGACGAGAGTGAGTGGATGCTTCCGTCCACAATCGGCGGACGAGTTGGAACGTCTGCGGTCGGTGTCGTTGAAAGTCTGCCTGGACGATTGCGGTCACGGTGAGGTGGAGTGGAGCGTCGCTGTTGATGAGCTGTCACGAGCGGTGTGGTCTCACTGGCTCCGCCCTCTCCGGCACCTCGGCACAGCGTGTTGCTCGAGTAGACCGTCGAGGAGGAGGAGGAGGAGGAGGAGATGGGCCACACCGTCATCCTCCGGGGGGCTCCCGATTTCTCGCCTCTGATCGTAATCAACAATCGGGTCGTACAGCTCTGGTTCACTCGGGTCGTCAGCGTCGTGAGCTGCGCCGCCATCTTCGAATCGAACTTTGCAACTGTCACCGGCTGACTTGCGCTTAAATCAGAAAGTCTCTTTTTGCGTCTTAAAAAACCTTGCACCCGCCGTGGGTTGACAGTGGCCATGGTGACGGTACTCCGGTTGCCCCCGCTCTCTGGACGACGTACTGGACGACAAGCCTTCCCCCGAAGCTTCGGACAGGAGGTTCACGTCGTTCAGCACCCGCTTCACCGGGCGGGGACGCGAGCTCAGATCCCGGAGATTCCGTCTGCTGCGCCGCCGGCTGAGGAACTACAGGAGGAACCGGCAAGGGATGGCACTGTGGAGGAGGCAAGTTCAGAGGAGCAGGTAGACACAAGTGGGCTTGTCACAGAGCCATCAGAGGGGGGAAGAGCCACCGGTGAGGAGGTCAACCCGAGCCATGAAACCTCGAGAAATGCTCACGCGTACCCGCCTCGGGACAGCCTTCATATCAGCCCTGGAGGCCCGGGAGCAAACCTGACGTTTGCCCGTGTCCCGTGCCCCTTTTACCCAGCTGTTCATGGACCGTGTTATCTACCCTACACCAGTGTGGACATGTTAAGACTTGTGACGACGTACGCAGTGACTAAAGACATTTACCTGCACTGGTACAAGGACTGTGCATTGACCATCAAACTTTCTTGACTCCTGACTACTGGACGTTACGTGCGTTAGTTTGGTTCTGGATGTCCGGAGACATCTCTTGAAGCAGGGGGGAGTGTAATAGGTTGAAAACGCTGTAGTAAAGTTTTTTGTTTTTTATTATGAAACAGACACCGTTCTTATTTTTTGGAGATACCACTGAGGAAACTACGCTAACCGAGTGTACTTGAACGCATCGTGAAGTTTCCCTTCAAGCCCAACGTAGCGCGAGTCTGAATAAAATGGCGCCGGCTTGATGAAGACGTTACCTCATCGTATGGGTCTTCATCGCTCCACAAGTACTGTAAAATATGTTTACGACTCTTTAAGTTTACTGTCACACGAAGGTGAATATTTCAGGAACAACTTTGCTGTGTTTCGAGATGACTGTGATAGATGTGAGACGTCGGAGTGTGTAGCTAAACCGAGTGAATTTGCCGAGAGTAACGGCCGCGGTTAAGATGCCAGTTAGCCGCTACATGTAGTAAAGCGGGGTTGTGAATGTAATTTTGTGTAACTTTGAGAAATGATTTTATATGCATATATACAGTGGTGTGAAAAAGTGTTTGCCCCCTTCCTGATTATTTTTTTTTTTTGCATGTTTGTCACACTTAAATGTTTTAGATCATCAAACAAATTTAAATATTAGTCAAAGATAACACAAGTAAACACAAAATGCAGTTTTTAAATGAAGGTTTTTATTATTAAGGGAGAAAAAAAAAAAATCTAAACCCACATTTGCGATAACTTGCAATGAGTCTTTTACAGCGCTGTGGAGGAATTTTGGCCCCCTCATCTTTACAGAGTTGTTGTAATTCAACCACATTGGAGGGTTTTCCAGCACCAACCGCCTTTTTAAGGTCATGCCACAGCATCTCAATAGGATTCAGGTCAGGACTTTGACGAGGCCACTCCAAAGTCTTCATTTTGTTTTTCTTCAGCCATTCAGAGGTGGACTTGCTGGTGTGTTTTGGATCATTGTCCTGCTGCAGAACCCGAGTTGGCTTCAGCTTGAGGTCACGAACAGATGGCCGGACATTCTCCTTCAGGATTTCTTTGATAGACAGTAGAATTCATGGTTCCATTTATCACAGCAAGTCTTCCAGGTCCTGAAGCAGCAAAACAGCCCCAGACCATCACACTACCACCACCATATTTTACTGTTGGTATGATGTTCTTTTTCTGAAATGCGGTGTTACTTTTACGCCAGATGTAACGGGACACACACCTTCCAAAAAGTTTGGCTTTTGTCTCGTCAGTCCACAGAGTATTTCCCCAAAAGTTTTGGGGATCATCAAGATGTTTTCTGGCAAAAATGAGACGAGCCTTAATGTTCTTTTTGCTCAGCGGTGGTTTTCGTCTTGGAACTCTGCCATGCAGCCATTTTTGCCCGGTCTCTTTCTTATGGTGGAGTCATGAACACTGACCTCAACTGAGGCAAGTGAGGCCTGCAGTTCTTTGGATGTTGTTGTGGGGTCTCTTGTGACCTCTCGGATGAGTCGTCGCTGCGCTCTTGGGGTAATTTTGGCCGGCCGGCCACTCCTGGGAAGGTTCACCACTGTTCCATGTTTTCTCCATTTGTGGATAATGGCTCTCACTGTGGTTCGCTGGAGTCCCAAAGCTTTAGAAATGGCTTTATAACCTTTTCCAGACTGATAGATCTCAATTACTTTCTTTCTCATTTCTTCCTGAATTTCTTTGGATCTCGGCATGATGTCTAGCTTTTGAGGATCTTTTGGTCTACTTCACTTCAGGTCCTATTTAAGTGATTTCTTGATTGAGAACAGGTGTGGCAGTAACCAGGCCTGGGTGTGGCTAGAGAAATTGAACTCAGGTGTGATAAACCACAGTTAAGTTATGTTTTAACAGGAGGGTGCAAACACTTGTTCACACAGGGCCATGTGGCTTTGGATTTTTTTTTTCTCCCTTAATAATAAAAACCTTCATTTAAAAACTGCATTCTGTGTTTACTTGTGTTATCTTTGACTAATATTTAAATTTGTTTGATGATCTGAAACATTTAAGTGTGACAGACGTGCAAAAAAAATTGGAAATCAGGAAGGGGGAAAACACTGTACGTATTTTCATGTTCCTTAAAATGTTACAGCTTTCAGTGTTTAGAAATGAGTTTCACCATAAAATGTTGTTTAGAGTTACTTTTGTATTGCTGTTCAGCCGTTGCCGCCACCAACCGCCATGTTGTGCTTTTTTGCCAACGGAGTACGAGTTGTTGTGATCGCTGGTATTTTTTGATAGTCATACATTTTATTTGAGTAGCAGGAAGAATATTATTTATTTTTCTAATGACTGATATTTTATTTGCACTTTTCTGTATTTTCCTATTGTTTTGAATACTAATGTACGAGTGTAGCATAGGAAAATATTTTGATATAGAGTCAATAAAATGGCGCTGGCTTGATGAAGACGTCACCTCATCGTATGTTTCTTCATTGATCCGCAGTGAACCACAGATCCACAGTGCTGTTCAGCCTGTGGGTCACATGTTACCGGTCCAGACACCCCTAGGTCTGGCGCCGGTTACGTTTTCACGTTGGCAATAGTATCGACTCAGCTCGCTTGGAGCCCCGATGGATGCGTTTCCAAAAATTGTAACAAGTACTATCGACAACTTTTGCTCATCGGAAAACCAGAAAAGCGAGCTAAGCCGAGTCGGTGCCAGCAGTGAAACAGGCGCATCTTACAGTATCCTGCAAGTCCTCAGTCTGACCAACAGATGAATCATAGCAGGATGAAAAGCTCAATAAGGCACACAAAGGTACATGGATACATAATATCAGCAATTAACAGCACTGGAAACATTTTTTTTTTTTTTTTTTTTTTTTTTTTGTATTTACAGTCAAATCCAGCTAAAGCTGCTCAAAAAAGTTGAGATAGTAAACATTAACATATTGTGTGCTACTGTGCAGATTTACATTATTAAAACGCTAGAAGTACACACGATTGGAAAACTGCTGTATTTTAGCAAGATTTACATAAGACATACAAAGGTTCATAATTCTCCTTGTGTAATCTTATAGTCATGGTGTACTAACAAATTATCTAAAAAAAAAAAAAAAATAGAGTTTTCACAGTTTAAAATACAACAGTAAATCAGAACACTACTGTCAATGAAAAATTGGCCTTTATTAGCACTGAGCCCCACTTGGAGCGAGATGGCTTGCTCTATGTAAACATGTACAGAGATTAAATATGACTGTGTTAAAAAAAAAAAAAAAAAAAAAGTTGCTCAATATACTGCTATTGAAAATTACAATTAGATTCTCGTAAATGTACTCATGACAAAACACTCTTTGAAGCAACTACACAGGCACAAGCAATGCAGGCACATGAGGTGGTAAAGAATCCCGTGAAGAATTTACCTCGCGCGTCTCGCCTCGACAGTGGCCTTTCCGCTTTCTTACCACCGAGTCACCACGAGCGGCGGATCATCAAAGTCCTCCCCCGCCCCGTATGCGACATTCCCTCCCACAATGCTCCGCTGACCTTTCAATTCTGGATGAGCACGCAGCAGGATGACCATCCAAAACTTGTACTATCTGCAGAACAGGATAAAGACAAGAAAAGAATGCACATAATCTACGAGGGAAGACCCCCCCCCCCCCCCGTGAGAGATTTTCTCAGTCGCTCGAGCGCAAAAAGAAGAAAGAAAATGAACATTTCAGTCCATACCTATTTGGACAGTTCCATATTTTTTCATCTTGGCGCTATTTCAGCATGAGTTTCAATCATAAGTATAAATTTAGTACGTTGACGTGTTCGTCTAAAGGATTTTTTGAGGACGTCCACGTCCAGAGCCCTTTTGATCCGTTATTCTTCATTTTTAATATAATTCAACAGGATAGTAAATATGCAGACCAGGCAAGCATTTCTTTGGGGTGGAATGTTTTTGACTGATAAAGTCAGTCGTCTGACCTCAGTCCAAACTGAGCATATGTTTCACTGATAAAGGCCAGACTGAAGGCAAAAAAAAAAATCCAACCAAATAAACCAAAAAGTAAAGGTGGCTTTACTACAGGCCTGCCAGGTCAGTTTCCTGATGTCTGTGAGTCTTGGATATCAGTCAGTCATCATTTGCGTTCACATATTAAAGATAGCCTGTTGGAGTTTTTGACCACTAGTGGCGCTATCGAGTAATGATTTATAAGTGGGTTATGAGTTTGTTTGTTGTTGTGCTCGTGCACATCCATGCTGGTTAAATTAAAACCATTTAACCCAGTACCACAGCAGAGCATGAAATACGAGCGTCAGTCCACTGCAGGATACCGTGTCAGTGTCACGTTTTGCCTCGCCTGGGTGGAAAAAGTAAGGTGACTTAGGTTTTGCCACCCAAAAACTAAAGTGTTTGGATTGTGAAAATATTACTTGGTTAGGGTTATACCAAAACTGCTTGGTCAGGGTTCGGAAAAGATCATGATTTTGGTTAAAAAAAAAGTACGATTATGTAAATAATAAGTAAGTTACTTCATGATAACAGGCTGAACTCGTCCAATTATCAGCCAGTAATGGTGCTTTTTTAAAAAATTTAATTTAATTTTTTTTTACAAGAAACTCCACAAAGCACCTTTGAACATAAATATCTTATTAAAAAAAAAAAAAAAAAATATATATATATATATATGTTTGAAGGCCTCTAGTTCTATATGCCGGAGTACAGAGAAGACATTACAAACTATATGTGATCGGTTGAACTACGTCACCACACTTGAATAATTGAAATATTATCACTTACAATTCTGTGTCCTCGATGCAGTCAGGGTCCTCTATGGTCTCCAGCCGTCTCTTGCAGGCATCCAAGATCTTTTTCCTCGTCCCCAAGGGGATATGAATGCTCTTCAGGTCATGGTCAGAGCACAGCAACAGCGCCGCGAGGTCAATCTTCTCCCTCTTGAAGATGGAGAAAAACTCGCTCATGCTCTGCGTGGCGAGGAAGACGTCCAGAGGGCTCGAGTCGAGCTCGTCGTCGTCGTCCAGCCCGAGCTCGACTTCCTCCCAAGGCAAGTCCTCCACGTTTCTCTCCTGCAGGCTGCGTGCGCTGCCAATGCTGTCTTCATCCAGACTTGGGTATTGCTGAAGCCGACTGCGTAAACGCACATCGTCGCCCGACCGGTACGTGCTGGCTGGACCTCGACCGCCAAGGTCAAACATCCCCCCACTCACGTAGTTCCTTCGAAAGACCATGGTGCCGAGACCGGGTCGGTTGAACAAGGAATCGTGCCCGGAGTCGGTGCTGATCTCGGAGTAATCCACGTCCGGCCCGTGGAGGTCCGGCTCACTCATGGCACGTGAAATGGCGTCGTCGTTGTCTCGGGGGAACATGTCACGAACGTTGACCCGGCTGCGGTCCTTTGGGCTGACGTAAGCTCCTTGTTTGACAAACATGACATCGTTTCCCAGCTGAAGCCCAGAGAGGGAGCGCACGCTCTTCCTTCCGTCTTCGTAGATTTTAAAGGTGCCGTCTCCTTGTTTCCTCCTCTCCAGCTTTTTCTGGATTTTTGTCTTCCCTCGGTTCGTGGCATGGAGAGTCACCTGGCGGGACAAGAATAACACAGCGATGAGGCACAATCACAAATCAAAGGATGACATTTGAAAGATTTTTTGTTGTTGTTGTTGTTGTTGTTGTTGTTGCATATTTCACATTAGCCCCGACAAAAGTTTGATTTGTATTTTTGCTGTCGGTATTAGTTGATGTACGTGCTTTGAAATGTGTCGACGTCCCAGAGGCGTCAGTGTGTTTTAACAGTTGACCACTTTGCTTCAGATTCAAACGATCTCGACAACTACTGGGCCGACTGCCAGATACTCAAGTTAAAGATGAATGCTAACCTGAGAATATGGCACGCTGACTGTGGCTGCGTTGAAGTTGCGTAGCTTGTTGCTAATAGAGCTGCCGGTGTAACTGGAAAAGCTCATGACATCTGATGCCGAGGCCTCGGAGGCCTCCCTGTGAAACTTTCGCTCCATACGTTTGTGGTGCTTCTTCTGCATCTTCACGCACTCTTTCATTCGGCGCTCGGCATCACGAAACGCCCGGTCCTTCAGCTTGCCCACCAGTTTGGGATTGAGGCCCGTCTGCTTGGTAGCAATGGAATCCAGGTAGCGGACGCAGTCCATGTGGTTCTTAGTGGCGGCCATGTCCAACGGTGTGTGATAGTCATTGTCCAGGCACCATATGTTGGCACCGAAAGACACCAGAAAGAAAAGGCAGTTGTGGTGACCATTGGCAGCTGCCAGGTGGAGTGGCGTGTTCCCCCATATGTCACACTTGTCTGGGTTTCCTCTGTAGGCCACAAGAAAGATGTTAGACACAACTGTTGACTCAGGAAAAATAATTGATTTCATAAATATTTCCATCCCCGTTCAGACCGAGATAGTTTCTGGGTAAAGGTTGATCTTCTTCCTGGCTGCTGTTTGGGCGACTCACTCGTGAGAAGGAATGCGATTTTTGGATTGTTTTCAGCGCTGACCTACCATCCGTGGGTTGTTCATGGGACCTTATTTAATCATTTAAAGTCTAAATACCACATTGCCTTTTCAGAAAAAAAACAAAACAAAAAAAACCCATTGACCTTCCGTAGGGATCGAACCATTTTAAAAGGCTGCGACTAATTGAAAATAGGTCGGTGTGATTTCAAAAAGATGGTCCACGAGGAATTCAATATTACGGGAGGGCCATAGTTAAAAACACGAGCAACGTTTACTCGACCCGTCGGCCCGCGACCTCAGTGTTACCTCTGTGCGTGTGGCACTGTTGCTGCCGGTCTGTAATATGAGCACGGGCTTGCCAGCGCTACAGTTACACTACCTGTATCCTGTTTCAGGGGAGGCGCCTGACTCAAAAAGCACAATTGTGCATGGCTGGTGATGTCATACTGAATTCCTGAAGTCAAACCTCACAGTATTACAGCTGGCTTCATGACTTGGAGGTCAGATGAGTGTGAAGCTTTCTTGCTGTGTACTTAGTTCCTACAATAAAGCAAATATGCAAATCTATTAAAGTTTATGTTTGCTCACCACCAACCTTTTGTTCGGACTAGTCATTCATAAAGCGGGTCACTCATATTTGGTCATTTTCAAAGGAAAATGGGATTTATTCCTTACACACATCTTATTTTTGGCCACCGCAAATGAATATTACTGACACAGTCTAAGCTTAAAATGTCTGCAATTGATATTTTTCGTTTCGTCTCCGGTGTCTCACCCACAGCATTTATATGCTCACTGAACTGTCTTGTGTCTTGCTCGTGTCCTCCAACGCAGCCACATACAGACTGCTGAATATTTGATGCAAAGGACGTGAAGCTACTGTCAAAGGGCAGATGTATTATTGATGCACGGCGTTGTAAGGTTTTCACGGGGAAAGTGTGCCAGACCTGCCAGACCAAAGTCGAGCAGCGATTAGCGAAGTCCCACTCTGATTTCAGCCCCCTGCCCTATTTTGCCTGGACTGGATTTGTTGTAGATGGTCAGAAAGAAAAAGCCAGTTTAGAACTGAGGTGAACTGCAGTTCACAAGTGCTCCTCAGTGTGCACGATGGACTGTAGGTGGCAAACGGCCCAGAAAGCAGCAATAAATAAAAAATAAATAAAAAAAAAAACCACTGTGAACACTGCTTAAATAAATGAAGAAACATAAAGGGCTGTAAACTGAGAGATAAGAGAAATTAGCTATGTTTAATTTCTTTATTGGGATAATTTATCACTTTCTGAGCTCCGATTTTAGAACACGCTTGCCGTTGTGAGGGAACATCGAACAAGATAGCTTTATGTGTCATAATTTATTTCCGTCCCAGTAAAATGCTGACCACAGCAGCCACAAGTCTGCTCACATAACCCTCGCCTGCTCTTTATCACATTATGGGCCGTCTGCGTCCTCCTTCCTATGACAGTTTCAAGGCCCCCCCCAGTGTAATATACTTGCCAAATATAGCCGGCGTGACATCTTTCCCATGTTAAGCAGCATTAAACGTCTTTTCATTACATCAGAGATGAGTTATTACAGCTATTCATGTTTAAATGATGTACCGCATGTCAATCGGTAGTTTATGTCAGCTGCTATCAATAGAGCTTAGGTATGTACTTAGCAACTGAATGTCAACAAAGCCTTGTTTACAATTATTTCGTGGGAAATAGTGAATTTATAGATGATAGTCTTTACTCTGTTTGCTGCTCACCTGTTTCAGGAAAAAAGAAAAAAAGAAACTTTTAAAAATAAATGTTTTTAACATTTCTTTCGTACCGAAGGTTTACATTCTATCAACTAAACAATGATGAACGATGCTGGCCCTCTAAGACTTTATTCAATTAACCAGATTCATAATGGGCCCCTTTTTTTCTGGCTGACATAAACCAGGTCAACCAGACATGGTGAGAGATGGGGCTGTTGTGTGTGAATACAAATCACATTTGCACATTCTGCTGAAGTATGAACAACATTTGTAACATCATACCGTCAACTACAATCATGTTATTTGCCGTTAATTTAATAAACCATTTTCCTGCTCTTGTAATGAGATTATGAAATTAGTGATTGCGCAATAACAGGCAATGCCTCTCCATAATAGACCAAAGCAAACAATTGAAAGACTATTTCAACTAACAGTGATTTAGTTGTGGAATATAACTCTTGTCTGCCGTTATGTCTATTTAATAAGAAATACTAAATCGGACAATTCTGAACTGCTGATCCTCGAATGAACTGATCTTTTAACCTCGGCCTGTGGCCTCGCGATATGGCCTTCAATTTTACACAATCAATACTTCCACATAACTTTAAAAATGACAAACTATCTTCTACCGTGATGTCTTTGTCATGATCAAAGTATATAACTTCCAGACGGTGCTTATAAGGGTTGCAGCGCCATCACAATGTTATAAGAACACAAACAATATTTAATTAATCTGTCTAAAATATGATGTGGCTCACAAAGCCGAATACAGAGATTTTTTTCTTCTTTTTTTTTTCTGGAAATACAGTGTCTAGCCCAACGTGTGCATTTTTCCACACATGGCCCAACAGTATCATGTTACTACAGTTTATTTGTTCCACACTTTTTAAAAATTTTTTTTTTTTAAATCCAGGAGCAAAGCCTGAGGTTATTGTGTTGTGTCAGGAGCTGTCCTGAACTCAAGTCATTAATGCAACTTGTAAAACGCTGATCTCCGTTGTTAGTGTTTTATTGTTACTGCACGAGCACAGACTTTTTACACGTTTGGCCCGCAAAACACCTTTAAGTAGTATAAAATATCGTTTTACTCTGTGTTGTAAAATCAAGGTAAATTAAATGACTTTTTTTTTTTTTTTTTTTTTTTTTTACTGGAATTTGTTTGGAATACGAGTGGGATATATATATATATATATATATATATATATATATATTTTTTTTTTTTTATTTATTTATTATTATTTATTTATTTATTTATTTTTTTTAATTTGTTCTAAAATGGTGTTATTACCCTGTATTATCTGACTGGAGATAGGTGACCTGTTTGTGAATTGTAGGTGCCGTCTAACGTTTCGCTCACACGCTCTCGTAAATCGTACCCACCCCCTCGCCGCGATCAGCCGCAGAGCCTCCAGGTTGCCGTGATAAGCAGCCCACAAGGTCGGTGTCATGCCATCCTCGTCCGGAGCGTTCAGATCCTTCCGAGTGGCCTCCCTCAGCAGGTCCAGGTAGCCGTCCCGGGCCGCCTTGTGGTACCTGTCATTCATGGTGCACAATTAATCCACCCTGCTCGACTCCATTCCGTTTTAACAACACCGCCACCACCATCGTCGTCGTCGTCGCCGTCACGCGGGCGTGTGGCGGAAGCAGACCGGGAGAAGGGTTTTGTGTCCCCGCCGTTCACCCGGAGCCGGTTGGTCGCTTCTGATCATGAGGGATCGCGAAGGAGCGCACGGCGGAGCGCGTCGGTGGTATCCAGGGACGCAAAACGGAGGCACATTAGTGCGGGGAACAGTGCTCCCGGTGGCGGAGAGTAGCCCAAAACAGCGAGCACCCCGATCTGTTCTCTGAACAACAGCTCCCCGAAGCAGACACATATCTGACAGTGATTCCCCAAACTATAGCCACACTTACCAAAATGTCTTTATAAAGACCTTCGGGAGTGTGTGATCAAGTTGTTCTTGTTTATAGCCTGTAATGCGTTTGAGATTCTCATTAATGACTTTAAAAAGACATCATTCTTTGATATGTTGAAATAGTACTACTTTACAGTGCTTATTTAAACTTTAAATGAGCCTACAGCAGACACTGGAGGAGAGACTTGTACCTGCTGCTTTAATGTGCTGCTACCAAACATACCACATCATGTTACAAAATCTGAAAACATTGATTTAGCTGGCCTTTTTTTTTTTTCTCACAGATGTGTTCGTCACACCGTAAAATAAACCTCAATAAATGCAAATACAAAACGATCCACGGCAGCAAATAACCAGGAAGCATAAAAGGAATCAGGAAATATAAAAGTATTTCCCGTACTTCTGTATTATTTCTGTGACCGTAACACGCTGAATCAAAGTGACTCTGCCGTTATTGACTTTTCTTGTTCTTCTGAATAAACCATTGTTCTCACTTCCATCGCTGGAGAGAAATGCCAGTGCAGACAAAGAATGATGTCACCAGTACAAGGGAGCGTTGCAATAAAGGAGTACTTCTGCTCTCGGCCCCACCCTGTTGAGAAATATACAAATATTAGCCTAAATACTGATCCAGAAGTCTCAGACAGGTTGAAACTTTCACGACAATAGGCACAGGTAGTTAACAGGCTTTTCATGTACTACACCTCAGGCAATTCGGTTGGGGGGTGTGTGTGTGTGTGTGTAAAAAAAACAAAAACAGAAGCCCGTGTCTTTTATCGAGCCGTGAAACGCATTAAAGAACCCAAAGTATTGCCTTCAAGCACCGAATCAAACAGACGAGCGAGTAACAGATGCTACACCTATTAAGAGAACTGAAATGACATTTAGATGGAGAGGCGTAGCTGCATGTGGTCAGCATGCGGATTTGATGGTTGATGTTACATACAGTTTTGTTTTCCCTAACTTTGTGATGTATTTTGCGCGTGCTGTTATGATTTTTTTTTTTTTATAGCCAAAAATGGATTGCGTTCATATAAAAAGTTGTTTTCATATAAAAAGAATTGCTGTTCATCTGAAAAGGAAACCGGTTTCTTGTATTTTGGAATTTGTCAGAAGACGTTTTTCCTGGTAAAGTTCAAAAGATGTTTTGAACTTTACATGGATATTTTGTGCAAAACATGCTGTGTTTGGTAATAATATGGTGTTGACAACAGATTTATTGACATTTATGACTCTTTGTACAATAAACCTCGATGTAATTTCGAGGCTTATAAAAGCCGTCAGGGCTCCGACTGCTCTCAGGGTCACACTCCATCGGGAAAGCTCACAGGTATCCTCTTGCCACTGCTTTTTTTTTAGCTCAACTTTGGTAATCGTTAAGACTTATGACGGTATTATTATACAACTGTTTTACCTATCCTGATGTTGTTCCTAATTTTATGACAGATGGAGAGGGACACTGGCGATGACATGAAGAAAATAGCACAGCTAATCCATGTAAAGATGTTTGTGCGCAGTCCCACTGTAAACTGCACTTTTAACTCGTACAAAAGCGTAGCCAGAAGAGGAGGAAATTCAATCCTTCCTGTTGATTTGATACGGCTCTTTTGTGTTTGCACTGCCGGGGGTGACAATTATGCTGATTTAGCAGTCGTGGCAAGGTGTCATTCGGGCGCGATCTCCCTTCACCGGGAGCTCTGTGAGTGGGTGTAGCCGTTAAACCTGTCATGTCCCATCTGGGACCAGATGCGGCAAACGGCTCCTTTGTGAATAGGTCGCGGAGAGAGGGAGTCATGTGTTTGAGCACTGGATGCCAGTGCAGCTGTCTAACCAGTGGTAATCAATGTGAACCATGTAGGATGACGGCCAGAGACAGGGAGACGGAGCAGGCCCACCTGTCCAACAGCATAAATGCGCCGGGTCATGCTGGGAGCGCGTCTGAGCCCGACCTGAACATCTTGTCCTCTGACGTCGTGAGGGAGCGCGGCCGAAACTGGGGATGGATGCTGTCGGGGATCATCTGTGTAAACATTCTGATCCTGGGTTGCGCCTTGGTCAGCGGCAGTACCTACGACAACGTGAACATCGACCCCCCCGATATGCAGATTTTCGTCATCATCCTCCTCTTCCTCACCTCCTTCTGGATGCTTTATTATGCATTCTACACAGTGAAGAAAGAAGACGCCATCATCTACAAGGATGGCCACGCTGGACCTGTGTGGCTCAGGGGTAAGGACGTTGTATTTGAATCAGGCTTTCTATTCACGCAGCAATTTTGGGGATCATTTTAAGACACCCTCCCCCACCCCCTCTTTGTTCTATGTTTTTCTTTCTCCTTCAGGAGGACTTGTGCTCTTTGGACTCCTCAGTGTCATCATGGACATTTTCAAGATAGCCAGCTATGTGGGGTACCTCCACTGTGACTCTGCTGTTCAGGTTGTATTTCCTGTAGTGCAACTTGTTTTCATACTTGTGCAGGTAAAAATGTAAAAAAACAAAACAAACAAAAAAAAAAAAAAACAGCATACTGCATTTACTCTGGTTGCAAAAATACTAAGAACATTTAAAAATTCATTTGTAGACCTACTTTTTGTGGATCCATGCCAAAGACTGTATACAGCTACAAAAGAACATTTCATGGTAGGTGATGAATAGTCGGCAATTTCCTGTCTCTTTCTTTTAACCCCTCCCTGACTGTGTAAACAGCCCTGAGGGTATTTCTTTGGATACTTAATGATTAATCCCTATCCTTTAACAGTTGTTATCAGAAAAAAAATTGAACGTTTCCTGGATAATTGAGATATACTGCAATATCTTGAATATGTTGTGTCACAGCCTTGTGTCCTTTTCCTTAATTTTTAGACCAAAGGTAGGTGAAATTATAATATAATGTTTGTTTCTAATAACTGTAAAAAGGTTTCAACTAACAATTATTTTGTATTATGGACTACTCAGCCAGGTCTTATTTAACTATGTAATCGTCTGGTTGGCAGAAAATAACTTTTTAAAAACACGTTAGTTCCCGGAGCCAGAGAACATTCAAACACTCAAAAGGTATTCAGTGTCCTATAGAACCAGTAAATATCGATATTTAAAAAGCTAAAAGCAGAGCATTTTGGGCATGTTTGATTTAAACATGACTTCATTATCAGAATTGTTACCATCCAACATACGTTTTGACTTTCAACCGACTCATTTATTAATCATGCTTTAGCTGGAAACTGTAATACACCAGATTAGATTTGAAACCAAATGAAGTAAAAAAGCAAGCCTATTATCACTCGGGTGAATACTAATTTTAAATGTTGCACTCGTCCAGAGTTACTGTTTGTGGTTTTATGTTACCATCTTTGATCATGGTTTCCTTTTTGCCTCCATTCTATCTCATTATCTAGCTGTGGACTGATGCTCACCCTCTCCACAAATCTTGTTTTATGGATGACTGCAGTTGCTGACGAGTCTGTTCACCAAACAATAATTCCCGACTATCTGACCAACATCACGAGACTCTTTGGTCGAAACTTGTACATCAGTAAAGGTAATTAAAGCAGATACAGCAATTCAAGTAGAAAAAGCAATCGGCGAGAAACCCCGACTTAACGGTTCTCTCTTTCTGTGCCATATCCTGTCTTACAGCGGGTTTCGGAGACACTAATTGTAAATGCAGCCACACTTCATGTAGCATCTTCAAGGAGGCCTACTACTACCTGTACCCATTCAATATCGAGTACAGCCTGTTCGCCTCTGCCATGGCCTACGTCATGTGGAAAAATGTTGGTCGGGTGGCAGCGGAAGACGACCACCACATCATCAAATTCTGTCTCAAAGATATATTCCTCGGACCTGTTTTGGGGGTCCTCTTAGTGTTCATAGGTCTGGCAACATTTATTGTATACGAGATGATAATGACAAAACTTGACTCTGAGGAAGACAAGAAAGACAAAGCTGTGATGATGCACTTTGTCATCAATATAATCATAGCGGCGATGATGTCAGTTTCCACTGTGATCGGTGGTACCGTCTACAGGCTGGACCACAGGGAGCACGTATCAGAGAAGAACCCCACCCGTACCCTGGATGTGGGGCTGCTGGTGGGAGCCTCACTGGGACAGTTGATCATCAGCTATTTCACCATTGTAGCCATGATTGCCACCGGAGCCAAAGGTTACCTGAACAGGCTCAACCTGACCTGGGCTCTGCTGATGGTGATCCAGCTTTCCCTGCAGAACCTTTTTATAATTGAAGGTCTGCATCGGCAGCCCTTCCACGAGGAGCAGTCGGTCACTGCGCTTGCAAATCCATATGTGCTGCAGCCAACAGATCTGGGCAGACTCGAACAATCAGACATGGGAACAAAGCCCAATCCTGTGCTCACGGATCACGCCGTGCACGGCCACGCGACCGCGCACGGCCACGCGATCGAGCACAAGCACAAACTGTCGTGGAAGCGGCGGATATTGAAGGAGGTCTGCGCGTTTCTCTTGCTGGGTAACATCATAGTAAGTACCCCCCCCCTCCCCTCTCTCTCTCTTTCCCTCCCTCACGTTCAATGTTTGAAATTCACTGCTAGACACTAATCTTCTTGTTTCGTTCTCTGACAGCTGTGGATCATGCCTGCGTTCGGTGCTCGTCCCCAGTTCGACCACGACGCTGAGACTGAATTCTACAAATTCAACATGTGGGCTGCTGTTGTGAATGTGGGACTGCCCTTTGGCATCTTTTACCGAATGCATTCAGTGGCCAGTCTGTTTGAGGTGTTTCTGAGCTTATAGCACAGGAACACGCGTGTACAGCTAACTGTTTTGACATTATATAACTGTTTTGTATAAACTGTAGTTTGTTTTGATGATTTATTTCTGTACAAATGTGTGAGGTAGAAAAATATGCATCCCGTCACTTTGTCGTCTCATTGTGTTCGTGCATTGACATGTAAATGTTTTTAAAACTTTTTTTTTTTTCAGACGTCATAAAAATTGTCTAATTGTATACGACATGATTTCCGCTTTTGGCTTTGTATTCACAAAATAAAAGCAAACAGTAAAATAAGCTCAGTGAAATAGAATGATTCATGGTACCACCACCATTATAATGAATTAATAATAACAATTATTAGTATTATTATTATTACTGCTGTTACTAATTGTAGCTGGTAGGCACAGCTGCAGTTTTTTCTAATGCAAAACTATAGTAATGGTGGCTTATCCTAGAAGACCTAGTGAAGGATTACTGCTTGAAAGATAATTATTTGTGTGGTTGACTGATTGATAGATAGGCTATAACCTTAATTCAAAACGAGTCGTTTTTTTAAGCAGAAATACCAAACGGCCCATTTTCTCACCCCCCCCCTCCCACACACGTATTTAAGTGTCTAAGACTCGTTTCTTTTTTGTAATACATAATTTTGTAATATCATGACAGCAGAGTTCAGACAGGCTAATTAGAATACTGTTATCATATTTAATGATATAGAGACCTCTAGTGGCAGCATTTGGTTAACAACACCATCAAACAAGGCCAAAAGGAGGTTTGAGACCTAAAATAACTACAATATAAGGTCTCTTTTTAGTTATTTAGCATATAATGTTTGTCATTTAGAGTCTGTGTTTTAGTAGGTTGGCATTATTTATATCACTTTTAGTCCTTTGACATCTCTCTATAGTGGTTTGTACATCCCTTTTTAATTATTTTGTGAATCCTTGAGTGGTTCTGCATCTATTTTTAGTAGTTTGCATTTGTTTTGAATCACTTGAGTCACGTTTTACTTGTTTTGCATTTAATCATAGTTACTTTGTGTCTCTTTTATGCCATTTTACATCACTTTTAGTGGTTTTATATCTCTATTTAATTGTTTTGCATGTCGTTGTGGTTGTCTTGTCATTGTGTTGACTCTGCTAACACAAATGTTAACAGCTACTTTATTTAGAAACCGGTTCAGGGGCCCTCGTCCTGCACATAGGCCTGTCCAGTACTCCATCAATAGTACTAACAAGGCAACTACCTTAAACCTTCTGACTCCGATGAAGGTGTAGATGCTCAAAGGTCATCCTGCTTTTCCCCACATTTGGCTTTATCTCAAAATACCGGGGCAAATTCCCAGGTCAGTGTTCAAGTTTATTAACCATCAAACTTGGATTGCAAGGAAGGCAATTTCTCCTTTATTCCTGACATAAGCACTCGTGAACTAGCAGGGTGAGCTACACTAGACACAAGTATCCCTCGTGTTGTCCTCGGGTCAAAATGACCCGCAGCTGTGTTCAACCAAGTTCTATTTTATTTTCATATTTTTTGGGGATCATTGGTGAAAAGGAGGCTGTGAGGGTTTCTTTAAAGAATGATAACCAATGATCCCAAAAAAATATAAAAATATAGAAATAAAATAGAACTTGGTTGAACACAGCTGCGAGTCATTTCGACCCGAGGACAACACCACGGGTATGAACCTGTCCTGTCAGCTGTTTTCGCTACAGGTTTAGCAGGCTGGGCAAGTCGCTGAATTTAGCTCGTGGGCCTCCCACTTGAACCACTATCAGAATATCTGCCCTGCCGTCAGCACCGAAAAACAAAAGTTCATTTAAATGTATTTTTGTTGTTCCACATGCCTTGTTCAATGTGTCTCACACTAAACCTTCTATTTCAGTGCGACTAATAACGTCATCTGCCCATAGATGTCTATGGTGTTGACACATGGCAACAACTGAGAGTAGATAAGTAAAAGAAAATCTTTAGGGCCATAAAAGAAGGCCAAGACAAGGGACAATTAAGAAGTATCTTAAATTTTCTGAAAGATTGCATATTCGTGCGTTTAAATTTTGCAAATGTTTCCAAGAGGATGGTAGATAGTAGCCTACTTAGAGGTTATTTTTCTCATCCGAGTCATTACATAAAGGAAAGTCATGTGAATCCACATCCAAGAATTTGTAAGACAAATATACTTAATCTAACCAAAAAAAAAATTAGCATTTACATTCAATGAAATTGACAAACCTTGAGGAATAACTTGAACTTCTGTCATTTGGACATCATGAAATCTGTGTTTTCACCATCCATTATATTACTTTTTTTTTTTTTTTTTTTCTACCATTCTTATTGTTTGAAATTCTAAAGGAAGGTGAGTGAAATAGACAGCTCATGGTATTTCTGATGACACCCTTTCTTCCCTAGAATATAATGGCCATAAAATGTCTGACTGTCAATATCTGTACTGTTTGACAGATTAAAATATTGTAAATGTGTCTGCTTTGTCTGTGGTGATGTGTCACCAAGTCATTTAATGTCTCTTTATTGTAGTTTTAAATGTATGTTTAGTAGTCAAGTATTGATATAGTAATCATATTTAATTTAAGCAGGCCACGAGGCTTAGGTTTTAATCAGGCAAATTCAAGGCTGTACTTCCGTGGTTTTAGGGTCCTTCGCACACTGTCTTGTTTACATCCACGTCATCAGGAAATACATCCGTCAGGTGTCAACATGTTGAGACCGGTAAGCGATCCTAAAGTACACTTTGTAAATATTTAGAAGCGATTATTTTTGTTTGAATAATGTTTAACATATCATACTTTGATATTTTCGTCCAATGTCGATTGATATTACAAACTAAGCTGCGGCAGCAGTTGGCTCGGTGTGTTCAGCATTAGCGTTCATATTTACGTTTTCAGGACTCTCAAGACGCTCCTCTTTTTGGTGAAGATGACGAGAAGATCGGGCTAAGAAAGTCTAGAATTAGGTACGAGTTTCTGGTTTATAGCTAAGTGTCAGACCAAAGGCGTTATATTAATCCTGAATAATAATAATAATAATAATAATAATAATAATAAAAATGTCGATCTGTGTTTCAGACATCCTGTGGCCTCTTTCTTCCACCTCTTCTTCCGAACGAGTGCCATCTTGGTTTATTTACTGTGCGACATCTTCAGCAGTCGTTTCATTGCCTGCATGGTCACCATCATCCTCCTGCTGTCGTGTGACTTCTGGACGGTTAAGGTGAGTAGGTCAGGTTGCGTATGACCACAAGGACAATAATAATAATAATAATAATAATAATAATAATGTGCATAATGTGTAGCCTATATTAAACCAAATAAAAGCCTACAGAGATTCCTTTGTGTTTTTTTTTTTTTTTTTCTCAGAATGTATCTGGCAGACTGTTGGTGGGCCTTCGCTGGTGGAATCAAGTGGATGATAATGGGAAGAACCACTGGGTGTTTGAGTCAAAGAAGGTAAGCGGGATCTCATCAAACAACCCTTGCTGGCAAGGAGTTGTAGCTCTAACATCCATCTAGGCTCTCTTGAAATCCACCAGACTCCTTTGACAAAAACAGTCATTTTACCTCACAGAATTTGGGAATTGCTGGTCTGTCTTTGCAACCATTGGTTAGTGGGTTTTTTTGTGTGTGTGTTATTGTGTGAAGTTGGTATTATTTCGGATACTGAACACCACAAAGTTACACAAACCCCTCTTTTAAAAAAAAAAGGAAAAAAAAAAGAGGGTTTATCCCAACTATCCCTTTAATACAGTGAAATTAAATCTTGCGTACTTTTCTCAACAGGCGGAAAGAGTGAACACCACGTCCAGTGCTGAATCACGGATCTTCTGGCTCGGACTCGTTGTGTGCCCCATCTTCTGGATCCTTTTTGTGTTCAGCACCATTTTCTCTTTGAAGATTAAATGGCTGGTCAGTTTCAAAGTTCCTATTTGCTTGTGTCACACGAATTTCTGTCAGCTGCTAAAAACTGTCTCATGTCTGATTCCTGTTCCTGGTGTTGCCCCCCCCCCCCCCCCCCCCCCCCAGGCTGTGGTAACAATGGGCTTGGTTTTGCAATGGGCCAACCTGTATGGTTATGTCAGATGCAAGGTGGGTGGAGAGTCCAACCTGAGAAACATGGCAAAGAACTACCTCGGTATCCAGATTTTTAAACAGGTATGTGAAATCTTATCCTAACTTTTCCCTACGATGTTGTCGTCTAACGAATTGTTACAGTCCTATTTCTTTTTCTTTTTTTCTCACTCAAGGCGATGAAGAAAACGGAGAGACCTTAAAACTAAAGTGGACGCATGGGGACATTCTGCAGCGCGATGGAGTTTAGCGATGGATGGGGACATTATATTTACTTGTCTCCTGTTGAAACGGCGGCTGGTATTTTTCAGGGTAAATGGGTCATTTGAATCTTGTTTCGGTATCCTTGCGAGAGTTAATAAAATTATGTTCAAATTTCTGATTTCTGAGGTGATTTGGATTCAGACAGTGTTGTGAACTCGGCAGTCCTGTCCTAAAAATGAAAAGGATTTAACATGTCTCACAGAAATCTTTCCCGTTGGCGTGAAGATGTGTCACTTTTGTGGCTTTTGACCGCTCAGCCCTTCAGGCGGCCTCGTCAACACGACTGTGTAACTGTATATTGTGAAAAGGGAATCTTGGGAACATGTACGTAGATAGTTTTTACCTTATTGTGGCTGCCAATCAATCCTAGGTTAAAGACACTAAAGCTAAACTACTATTTTATGTTGTTTTGAGCAAATCATTTCTTTTTTTTTTTTATAATTCTTTGTTTTGTTATAAAAGATATACCGTAGAGAACTTAATAAAGTATTACGTTTACTAAAAATCGATCATGACCAATACCGGTGACGTCTCTGTGTTTTACAGTCAGAATTAAAATGGGATTTATTTATTTTTTTGCCAAATAAGTTTTTCCGCATACGAGGAATCCTTCATGATTTAGTAGTTCATATCAATCAAAAACTAAAAAAACGAACTAAGCTGCGTTAGAAAAGCAGTTTCTAGTAAACAAAGTGAGAAAAATACAACCAACAACAGAAAAATAAATATTTACTGTCACTTCAGACTTACTAATGACTAATCACATATATATTTTTGAGGCACTTTAAAAAAACATAACAAAGAAGTGCTAACGTGGTTTTAAGAGGATATTGAACCGCATAATTTATCACCTTTTATTAGCTGCTCATCAGCAGCTTTTTTTAATTAATTTTTTTATGGTTATCATAAACAGAGATAATATTAATTTCAAAGTGATGCCCTGCTCGTTTTATCAGGTCTCAATCAGATGACCTGTGTGGGAAATCAAGTAACAAGGAGTGCTGTGACACTGGTCTGTCTGCAGGGAGTGATTCAAACACTAGGTGGAAACAGGAACAGTTTTGCTACATGTGCAAATGTCCCAACACATAAGAATCTCATAGTTTATACTCACCATGTGACTTGAATTAAAAAAAACAAAACACGAGTGGAAGATACAATTTCTTTATTTGTTGGCTTTTCAGGAATACGGTAACATTCTTGTTCACCATCTAGAGACAAACTGCAGGTGCAAATGTGTTAATATTTGGCATATAATAGTGAATTTAGGAACACCTCAGTCTAGTGGATTTCTTTTAGATAAATAATGCCTCGTAATATTGCAAAGCCAGGAAGTAGTATTAGTACCAGAATTCAAAATGATTAACGATACATTTTTGCCTTGCCATCATCGTATTCATGACACAAAAGTATACGGTGCCACAAATGAAATAGAACCAGAAAAAGATCTTGTCCAGTGTGTTGGCAAACTTCCGGTTATGCTCAGTTTCCATCTCCTTGGCAGCAAAGTCTTCCAAGAATTTGACCACCCTTCTGAGCATTTGAGCGTCCTCGGGCACCGTCAGCTGGATGACGCTGACGTCGGCTTTGATTTCTGCAGGGATAGAAGTAATGATTTGAGCAGGTCGTGGCGTGTTTCTTTGTTTATCAAAAATGAGCTTCAAAAAGCCGTATTGACTTAAGTATTGTAAGACAGACTCGGCGCGTGCTGTATTCGCTTAAGGATCATGTCCTCCTCACCCTCGTCCCCCCTCTCCTTGTTTTCTGTGTTTTTCGGGGCGGACCCTTTTGAGCAGCGGCGGGAAATGAGGCAGCCGTCCTGGGCCACCCGTGTCAGCAGCATGGACACCAGCATGCTCAACACCAAGAGAATCAGGCAGACGCAGAAGTGGATTCCTGCCGCGCAGACAGGTGGGTAGTAACTCAGTGACTCAGGCCCTTTGCACATGTTGTTTTGCGCACGAGCGCGTTTGCTTGTGCGTGAATGCGACGTGACTTACGGATGATGGGGCTGCAATCGCTATCTCCAGGGAGCTGGGCGTTGAGGATGTTGAGGAACATGGTGAAGCTGAGCACCAGAGTGACTTTGAAACAGTTGCGTTCGCCGCCTCCCAGTGGCAGGGCGAAGCTGACGATATCAGCCGCAATGATCAGAATGCTGGGCAGCACCAGCGTTATGAAGTGGTTGGCGGATTTGAGGCTCAGTTCCACCTTGAGAAGCACAGAGGACATAATATCATGGCTCTAGTAAGAGAGAATGGTACATGTATATCTCGGTAACGCTTTCTGGTACTTTTTTTTTTTTTCAAATTTGGCACAAATCTTCACTTCGACTACAAAAGGAACTGACTAGATTAGATTGATTCTGGAAAAAAAAAAAAAGCACGGACGTATACTGCAACTTGACTGGCGGAGGAAGGAATACATATGCAAGGTGGTAATTCCTGTTCTCGTGAAATGTTTGACGAGAGTGGGGAAAAAAAAAAAAAAAGCTCAATTGGAGGTTATTCTTTCATTCTCATTGGTTAGTTTGTCCCACCAACACTCAGCGAAATATTAAGTTTGCTATCATACGATAAAGAAAAGCAAGAAATCGTCACAACGGAGAAGCTGAGCTCGGGGAACGTTTGTCGTTGTTGCTCAAAAATGACTGAAATGATTCATTAATTAAATCATTTAAAATATATATTTATTTTTTTTAAAAGACTTATCAATTATTTAACCATTTGTTTCCTCCCAACATCACAATCACACAAGTCAGTTGCTGTCTTTAGGGATGAATTCTTGTAGATAGCGGTATTCCCTGTTTTTGTCACCGATCATAAACTCACTGTGATGTAATCGCGGTCATCTCCTTTTTTCTCGAAGCCCACTTTGTTTGTTTCCCAGTCTCCCTGGCTGGCACCAACCAGCTTCACTTCACCCAATTCCAGCTGTGTACCACATCCTGAATGAAATAAAGCCAAATTATTGTTTGTTTTGAAATCACGTCATATATATACCAAGCGATTTTTTTTTTTTTTTTTTTGTATTTCGATGAATATGTATGCCATGATAGTTACAAAGGCAACTCATAAATAGCCCATCACATACACTTGATAGCACAAATCAGCAGTAATCGTCACCCTCGTTTTTCCTTGTGTAAATCATATATTTATGCTCCTTTCTTGTGGAAAGGCATGACATGTGACAATGCTAAAATAATCGAAATGTCATTTAAACGATGAGGTGTTTTTAATTCGATTTTAAATTAAAAAAAAAAAAAAAAAATGCCCCAAAAAAACCTTGTCATCGTTGAAGAATATAAATCAGATATGAGAAGAGTACAATTATAATAATTAACACATTTGAAATGAAGAAAATGGGCCAAATAAGAAAATGATCACTTAACAACCCAGTTTGCTCTAAATGTGTAGAATGATATGGTAAAGATATTTGGGAATTTCTGAGCTCACCATCGTTAGACCAAGTGTGGATGGCCACAGGACACTCATCAGCAGCGAAGGGATAGTTGAACAGATTGATTTCACAGTTGATCTCTGCGTGTATGATCACTTTGTGCTTCACCGTGCCGTTACTGGATGCCAGCAGATCACGAGAACTGTGCTGCATAGTTGTCAATATTCTACAAACACAAGAGATAACAGTTGTCTCAGAGGAACCTCAAGAAGTTCTTGAATTGAATTTTTAACAATCGTTGGAAGCGCTTATGCTATGTAAGTAACCACAGATGGGTGATATATTAATTTTTATATCGTAATATGAGATTAGATATTCTCTTCGATTTTGGTTACTGTAAAATGGTAACATGGCATTAGTGTCGTCTTTTCCTGGTTTTAAAGGCTGCATCACAGTACAGTGATGTCATTTTCTGACCTTACCGGACTGTTGTAGCTGTTCTACTAATTGCCTTTAACCACTTTGTCATTATAACCACGTTGCTAATGACTGCTTATGAAAAATCGCATTGTGGAAATATTTTGTTTTTGTTTTTGTGAAAGCTCAAATAGTTGTTCCCACGATATTGTCACAATATCGATAGTGAGTTTTCTGGTCAAAGACATTTTGATATGTTCATATTGTCCAGGCCTATATCTAACTTACCCATTTGTTACGTGGAGCTCTGGAGTCCAGACTTTATTGACTGGCAGGACCACTTGATCAAACTTGTAAACGGATGTGTCCCATTGCAACGCAGGATCTTTCCATAACTGTGTTTTAAAATAAAAATGTGTGTGATCAAAACATATCCTTTTGTCCTGTTAATATAAAAAAGTATCTTTAAGCTTACAATTGTGGCTTCCAGACGACTAATTAGGCGGAGATTCTTTGTGTTCTGTGAAAAAAGATGACACATATTGCTTTGTTAAATAATGGTTTTTAATAATTACCTGAATGGTATGTTCACCTGATCGAAATATATTCTGAACACGTGGTCACCAGGCTCGCATTAATAAAGCTTAGGTAAAATAACACCAGCACAAAATTTAAAAAAACAAACATTTTTTAACACAAAAGGAGAATTTGAATCACTCATTTGTCATGGCAGAGATCGAAAAGGAAAAATTAGAAATAATTCTCAGTTAGCTCCTTCACGAACTACAGAAGAAAATACTTACAACTGACAGAGTTTGGTACTCGATGAATGGCACTTGAATTGGGTGAGTGCAGTTTTCATTCTGTGGCTGAGATAAATAACCCTTGTTGATCAACATTTCAGCCAGACATCGGCGACTTGTGCAGTTGGATTCAGCAAGTCCACATCCTGAAATTGGAGATAGGTATAATTCAAAGCTTGACTGTTTTTTGTTGTTGTTTTTTTTTAACTTCTCCAAATCTGTCACCTTAAAAAAAAAAAAAAAAAAAAAGTCTGATAATTTTGTGAAATCTAGTAGCTCTCCGCAATGTACTTAAGTTACACTTACCTATAGTTAGTAAACTCATTAGGAGGAGCGCCTTCTCCACTCTGGAGGTAGGACGTTTCAGCACTTCTGACTGCATCTCTGCAGATTGTGTTAAGACTTCTCATATAATTAATAACTACAGATTGACTGACAGCTCTGTGTGCCACTTTTCACCATCCCTGTCTTCTCCTTCTCCGGGTTTCAGCCTGACGTGACACTTAAATAGCCCCGGCTGTGACGTTTAACCGCACAATACAACTCTGAGCAGACCACGGAAGGCACACTACAAGACAATGCGACTGACCCACAATGGCCTTTCAGAACGCCACCGCGTGATTAATTACAAAATGCTCGGCATGTTCCTCAGTAAACCTGAGCAAACAGTCGTAGGGCCAAGTGCTACCCGCTGTCTGTTTACCTGCCGGCAGATCCAGGTAGCCCCAGCTGCTATTTGTCATTCCGGCTGACCACGCGCCTCTGCATTACAATGGGACTGCCGCTTTCATATTAGGACACGAGTTTCCCCGCTCATGGATGCACGACAAATATTTAACCGCTCGAGTTTGCAGTGCGGTCGAGGAAAGGCCGAGCAATTAAAAACACTCTTGTTTTGACAGCTGGATTACGAATTCAGATTTCATCTTTGTTGTCTTTCTATTTGCATTCATAATTTGACTCGTGACCTTATTAGGTTATATAGTGGTAATTCTACATTCTGAACTGCGCTGTCAAAATAATGCAGTAAAAAAAAAAAAAAAAAAGATATCTACGACAGAAAAATCAGAATGAAGAAAATGTCGAGCTACAGTGCTGATGTGTCTGGAATGAAATAAAATTCATTACGAGAAAAGAGAACGCTTCAAAGTTATTTTCAAATCTTCATACATACTCTGAAATGATGCACTACTTTTTGATAGTTATATGTTGGACAACGTGCCTTTAGAAAATAGGTGCATCATTATCAGTTACATCTCATGCTATTATCTCGCCTGCCTATCCGTGGCTCGCATCTTGATGGGTTTGACCGAGGTTCCACCTCCACCTTAAACACCAGCACCTCGGAAACCCTTGGAAACACTTTGCAAACCTGTGCATAGCTCTTTTCTATTCCTACTTCATTTTAAGTTTCATCTTCAAGGGAGTTCTCTTTTGCCTTCTACTAGCCTACCACTGAGGTCCCTCTGAGCGCAGCACTTGTCACTTTCTGGTTCCTTCTTCATGTCCCATTTCATGCATCTCTGTCCCATTTCACAAATGATCTTACAGTTACAGTAAACTGTAACTCATCTTTGGCTGGAAAAAAAAAAAAAAATTCAATCACTGTCATCCCACAACATGCAGTTAATTTCCTGTAATTCCTTTCACCTGGAGGTCATACGCAAACACAGACCGGCAGCATGTTGCCCCTGTTTTATTATGTTACCTTTCTACTGACAGAGGAAGTGTTTTTACTTTCATTTACTTTCAAAATGTTGTTGCGCTATTGTTTCATAGCACTAATGATTAACGTTTTCCTTACTTTTGCTGCAGCAGTCACTCGTCTGATCAAATGTCTTGCATTTACATTTTTGGCTCACGAGGTACATAAATGTCATTATATGTAGGTCTATCTGGGTCACAAGTTAAAGAGCGTGGCAGCTGAGGCAAACTGTTTCCTTCACAGTGCTAATTTTTAGATCGTGGGTCTGTACATCACATTTTGAATTGTTGGAATGCAGTGTGGTGTCTTGTGAGCCCAAAGGTCTGGGCACAGTGTGGTGCCGGACACATCAAGTCAATATATAAATCAATCTACTTATCTGTAACTTTCTTAGTAGGCTATTATACTGCAGAAGGAAGTATTCTGTTTTCTGTCTGTCTGTGCTTACACATCTTCATTATATAGTTGATGCCTGTAAATGACACACTGGTCAACTGTTCTTTCCAGGTTATCTCCGGATAGGAATGTCTCGTATCTCTATCTTAAAAACCACTACATATTGGATCAGGTTACGGGGATGGTGAGGATGTCATGTCCTATTTTTAAAAACACAACAAGGTTGTTTCGCTGTTGTTGCCCTCTTCCTAGAAGCTATGAATGCTCTTATGGCTGCAATAAAGGGGATTTAAAAGTTATTGTCCTGGCGGTGTAGTTGCGATCTTTCTCATCTTATCAGAACTAAATTGAGGACAACTGAGACAAAGAAAATCCTCGTGCCAATGACGACGTCTCCATCTGATTGAACAAAGGTTAACCTCCTGTCTTACGAATCACGGAGATCTGAAGGAAAATGACGAAAATAGACACTTAAAAAAAATAACCTGCTGAAAAACTTATAAATCATCAGTATGTCTCCGCCTTTATTATCTCGTCGACGATTATTTAGATTGCTCAACTTCTGTTTCATCATCCCGGGACAAACAGCGAGAGGACATTTGATGTTTTTATCTTAAGGAACCTCTAAAATATTCCATAGCTCATAAATCCTTCTCGATTGTCCAATAAGGTTTCAGAGGGAAGTGATTGCTGTCATATCAGAAAAAAAAAAAAGGGGACTTTGCCTCAGGACCAGGACAGCCCCCAACAATGTCACACTGTACAACCAACTGATCTCAGAGATTATTCCAGCAGGGGCGACATATTGTGTTACGCTCGACACAACTGATGGACTTTTGTGACACCTGACGTACTCTGATTTCTTCTCTGCAAGTAAGTTCAACATTGGAATAATTGCAGTTTAAGGGCATATACTTAATAAACATGAATACTCGATAGAAATAGAAAGTCAAATTTTCATGATAAAGATGAAGTAAAAGAATTGTGTTTGTGTTTCGACAAAAAAAAAAATTGCAGAATCATAAAAACGTTGAAAGTATCTTTACCCTTTATAGCACTGGCAATCATGGTAGAGACTACTTTAAAGTAATAATTTACTAATCCAGTTGAGCAATTCCTACAGAATGAGCCAACCAGGGCAGAAGTTATAATACCTGACATAAATAAACTCTTTCATTACGTCATGGGCTTCAATGATTCTTTTTTAACATAAGATAATTCTGCGGGAGTCATGACCTTTAATTTTGAGATGAGAGTAAAGATTACTGGTCTGACGTGCTCTGATCCGGCACATGGCATTGTCTGTTGCTCTCACTGCGGTCCCATGCAGTTCCCAGCAAATGGATGCAAAACAGGCAAAAAAAAGGAAAACAGATTTTTGTTTTTTTTTCTGTGTCACCATGTGAGCATTTTTTAAAATGCAGTAATTAGAGCTCGGTTCAAGTACTGAAGCAGTTTTGCTACTGAAGGTCTCATGCATGATGGTGCATATTTCCACGAGCTTTGACTTTTTCAGTCTCAGAGTATTATTGTTGTTTACTCACGAGTTCATTTGCAGTTTACCGACAGACAGGGGCCTGTTTGTACAATAAAATCTCATTCGGATTAATATCTACCTGACTGACGGAAATAACGTGTTAGAGACTATTGCACTATAACCAAGACAGTTTACAATCACACACTGTTGTTTGGTTACATCACAGGAGGGTTAAATTTGAACTCTTCAGAAGTCATTGATCATAGACTGAGATAAATATCAGCTACGTGTTCTCAGCTGAATCAATTAAGCAATAAAATCTGACAGGAAGGACATAGCTTTAAAAAAAAAAAACAAAAAAAAAACTATTGATCAGTGAGGAAGTGTATTCTACTGTGAAACATACAGCTGATAATAAACCTTTTATCAGTGAAACTCAAGTAGCTGTTAGATAATAAGAGAGGGACTTTTTTTTTTTTAGGAGTATTTGGAAAATTTTATGTATCACTGAAAAGAAGGTGGTGCGGTTAAAGTTTGACGTAACATTTGGAGGTGAAAGCTATTAGAGGTAGTTAGAGGGTAATAATTTATCAGGACAAGGACAGATTAATAACTGCTCTGCAATGAGGTCAAGATTTTGCTTGATTAACCGAGACTTACTTGAGTAAAGACATATAAGTACATGACACAAACCTTTTCATGACAACAATGCTTTTTGTTGTTCTTGTTTTTGCTTTCTCTAAAATAAGTCCTCTTTGGTCTATTCATTTGCCACAGACCAAGAGTGGAAACTCAAAACTAAAGAGATTAGCCTTAAAATGAGGTTCTTCACTGTGGGAACTAGATTTCCCTGAACAAAGGTAAAGCCTCAGTTAATCTTGTCACATCGTCAGGACCAAATCTATATATACTGTATATCAACAACAAACTATGTTGGTTTTTTTTTTTTTTTTTATTAAATGTATTAAATTGAATGAAATTGCACACACAGAAGTATTTAATAAAACAATGAAGGCTGTGAGTGCAGCATTCTGATATCATGGAGACAAAGCAGTGACATTCACACGAACCAAATTTTGAGATTAACGGTACAAAAAACAACAACAAACGGACTCACTGAAGTGAAGAGAAGAGATTTAGAAAGCAGTCCTCTTTGAGAGTTTCCAGGAACCCATCAAAGGTATCCAGTATGAGGTCTCGTTGAAGGCAATGACAACAGAGAGGAAGAAGAATTTTAAGATGACTAAAGTAAACACAGTAGGCTACAACTCAACCAACACAACAGAACCAAAAAAAAAAAAAAAAAATCCCAAACTTTTTAGTTAAACATTCAGGAAAAAGCAGTGGGTATGACTAAAGGTAAAAAAAAAAAAAAACAATAGTTCAGCTGCATCAATCGCCTCGCTTTTCTAATAAACAGGTTATAAAAATCACAATGCTTTTACCTGGCTGGTACTCTACATATAGGGTCAGTAATTCCTGGTCTTCTGGCTGTAGATGAGAAATAAACGTGTTAAAAAAAGTAGGATTTCTGCCTCGCTCGAGTACGCCACCATCCGGATGGATGGTTTATACATATCTTTAACCCGTCGCCATATAATCTCTATACAACCATCGCCGTTTCATGTAAACACCCAAGATTAGTGACATCAACTCAGTATCTGACCAAATGTGACATATGGTCAACATTTTCCCTTCAGTTCCGGAGTTACGTGTTAAACAATGGTCACCTTGATGTCACAGTGAAGTTGACCTTTGACCTTTAGGATTTAAAATGTCATAATTTCATTATTTAATGTTATTAGACATTTTTGAGATATTGCCTTCACGGACAACCTTAAAAAAAAAAAAAACATAAAGCCCCCAGCCACGGCTGTCGTTGGCACAGAGGCATAAAAAAAAAACATGATGATTAGACTAAATCAAAACCTATTTGTACCTGAGGAACAATATACCAAGCTTGTGCAAATATGTGTACTCACCTCAGTACAACAGTAGTTTCATAAACGTGGTTTTGGCACTTGTTTGTTCTGAGCCCCCTACTTCACCTTAAAACTTAATCTATACAAATGATTAGCAAAACTAAACTGAAATGTATTAATGTTTCAACATGTGCATATTACAGTGCTCAGTTTACGATGTGTCAAATGATGAAATTGATTTCATATTTTTTACATAACCATGTGTTTATTTACACCGTAGACATTCTCTGTGTGATTACACTTGGATATAATGTGGACCTTGAAGGGTTTATAAAAAAGCTTTTAGCACAACTGATTTGGCCAGTGTACAGACTGTAAGGAAACTTCCAGTAAATAATCAACAAATAAGGAAGCTTGTGATGTTGAACCAGCCTACATTTTTCACACCCCGAGTTGGACACTGCAAGTCCTTTTCTGCTGATAGCCCGAGGCACAGGGTGACCTCGGCTGCCCGCTCAAACATGAAGGTTTCTGCTTAACAAAGAAGTCTGAAAGCCTTTTACATTTTAGTCACGTGTAATGAGTAAAAAACACTGTCCCTCCTACCCATGATGAGATGTTGTAATCTGTGTCTCATCTCTGTCTTTTCGCAGAATACTGAGAAGCAGTCCCAATCAAAATGAGCACTCAAACAGGCGAGCAGGTCATTGATACCTGCCACACCACAGTCCACACACTGGGCAGACAAAATAAACATGAGGGGAGGCGGCTCCGCTTCATGCAGAAAGATGGCAGGTTCCCTGTGGTGTTCCAGCAGACCTCCGGACAATGGAGCACATATTTGAAGGACATCTTCACCACCCTTGTGGAGATCCGCTGGAGGGCGATGATCCTCATCTTCTCCCTTTCTTATATACTCTCTTGGCTCTTTTTTGGTCTCTGTTATTGGCTCATTGCTTATGTACACGGGGACATTGACAATGTAGACAACAATCCCTGTCTGGAGAATGTGCGCGGCTTCACTGGAGCCTTTTTGTTCTCAATGGAGACCCAAGCAACCATCGGTTATGGCTTTAGGGGAATGACCGAGAACTGTATTGGGGCCATTATTGTGGTGACAGTCCAAGATGTATTCAGCTGTCTTCTTGACACCGTTGTCATTGGCATCATTGTGGCTAAAATGGCCTGTGCTCGTAAGAGAGCTCAGACGGTGGGCTTCAGCAGGTGCGCAGTGGTCAACCTGCGAGACGGGGGTCTGTGTCTGTCATGGCGCCTTGGGGACTTCAGGGGTAATCACATTCTGGAGGGGGTCGCCAGGGCCCAGGTAGTCCGGTATGTGAAGAAGCCACTGGGCTCTATTGTGATGTCAAACCAGCACCTGGACATCCAGAACCAGGACATTGTCCTCGCCACTCCAGCCACCATTATTCACAAGCTGGAGCCGGGCAGTCCGCTCTACAGTTTGGGCCCAGACGACCTGCTGGAGGAAAACTTTGAACTGGTGGTGTCTTTCACCTACACCGGTGACTCCACAGGCGTGCTCCACCAAACACGGACCTCCTACACAGCGGCAGACATCCGTTGGGGCCAGCGTTTCCAGGACATGCTGAAAATGGGCAAGAAGCACTACAAGGTGAACTACGCTCTGTTTAATGAGACCACGTGGGTGCCGGTGCCCTTGCTCAGTGCAGAGATGTATGACAGGAGGAGACGTCCTGTAGAGGACGGTCCTCTCTCACCATCAGTCAAAAGAAACGGACACGCGTACCACGCGAATCTCAGCACCACTCAGGAGGTGATGCAGCAAACGTCTCTGTAACATAAACGAGCAAATAAATCTATGCGAAGGGTACATTACAGTGCGTGGTGGACTGTTCCCAAAAGGATAGTGTGATAAGTTGGATTCTTGTAAATATGTTTATATGTGAATTTATATTTATACAGTGTTCATTACTTGATATGTTTAATGATGCTCGATATAAAAAAGTCATGACCACAAATCTAAAACAAATAAAACTTGAAAAGTCTGCTCTCTAGGCTTTCTGAGAGGTTTTTTTTTTTTCTCCCAGGGGTAGAAAAAGTATTTAGGTCTATCATGTAAGTAAAACTGCAAATACCACACTGTAGAAAATACTCAACTACAAATAAGTCCTGCATTCAAAACCTTACTAAAGTAAAAGGATCTAAGTATCAGCAAAATGTACTTCACAAATATCACAAGTAAAAGTACTTACTGTGCAGTAAAATATGATGTTTTTGATTAATATTACTGCTGCATTAATGTTTATATTCCCTCCCCAGTTAATTTTGATTGCTTTATAGGTTTTTAATCTACAGAAGTGCGTCATATTCTATTTAAGCATCATATCTTTGTAGCGTCGCTGTGTAAAAAGTCAACTTTTCAGTTCAGAAAAACATTTTTCAGAACATTTTATTTTCTTGACAGAGGAACATTTAATTATTTGAATTTTAATGTTTTCTGATCAATTAAAGTCACCAAAATTAGAGATACGTGGTTTTGACTCAACAGGAAGGGTATGAAGAATTATAATCTTAAAAGCAAATGATCTTTAAAGCTGTCAGACAAATGTAGTTCAATAAAAAGTACAATATCTGCGATAGAGTGGAAGTCTAAAGTTGCATCAAATGGATATATTCAAGTAAAGAACCTTGAATTTGTACTAAAGTAAAGTAGCCTACTTGAGTGAACGTACTTAGTTACATTGCACCACTTCAATCATCTTTGTAGCTCTACACCGCCACCTTGTGTTCACCCACTCAATATCCCTGCACTGGTGATTATGTGAACGTCACACAGTTGTCATGCAGTCAGTGTTTTTCCACAATTCCCAGTGTCTATTTTCTCAGGTTACAGAAAAAGGAAACAAGTTGCCTCACAGCCTAAACTCAACTATATTTAGAATAATTAATTTGACTGTTTCGACCAATTTCATAATTGCATGCATTTTTTTGTTGCAACTCTGATCCCGCAGTGCAGCTTGTTTCTTGTTTTAACATCAAATTTCCAAAGATTGTTCTCACCTCGACAGATAATATAAATACTCCCCGTGGACTCAGACCCTCAAACAGGCGCTGCAGCTTTCTATTGGACACCGCTGTGAAAGGGGCGGGGGTATGCACACGTGCTTTTAAAGTCTGTCTTTGCAACCACAAATATCTTCTTCAGTATTGCTGGAGAGGGTTATGGCAGAATTTTTAACTCCAGACGGGAAACTAAGAGAAAACAATAAAAGAGCTGCAGAAACAAACGGGATGAAGTGCGCATATATGGCGCACATGGGACTTACTCCAACAAGAATAGATCAGATTTGCACCGCAAGTACCAACAGGTAGGTGTAAGAAGCGGGAAAATGATATCTATTGTGGGAGATAACGTACAAGCAATTATTGATGTGTCATTGCAAAACGCTAAAAAGTCATGTTATGAGAAATGAATTTAACACCTGAAAAGATGCTACTTCTGTGCTATAATGTAGATTTAGAAACATTCGGCATTATTATCATTTCACAAGTAGAATCTACCTTCAGTGACTGCAGGATGTGGACTGGATGTAATTTCTTCTGTCCTTAATTTGAATTCAACTCTGTAATTCGTGATTTGTGCATGAGGTACATTTTTGCAGGCTTTCTTTATCCTGTAGAATTCATGAATTAAGCATAAGATATTAAGAAATAAAATGAATACAAAATCATTGAACTTGCTCAGAAGTATATGTTAAATATGTGTGACAACAAATGTTGTAAAAGGTTTTAATCAAATACACCACGTGCTGTGAACGACTGGCCATAGTTATTGATTTGTGTAATAAAAATTAGAGCAGCTTTATATAACTAGTTTCCATCTGCCTCAGCTGTTGGCTCTTACTGAGAACACATGCAAAACAAACAATCACAGGTTGTGCAGCTTCTGGAAGCCTTGATCTGTCACCACGTAACAGCCTGAAGTAATAAGTGATGAGATATAGTGTACAGTGTAATGAGAAAGAGAACACTTCAAAAGTTAGAGATCTGATTTGTACGGGTGTGTGTGTGTGTGGGAGGAGGGGGGGGGGGGTATCTGTGCACGGTTACTTGTTTTAATGCCACAATGCATCAGACTACCCACTTAAAAGAAAGGATAGCTGGATGGCCAGCATGCTTATTAGATACATTTGATATTGTAATTGCGGGGAAGGAAAGTTTCCTGTGGCCAGACTTTGTCACAAATTTTGCAGTTTTATAATAAAGACAAATATGTAAGCGATCAAAATTACATTTCCACTGCCATAGTCAAATACTAAAACCCATTTAACAACATTCATTGGCACGGTTTGAGCTGTGGATGAATGAAGCCCCATATTCCCATTGGTGTGAGTGACATGTTGCTATTTCTGGTCGACCCAGCAGTGACATCATTAGTTGAGAAAAAAAAACAAAGATGATGCAGGGAGACCTTGTCCGGCACATCTTATCCCACGTGACTTATGAACATTTCCAGAACAGTTTAATGGACATGAAATCAGATGATAGCATAAAAGGGACTTGTGCCAGTCAACAGTTTTCTTTTTGATATCTGTGCTACGCTTTCAAAGTGAAATTACAGGGTTTTTCCCAAGTTTGTGGAAGATTAAGGGGCACCTATTTGCTGATGACTTTGGGGATCTTCCCGCAAGGAAAATTTTTACATTTATTATTTAAATTTATGCAGTTTTACAGAATTGTTTACCATTATTATGACCATATCTGTGTACAATTTTACAAAAACTTGGGAAAAGCTAGAGCAGATAACCAAAAAGCCTAAATGCAAGACTTGCTAAAGAAGTTCTCTGGGGAACAAATACAATCCTTAGCTCTGGGAAAAGTCCATTTTGTTAGTTTTGATGCTCTCCACAATGATTTGGCTTAGGTAGTGCCCAAAATGGCTTGGGTACTGCACATAAACCTTATAATGGCAGGGAAAACTTTGAATTAATGAACATGAGCAGTGCAGCGTAATCACAATATTCCCCGAAAAGGCCTCTATATATAGAACTTTATTTATGCGCCTTTTTCCACTTGGACACAATGGTGAAACTCAGATGAGCATGTCTGGATGTTCCTGGCCTTTTGTAGCCTGTGGTGTTGTATTTTAATAGACCTCTCATTCCGCACACACCGAGTCAATAGCTTTTGTAATTTAGCTGTCCTTGTTGCTCTATTACATGTAATGCAAGGTTACTGGTCAATTGTGGTTCGTTGTGACTCTGTACGTACTCAATAATGAAATGTAATAATTAGGGATGTGCTATGAGTTTTAAATGCATGCAACATGTAAGGTTTATACTCGTGACTGTGCATTTTAGAGACACATCTGCACAGAGCTGCTACTTGTACAGTGTCTTTGTTCGCTGGATTAACATGAACTTGATCTGTAATTCGACTCAGCTCCCTGCGGACTGACCTGCCTAATTAATACTTACATTAGGCTGTGTAAACATCCTTTCCCACTTGTCAGATATCTAAGTGGTTGAATAATATTTTTTTCTATTGCTGGTAATAGACACACAATGCTTCCTGACAGCCCGGCATCCTGTCTTCTGTTTGTATATTGTCTGTGTCTGCACGAATTGTGCCTCAAAGTGTACAATGCATTATTTAGACAGCAGGTAACCTTACACCCTCACGCGCCGATCTTTGCTCTGGTTCCTGCCAATTACTTTAAAACTGTTTTTCTCTCTGTCTGTAATTTCCACAGCCCACTTCACTGATGAGGTCCAAAGCAGGAGTCAGAGAGGAGTGACCTGCCCTCGCCAACGGCGCACAGCACTGCCACAGAAGCACAGGCACAGGGTCCCCTGTTCCCCACGCGACTGAGTCCTGTTGTCCACATTTTCTGCTTGAGTTTGTCCCCGGGATCATTCAAAACTGTTTCTCCAACGCTTCTACCAAAAACTTAGACTGTTTTCCACAGCAGAATCGGCCCAGCCCTCCCAGGTGGAAGTGATGGGGAGTGTGCGAAGCCACCGTTACAGCATTGTGTCCTCTGAAGAAGACGGCATGAAGCTGGCGACTATTGTCGTACCAAATGGCTACGGAAATGGCAATGTCAATAAGGGGCACACACAGCACCAACGTCAGAGCCGCTTCGTCAGGAAGGACGGCCACTGCAACGTGCACTTTATCAATATGAGTGAGAAAGGCCAGCGTTACCTGGCAGATATCTTCACCACCTGTGTGGACATTCGCTGGCGTTGGATGCTGCTCGTATTCTGCCTTTCTTTCCTGTTGTCCTGGTTGTTTTTTGGCTTTGTCTTCTGGCTAGTGGCCCTCTCTTACGGGGACTTAGAGAATACAACTCAGATGTGTGTTTCTAATGTGGACAGCTTCACCGCTGCCTTTTTGTTCTCAGTGGAGACCCAAACAACAATTGGCTACGGTTATCGCTACGTGACAGAGAAATGCCCTGTTGCCGTTTTCACGGTGGTCTTCCAAAGCATTGTGGGCTGCATCATTGATGCTTTTATCATCGGCGCTGTAATGGCCAAGATGGCAAAGCCCAAAAAGAGGAACGAGACCCTGGTGTTCAGCCACTATGCTACAGTTGCCATGAGGGACGGCAAACTTTGCCTGATGTGGCGGGTGGGGAACCTGAGGAAGAGTCACCTGGTGGAGGCCCATGTGAGGGCCCAGCTCCTCAAATCCCGCACCACGGCCGAGGGAGAGTTCATCCCCCTGGACCAGGTCGACATTGACGTAGGCTTCGACAGCGGCATCGACAGAATCTTCCTGGTGTCTCCGATTACCATTGTGCATGAGATTGACGAGGACAGCCCATTCTATGAGATGAGCAAACATAATTTGGAAACAGCAGAGTTTGAGATTGTAGTGATTCTGGAGGGCATGGTCGAGGCGACAGCCATGACGACTCAGTGCCGGAGCTCCTACGTGGCCAGCGAGATCCTCTGGGGTCACCGCTTTGAGCCGGTGCTCTTCGAAGAAAAGAACTACTACAAAGTGGACTACTCGCGCTTCGACAACACCTACGAGGTGCCCAGCACGCCCGACTGTAGTGCCAGGGACCTGGCTGAGAAGAAGTCCAACGCCTCCAGTTTGAGGAACTCCTTTTGTTACGAGAACGAAGTGGCTCTCGAAAAAGTTGAGATGGAGGAGGAGTTCGAGGAGGAGGAGGAAAGCAGGGAGATGAGGGCTGTTGAGGTCAGTGCGCTCGAGGACCCAAACACAGACGTGGTGTCAGACTCTGAATGCAACCTGGACTCTTTGCCTTTGGAATCAACGCCTTTGACGGCAGAATCAGAAATATGACAACGGGTATAAAGAAGTGTTAAATACTACCACGGGGTATGTTAAAGTTTGAACTTTGGTCCCGATTGCTGTTTTTGATGATGCATGACAGTTTATCTGTGATTTGAGTATAAATCTATTCATGCAGAAGCTCATGCACATGACACCAGGGACATACAGACACGTCACATTGTTTATGGTGAACATGGTGATAAATTAACTGGTAGCATGAAGCCAGAGGGATAAAATGAGTTAGATGCCTTGACTTACACACTGTGTAGTTTGTTTGTGTGCACACTGCAGAACAGCATCCAAGTTAAGATATTTTAGTAGAATATTCAATTTGGATCATAAAAAAGAACCGGGTTCAGAGAAATCAGTTGCATATTCTATTTGCATTTTTTTTTTGCATTAAGCAGCTATTGGAGGTATAATAAGTCTTTTTTGGGGGCATACATGTCACGTGGGATTGTGATTAAATGACATGATTTAATAGATTTAAATGTATTTAAAAAGATTGAGTTGAACCTGAAGTTTTGAGATTTGTTTCTAATGCCAACCTAAATTAATGAATGTTTAATCATTTTAAGTTAAATATTCTTTTTTTTAAAGGCTACCAAGTTCAACTTAAATCAGCACCAAAAAGGGTATCATTTGTTAATGAGCTGGTCTCTTAGCAAAGTTTATTTCGAGTCTTCTTCAGTGTGTTGGTGTCATGGCGTAATACAGGGAAATGATGTCTTGCACAGATTACGAGCACGAGTACACGCGCACGGGTCCTCAATCTATCGACTGGTTTTATGGCCGATTCATACTTTCTGCATCCGCGTGTTTGCAAGGGTTCAAATGATGAAAATCTTGTCACCTGCCCAAAGCAGTGAGGGTCTGCATACATCATGTCTGTGTGCAGGACCAAAACGTGTTACCACGTGGACTACACACAGACCAAGTGCACGAACTGCGCATGCATGTTTACTTTGGGAGAAGCAGTGTGAGGATATACGTTGTTCCACACCTTTATAATCAATCATTGAAAGAGTACAGACAGACATACATAGCATTAAACCCTGAGCAAAACCACTCCACCATCACCTTCATGACCATAGGCCCCTATTGTCACCATTGGGAATTGATAAATGTGCATCACATGCTGCCATGAGCTCAATGGACTTGATCTATTTTTAATTTCCTGCTGGATTTTGGGAGGTGCTTTGATTTGCACCCGCTTTCCATCGATGGCACCCAAACACAGTGTGAATTCCGAGTTGTCCAGAAACCCTGCGCTGTGTGCGCACATTGTGCTCAGAATGCGAAGGCAACAAACAAACTCTGGTTCAGCACAATGAGGCGTATCCTCACATTGTGGCGTGTCTGCTCCGGTCAGCGCACGCGAAAGTGGAAACCGTGAATTGGCTTTAAGTCTAGCATCTTTTGCAACGTGTTCCTTAACAGAAGTCTCAGTCCGAGTAGAGGCGCTTGGGTCGTTTGGCTTTGACTGAGCACACGCTGCATTAGATGTCACAGGGAGAAGAAGCAATAAGATGTGATTCAATGTGCAGTATACTGCCACTTCTTACAGGTTTCTGTGTTCTAATGTGCAATACTGTTCAGTGGTAGAACGTGACAGAAAACTCGACCCTGAGCCAAGGCTATGAATGTTGGTGAAAAGTGCTGCTAAGTTACATATTGTATGTTTAGAGAGAAGTCTAGGAGCCACAATGTATTATTTGTCTTTTAAGGTATCCATTTTGAAGATTGCAGATGCAGCTTTTAGTGTTATTTCTAGCTGTAGACAAGCATGATTATGTCAGTGTGTTTTCCAAAGCTTTAGTGCACTTTCTTCCCCACCAGATTATTTTTCCCCAATAAGAGCAGAAGCTGTTTACCCAAAGTACCCAAAGCCAAACGTGTACATATATAAAAGACAACCATAATTCATCTGTTAGTTGATTTGAAACCTGAACTTTCCCTCATCTAACAGTGGTTGGCTGTTAAAACACGGAATTATTTGAATTGAGGTTAACATAGTCTCCTTTATATAAGCATCAATGTTCTTGGCATGGGAGACATCCAGAATTTGGACACATCCTCGTTAACCCTCTCACTTCACCACTGCAGGTCTTGTGAAGTTATTTTTCTTTTGTGAATGGGCCCTTGCTTTGTCTTATTAAAGATCAGGAGTAATTATTTCACTCAATCAGAAATCCCAAACGGATGGAGCACACTTGACTTCAGTACTACACACCTTTACCTTTACTCTAGGTGTTATTGTGACACATTGAAGCTTGGAAAATGTCAGCAAGATGCCAGAAAACTGTAGTGCTTATCTGGTCAGGAGATCTATTAAAATATTTGATTTGTTCTCACACTTCTCCTGTCTTAGTTCTTTATTTTTCTACCAGGGTCTTCCCACCTTCCTGCACAAACCAGACACTGTACAGATTTTTTTTTTTTAATCTTTTGTAAATTATAATGCAAATACTGTATATTGAAATTGCAGTTGTTGAAAATTGTTTATGTCCTTTTTTTTTTTTCAATAAAACTAAAATATAATCATCGTGACGTTGATGCATTAATCGTAAACACCACATTATGATGATATTGCGTCTGCATGATCTTTAAACTGATCACATTCAGCTTTCAATGTTACTCTACCGGGCACATTTTTTTTCCGAGAGCGTGCATCATGACCCAAAATGTGTGACATCTGGAGCTGCTGAGTGAATTCCTGTGTGACACATGCTGTTTCTCTAATTTGGAGCTGTGGCCCAAATTCCAGGCTCACAATCCTTTACTATAATTCACCAAACGGACTCACTCCAGTTCTGTGAAAGCCCACAGAGTCACATCAGTCGGCTCCAACTGGAAGTCATTTTCAATGACAGCAATGGAAAGAACTCATTCATTGTGGAAAATAAGTGTATTCTGCCCTGCAGAGTGTCTTGAGAACAGGTGTTCATATGAAGAATAAGCTGGAATGTGATACATGTAATTATTATTTTCTGAAAAGTAAGACAGGACCAACTATTATTCCCATCCTTTCAAGAGTTTAATCTCTAGACTTTTTTTTTTTTTTTTTAGCGGAAATCCATCCATTATCTATACCTGCTTTATCCTGAGCAGGGTCACGGGGGGGACTGGAGCCCATCCCAGCTCACTTTGGGCGAAGGCAGGGTACGCCCTGGACAGGTCGCCAGTCTATCACAGGGCCAACACATAGAGACAGACAGAACCAAAGCCCATTCACGCTCTCATTCACACATAAGGGCAATTTGTAGAATCACCAATGAACCTGAGATGCATGTTTTTGGATGGTGGGTGGAAGCCGGAGGACCTGGAGAGAACCCACAGGGAGAACATGCAAATCCCCCACAGAAAGGCCCAGGCCCAGATTCAAACACGGAACATTTTCGCTGTGAAGCGACAATACTAACCACTGCACCGCCGTGCCACCTGGAAATGAAATATTAATAATAATTAGTGGCGGTGATCTGACAACATGGAGACCCAGATTGCATGACGAGCCATTACTCCAGTGAGGATACACAGCCATTTTGTGTTCCCCTGCAACACCTCCAATCCAGAATTAACATGCATAAAATGCTATTAAGTAAAAGATGTGATAAATATTGTTTTTCCATAGCTGAACCTTTGTTTGCCGTATGACACAACTGTCGGCAAATTTAGTTATTTTCCATCCACAACTGCATCCTGCCTGCGTGGTCTACGTCTCATCCTGGCCGAATGCAGCCGATTGATCAGACACGTCCGCAGGGAGGCAGGGAGCCGATTTGATTTGTTTCTACATAGGAAGTGGGTGCTGCCTCCAGGCTTTTTCCACATTAGTCAATGAAGATGCCACAAAGCTCCGGTTTGGGGTAAAAATGCAGACTGTTCCCTTTTCTGTTTTTCTGTTACTAATTCTCTACACTTCCCATTGTTTGTAAAAAAAAAATAAACAAAAAAAACTTGACCGGTGAAGTTTTACTTGCTTTAACGTCCTAATTCCTGCAGTGACGTTTGTTACATAAAAAAAAAATGTCATCAGATCCATTGTTTTCCAGTTTTCTTTAAAAAAAAAAAAAAATCCTCTTGATTTGATCAATATCACATCTAAACTCTTGCAACATTTGAATTGATGTTTAACAGAATGAGATGGTGACCGTTCAGTCTGTGCTGGATGTACTGTTTGAAAGAAATTGACAGCCAGTGTTGGCCGGAGAGCTTCTGTCAATGATCCCTATGACGTCTCTCTGGCGAATTCCCTTGAACTAGCTTATTAACAACAGGCTGATCAGCTTGTCCTTCAGATTAGGTACAAATACAAACATCAACAATTCACTCACAGAATAAAATGACACCACATGTATTTGATTGCTCTGTTTTGCGTCAAATGAGGAAACGGCTCTAGAAATATTCGATGTTTCAGACCTCAGCACGGACTGATAAAACAACGAGTGGAGGTGTATCATTCCTCCTCTTGTCAAAGCTTAGAAAAGCAGAAACACCCCTGGTTAATTTCAGTGACCGTCACATGGAGAAAGTTTATGCACATAATTTTAAGGTGTATTAAAATCACAGGCATATTTATTACTCAGGAGGAAGCATGTGTAGTCTGGACAAAGTCGTTCCTGAACATATTTAGAAAGGGTATTATGTCAGAAAAAAATGATCCGAGTCTGGTCTTATGTGGGCCACATCCGCAGCTTGTCGCTTTATAAATAGCTGCAACTCTGTGTGTTTGGCCTGAATTCATGTCCTGAGTGTGCCGCCGAGGTTATCAGGTGCCGTCATTGACATTAACACCGTAAATTAGATGTTTTAAAAAAAAAGGTGGGGAAAAACACGAGGTTCTTCTTTATTATGAGGACAAAGTGTAAAAATCCAAGATCGCGATCCGTGTGTTTTTACGCCAGGATGACTGTTGACATGACCGTTGTCTTGTTTCACGTGTTTTTGTAGGCATGTCTGAATGGAGTGTTCACTTAGATCTCTCCTCTTGCAAAATGGATTTTAGGATCCATCCGGTCAGAAAACAATGTGTACTGTAAAAGCGTGCGCTATGTACCTCTCTCTAGATTCTTTGCCATTTAGGTTATAGGATACAATCCACTCATACATCCGTTATCTGCGTCCGCTTCATCCTGCGCAGGGGTCACGTAGAGGGAAAGGGAGGGGGGCAGGTCTCCAGTCCATCACAGACCTATAGGATATTAAGTAGAGTTAATTGAAATTCAATCCCTGCAGACATAAACTGTGTGATTCGTCTCTGCAGATTTTGGGAAATACTTTGACTTTGTTTCCAGCCATCTGACAGATGTTATATCTTTTTTTTACGCTTAGCCACTCCCCTTTTTGTCACTTCCAAGAAAGCAAGTCAAGTTAATCTTGACATAAAGGTTCAACTGCAGCAGCAGAACCATTCACACACTGTCACCATTCTGTCACAGACTTACTGCCTCAACACTTCTGTAAGTGGGACACACAGACAGCTTGTTTTCTCTCTGAGGACGAAACCCAATACAATTCTGAGGGTGCTCGATGGTGTCTTTGACCTTGATCTTGACAAGTATATAACTCATAGAATGTATTTGCCTCATAGCAATGCCATAGGAAAAAGACTGTTGAAGCCTGTGATCTGATATTGTCAAGTAACTTTCAGTATTGTCTGCAGCATGGTTTAAAAGCCTTTAACGTCACCCTACATTTTTTTTTTTTTTTTAAATCACCAAAATGGATCTTCCTAGAGTGCAATAGAATTAAATAAAATAATTATATAATTCTGATGACATAGCAGCATTGCATAAGTCCTCTGGCAGGTCTGACGCTGCAGTGGAGAGCTGCTGGCCAGCCAGACACTCAATAATGGCAGCAGGGTGACTAATGAGGGCTTGTGGCTCAGGGGGAAAAATGCTGATACTCACCTGTCGTTTTTTTAAACTGCGACTCCCTAGGGGATCACGTTGCAAGCCCATTCAATGTGACGTCTCTGCTGCAGAAACGATAACCCAATTAAGAAAAGGAATGCAATCGTAACAGCATACTCCGGTAGTAGCTATGGATGTAAGCACACAAAGATAAAGTATACAGTGACTAAAATGGTCGGGAATTATTCAGGCGTGCATTTCTGAGGGATTTTTTTTCTTGCATGTATAATTCTTTAATAGAGGTCTTTAAAGTTTGGAAAAGCTTCTTTTAAACATTACCGACCTGGTTGAGATAGCTTCATCAAATATGACACAAAAAAAATATCCAACTATCTTCTGTTTTAAACCTACTTAATTCTGTTCAAAGTGAAACTAGCAGCAGGAAGTTAATGTGAGCGCGAGACATCACAGTTCAACTTTGGTTCTAATCAAGGACATTCATTTTTGTTGGACCCACACAGGTTTACAGTTAACTTTTAAAAGTACATGAGTGTCAGATCACAGATAAATGTGTTTCACCAAAGAGCCAACAGCTGACACACTGCCAGAACCTGTGTGTGTGTGTGTGTGTGTGTGTGTGTGTGTGTGTGAAGGGGGTTCCTGGCTGGTGACAGAGAAAGCCCTGTGGTGATCTGTCCACTCATCAGGCTGTAGTATTACTCTTTTTAGTGTCATATGGGGTTAAATTGTTCAGCTTTTATGTATTCTATCCGTCTGTTATTTAAGCTTTTAATGCCTTGAAATGGATTTATACCAAGGACATTTCCAAGTCTTTCAACCTTACTCTTTCATACTTTGATGTCATTCACACATCACGTTCAACAGCCAAATTTCACATGATTCCTGCTAATTTTGCTTTGCTTGTTTTAACATATACTTGCGGTCACTCATTTTGAACTATAATAACCTCATACTCACACACACACACCAACTGACATCCATTTTTGGTTTCATCTTCGACAGCTGAATGTCTCATGACACTCGGGGGAGGAATAGGAGAATCAAGCAGGTACAATATGTTGGACAGGATTCAGGCTTTTTCCATTCTCCGGGCCTACTGAAAGACAATATTTATATTTATTCACTGTGGGTGTGTCTGGCCACTCAAAGTAGCAGTAGTAGCAACAACAGCAACAACAACAGCAACAACAACAACAATAACAACAACCATTCAGCTGCTTACATGCAGGTGTGTGTGTGTTTGCTTTACTGCTCACGCTTTCCCTTTAACAGAAATACATCTTTGCCTGAGGCGGTTTGCCAACATTGTGACCGCGGTAGAATAATTTCACAGACTTTCAATCACTTCACTGTATCTCTGCCAGTAACTGCTTGTCTATTCATGCCGCTGACCTTTATCCTTCTGGCTCGTCTGACTCTGACAAATACATCCAGAGCCAGGAAACAAAAAGTGATACCTACTTCATGCTCATGTTGGCTGTTGACCAGTAGCACCTTGGACCGAGAGGACTTGGCTCCATGTGGTGTCGCACTTTGTTACCTATAATGGAGGTGCATCAGCAAGGGAGCCACAATAGCGAACACAAAGCCTTCCTGACCTCCATTTATGCTGCCTGCTCCAATTAGAACAAGCCCAGCTGGCAATGTGGGTCCACTTTCAGAAAACAGTTCAAATGAATTACCCTTGTTGAGGTGAAAGTGACACATCCTACCAGTAACACGGTGCAACTACTGTATGCAGCCTCGTTTTCCATCTCTCTCTGTCTCTCCGTCACTCAATTTGTCATCTTATTCTTGTTCCGTCAGCATCTTTGCCAAGTCTCCCCTCAAAATAGCAAACTCTTCCAGTCAGCGAGTGACACTTGCAAATCAAAAAAAATACAATAAAACATTAAACAAGCTGGATGATTTCAAGGATGGAGGATTTAAAGAACAGGGGATACTTGAGATGGGCTTGTTTATGAGGACAGCTGAGGAGCGATGGATAACTCTGTACTGTGTCCAGCCCTGTAGTCATAAAGGTTACTGGCAGCCAGCCACCACACCCTGGCAAAATGTGTTGATGAAGCATGAAGTACCTTTTCTTATTTACGACAAAAAAGATTTCCCTCTTTAAATTATTATTCCTTCTCCATAATTACCGTGTTTCATATTCATGCCGCTACACACATTCACACCGGGGAGTTTGGACACATTGAGACTTAGCAGGCGACAGGAGATACTCATTAATTTTTCCGAACCACATATTCCCAGCCTTCCCAGGGGACACACTTAGATCACAAGCCCGTCTCTGGAACCTGCACTTCAGCTGGCTCCGCGTTCAAAGAACCAAAACTGCTCCCTCGATGTTGTAGAACTGTTTTTGTGAATGGAGCTGTCATCTTTCCATCTTTCCCCCTCAGGACGAAGTGGCTTCCGCATTTAAGAGAGCCAAGAAAGCCCTACAGCCAGGGTTACTATGACGATATCTGGGCAACGGGCAACGTTAGCTCCTGTATGGATCCCTCTGGAGGGCAAACAGAGACAGAGAGAAACTTGGTATCAAACTCTTGTTGTTTGTTTAATGCCCAAAGACAGATGAAGATGATGATAGCATGACATGTTTGATTATTTTGAGGGCACACGTGAGCAATCATCGGAAAATGCACAACCTGCGGGACTAAATCTCTGCTCCTCAACATATCTACGTTACTCCTCTTCAAATGTAACTGCCTTTAATTTTGTTTTATTTTATGAATCACACCTGAAAAGATATGAACGTTGTCATTTAATATACCTTAAGCAAAGGGTGATGTGTTTATTCAAAATTAATCTATGATAACCAAAAAACTGTTGGATGGGTAGTCAGGAAATATCCTCATCCCCAGATTAAGAATCATTTGTTCCCACCAAGCAAATTATGGTTCAGATTGAGGTTGACAAATATTTCTAAGAGTTTAATATCTTTCCAACTATTTGATATATTGCAATATAATTTGATACCGAGCGAGTTCCTGCAGAATGCCTCTTAATGGCTGTGGTAATTATAACAATATAGCAAAGTTTTTACTTAACCAGTATAATTTCTGAACATCTGTCTGATGGAAAACGACAGAATGTGGTTCATAGAAATTCATGGTTCCCAGATGATGTACTCTACTGACTTTGTTGAACCTGTGACTTTACGGCAGCACCTCCACCTAAAGCACCTAAATGTGTTTTTAGGACAGAAATATCTTAAAAATGTTTCGACAGATAGGTCGGAAATTTAGTACCCAGATTCACGATATCCGGTGGATGGGTTGTAATAAATTTTAACTTTCATTTAACGCCACCCTTTGATCAAAATTACTTTTTGTCTGATACTTTATGTTTACATTCATGACCTGCCAAACTAATGACTAATCATGTTTATCTTTATACCTGCTAAACATGAACTTTTACATACATGTTGCATGTTACACTTAACTTACTAACCTAAGAAAAACTCATATTTAACTTGATCTTCATTCAGGGCCTTCAGGTTAAATGTAAACACTTGTGCTTTCTTGATGCATTAATCGGCTTAATTTTTTCAAAACCAAATTATAAACCACAATTCCTGATTGGGCTTAATGTATATTGTTAGCACAGAGCAGAGAAAAAAAAAGTGCCATTTGGAGTTTGATCACTTTGGATGCCTGTTCACGTCATGCAGAAACTGTCAAATGATACAGACGTACTGTAACTGTTAATCATGGGAGAGTTAAGGTGACGTTGCAGCAACACGCACACCAAGACAGAGAAGCAGGGCACAGGGCAAAGTGAATGCAATCCTCCTCCTCCTCCCCACTTTAGATTTAATTCACACAGGACAAGATTAGTGGATCCAATCAGTGGCGACATTGAGCCTGGCACCCAGTGGAACGGGACACCAGGGAGGCCTAATCATCCCCATGGCTCCGCTCTGCTGCCACAAGCCAATCAAATCCCCTCGAGACGAAGCAGATGGTCGATATCATCTTCTCTCTTTTCTAGGCGAGATTATCTCCCCGGCTTCGGGACTCACAAGTGGATGCTTCCTGCAACAGTGGCCTTTCTGCCATCCGGTTGTGGGATGCTGATGCTGAGTTTCCCATGGTGTCAAACTATGTGTGACCCAAAATGTACAGATGGGGACAGGGTGCGGGCTTTTTTTCCCCGTGTGGGAAACGTTGCATCCTGTACTGCGTGTATATGCTTCAAAACCCCTTTAGTGGGGAACTGACTAGGAGGGAGAATTTCATATCAAAATAAAATACCCCAAATTAAAAAAAAGTTTGGACAGCTTTTTCTTTGAGGCGTGGAAAATAAGTTGGTCATGGGGTTGTGTTTCCAATGACATTTTAACTGTTAATAAGCAAACAGCTATTCTAAAAATAACGAGGGATTTCTTCACTCTGCTCAGAATGCAATTTCCCCCAACAAGAAGATTATTCCTTACGTCACCACGCAATTTTCTCTCCTTGTCCTGCCGGTTGCGAGATTACAGGGGTGGCTTATGCTTGCTTTAAGCAGGTTCCGCCATGAGGAAAACAATGCTGCCGAAGCTCTGCAGGAGATGACATGTGACTTCTGACTAGAAACTCCTCAGGGAAAAAAAGAGGAAAAAGAGAGAGAGGAAAAGAACAAGCTAAGTTTGACATGATGGGACATTTCTCCTCCGTGGGCAGTTATTCAAATCAAACGGGGGGGTTTATATCACACGTAATATCACCAGCCTTATCATATAGAAGGCTATCTGATGGCTCTGCCGTACACAATTAAACCACTGCCTAAATTAGCAGGTGTTGTAAAACAGGTGCAATATACAACTTTGACATGTTTGTTCTCTTTTGGAACAGCAAACACCTCCAATAGTTCTGGCGATATGGTGCCAAGGACAGGACTGGTTCTCCGGTGGGGTCTAATTAATGCTTCGCACAAGAACCACAAGTGTAATGGAAGCCATCTTTGCTCTAGTGGAGCACCGAAAACAGGGCAAGTTTTCCATGTCCAATGAGAATAACGGGTAACAGGAGAGCAGCGGCATGCCACTTACAGACATCCACGCGCCGGAGAGAGGGCTCAGCGTTACACCCGAGGGACCAGGTAATCAATGTTGCGCGCCGATCTCTCGGACTTTCCTTGTCACTTACAACACCGTGGCCTCGGCACGAGGAATTGGCAACGCACAGTCAACCTGCTGACATCAAAACATAGAGAATTACGCAGCTGACTGGCTGGAATTGTTGTCAGAATAGTGCTCTTGCCATGGCGTAGCTCTGTGCGCACGCGATGAACTGTTTTGCCAACTTGAAAGATTACTTTGAAAAGGAAACGCAGCGCATACAACATCATCCTTTTCCCAGAAGCCAGGATTATTTGTGTCATTTAAATATTGGCAGATTTGCAAATAATCCGGACAAAAGCCAAACGCTTTGCCAAGTCTATTTCGGAGACAATATATCATCTCATTCACGAGGGACGATTACTTTTCATCGCTAATTAAAAAAAAAAAAAAGAAAAAAAAAAGTGAATGGAGCATGTTAAGGGATATGAACACTAATCACTCCCCTGTAAGACCTATGGAGCAGTATCGACTGGCTGGCTCCGTTCCTGCAAGTGAATCATATGATTGGAACGAAAGCCTCTCTACCTTTTCACCGTGGAACTTAATCCTCAAGATACAGTACGCCTGCCTCCTACAGTCCACCTTAAACACACTTACCCTTCCTCTTGAGATTCTTGTAATCTACTGCTGATGTCTGGGACGAACAAACTTTTTTTTTCCCATGCGTGCATCTTTAACTGTAATTTATTTTGATTATCTGACCTGACAGCACTTTCTCAGCATCTGCTGCTGCAGGATTGATGCAAAGGTATGGCAACAGTGGCTGTATAAAAATACAGTATCCTCGGCGGCACAGATTCTGATCCCGAGCGTCACGATCAGATTGGGATTCAGCGGTCTGCATCTTTCTTTCTTTTTTTTTTTTTTCATCCTGGTTGTTTTGCATTGACAGGCACGGGCTTGCAGCGACGTACTCTTGATGAGAAGCATCTCTCTGCACCCCGTCTCACTGGGGACAGGCATGTTTCCATTAGACCAGCTGGGCTCCGAGCGCATCGGCCCTCCTTCAGGAAAACAGCCCGGGCGAGGGGGGCCGCCGCTCTTTGCTTCTGCTGTCCTCTGCTGCCAGCTTCACTTCCTACCACGAGAAACCGGGGACCTATGTGATGGCAACAAAGAAAACAAACACTAAATTACTGACCTTACTTCAGTGTCAACAAGTAACAGGTGGGCAGAGGCTGGAAACTCAAAGTAATCTGTCCTGGGAAAAGGTCTTTTCATTTTAATATGAAGTTTGCCAACTGCAGAAAAATAGACTGGTTGCAATGAGGAAATATAAAGATTAAGTTTGACATGAGCTCAGTTGATGACCGTTCTAATGGTGCATACATGTGGGCTATATGGAGCAGAGACAAACGCTGGTTAAATCAGCAAGATTGGGATGATAACGTGTAGATGCTTGTAGGATTAGCAGCGTACACGTACTCCATTTTACAGAAGACCCATAACACGTTATACGATAAGTAATGATGACTGTAAAAATGATAGAGCGTCATGCTAGCTGCCGTTTAGCACGCATTTGAGTCAAAGAGCCAACCACTGACTGCCATCTTTGTTTTGATGTGGAAACAAATGTGAAATGTGGAGCTGTTTTAAAAAAAATAAAATAAATAATAATAATTATTTTATCATTCAGTGGATGGAAGCTCTCTGACCCGAATGTCCATGAGAGGCACAATCTGGGGCTACAGCCATTCTCGTTTCTGCGAGGCTGTTAACCTAAATCAGAGGTGAACGATCACGCGCGCTGAATGAAAAGGCAAACGGTGACACGTCATGTGAAAAAAAAGTCACGTCACTGCAGCATCTTGTACCGAAAAAAAAAAAAAATCCCCAGATGGTTCAGAGCTATAGGCTATTTGGAGCAACATCAGTCAACAGAGTCCTCCATTTCAAATGGCTGTTGACAACTTTCTGCCAGCTTTGCATTCTTTTCAGGAAAATACTCAATACTCAAATAACCCCTGAACAACAACCTACGAGTCATCTTTTTGTCATATTGCTTTGACAATTCAATAATGGGAAAGCATCAGTTATTGTTATTCAGAGGAGTGAAATGATCCATACTTCAGTTTTGTCAGAGGTGAAGTGTTTTTTTTGTTTTTTTTTATCCTGACATCCTGTGTTGAGATCCACAAATTCTACTTCAGATAATTTTCATCACATTTTTCGCATTTGATTTTTTTTTAATTTTTTTTTACCTCATTTGATTAATTCTGTGCCGGACACTTTTTTGATGTTAATCAACCCAAAGCCTCCAGCTCACCCCCAGGGACTCGGTTCAGGATAAAGCAATATAGGTAAATGATGGATGTTACATTAGAGGTTTTTATTGTTTTACTTGTAACGGCGTGTTATACTTTTTTTTTTTTTACTTAATGATCTGAATACTTCCGTCACTGCTGCAGGCCCCAGTCTTGACGCAGGCTTAAAAAAAAAAAAAAAAAAAAAAAAAAAAAAACTCCTGTGCATTCATTGATGTTGTTTGGGAATATTTTAGCAGCTCGAGTTGTAGTTTGAGTTGTGTGAGCAGATTCTGTGTATTTGCCTGGCTGCTCACCACAACAAAACCGGTAGATCAATACACGCTTGTCAGTAATGCTGGAGGTCATCAATGGAAACACAGAAACACATTTACGTAATCAGGCAAATGGGAGATGAGAGGTCAAAAAGAAAAAAGAAAAAAATCCTTTTCTCCTTCTTTATGTCTGGCTGAAATTCCAGTGTGAGTAACAAATGAATTGACTTGGACTGAATAAATATTCGTCAGTTATTTGACCAGATCTGGATTGTGACTGGCTTGACAAGGGAGGGTTGCCTTGTTTTGCTGCAGCTGTTCCACTTGTTGACATCAGCTCACAGCACTTCTGCTCCAGCAGCGAATGTGAAGATATTAAATTTCACCTTCTTTGGCTGCGCCGGGTTTTAAAATAGTCCAAATGTTCCGAATCATGCAGTAAACAACACACACCCACCTTGTTCACTATGCAGTTCCAACCCTTCACGGCAGCAATCTCACTGCTATTACTGATATATAATTATGGTCTCTATTCATGTTTCATACTGTATATGGTGGCTCAGGAGTCTGCGTTTCCCGTGAGGGATCATCACTTCATCACTTGACTAAACATAACGGAGTTATGGCGTTAAAGGCTAAGCAGTCCAAATGTCTGCCTCTCACTCACCTGTTCCGGATCTTGGCAATAGACCTGATTTACTGAACCCATAAACTCGCACAAAAAATAAGAGCTGAATTATGAGTGTAGAAACTCCGCCCACTCGATAAGAGTCGCATCTGTGTCTGAAAAAAAAAAAAGAGCACACAGAACATAACTCAGGTTAGCCTGTTTGAGTAAATATGCTGTCATCTGCTTTTTTATGAGGAGCGCTGATCACAAATATTTGCTTTAATATGGTGTCTGCCTCTCTATACACACACACACACGCGCGCACAGTAAGTGTGCATATTTAAAACAGCACGGGGGCCAGATAAGTGTCCTCCCAGGCTTTGCTTTGGCGGTGTTATTGTCATGGATGCTTGCCATCAGTGTTTCAGGGTTTAATTACGACACGCTTTAATCCAAGCCCCACTATCAAATCACTAATCTGGTCAGGTATCACCTTCACCGCACGAGAGAAGAACCAACCACACAAGTATGGTTTTCAGTTATGCTGCTGTGTTAGATTGTGAGAATGTAACTCTATAGTACTGACTTCAGACTACTTTGAACTCTGTTTACAAAAGGCAGTCAAGAGTCTGGGGATATCAGTTTGAAGCGCATCGTCCTCTCAAGATACCAAGGCTAAGAAATCTCTCGGGCAGTTGCCACTCGTGATCCAAGATGCCCTCTGCTGCTTCTATTTAATGTTTAATCCAGCTTTGGCCTTATATTTGATACGCAGTACTGTGACCTTGTATCTGATGGCATATAAAAGCTGTATCCAAGGGTGGATTACCAACCGGGCTAAATAAAAAAAAAAAAAAAAAAAAAATGACAGACGTCGACATTCTCAAGGTTCTTTTTAGTCCGAAAGATCTCACCAGAATGAAATTATGTAATTTCCTTAGCCTGTACAAGTCCCTGAGACATTTTTTTTCTGCACATGATTCATTCATGGACGTGTATCTGCTTTGTCACCCAATCCTTTGAATCCAGAGAGCACAGAACTCCCCTCAAGGCCTTTGATAGAAGGAAGAAAGTTTACATCCTACAATATAGACATGCACGCCAGCATTGTTATTAGGGCCCGAGCACCGATGGTGCGAAAACCCCTGTTGTTATACAAGGAAGTCTTCTTCTTCCGCTTTCATATCCTGACAAAGTTGTCACCTTTTTGGAGGCTTTAACATACTCAAAAACTCGTGAAAGTTGGTACGCGCGTCTCTCTCGGCGAAAAACATTGGAATTTTTCTAAACTCATGACCCGGCGGCTACATTTACCTACATGCACGGAATTTGGTGGACATGTGTATGACACCTAGATGAACAAAAAAAGTTACATTGCACCATTACGTCAACTCAAAAGGGAGTCCGCCATTTTTTTAAATTTAGTTGCCATTTTTGGCGATTCGCACATGTTGTACTTTAACAAACTCCTCCCAGGGATTTTGGTGGATCGACTTGAAATTTAGTCAGTGCACTCTTAACATGTTTGGGATTAAAAGTTATCAAAAGCATTCGTTGTCGTCGATCGCAGTGCCCGTGGCACGTGAAACGTGGCAAATGCATCCGGCGTGGTGACGCGATACATGAGGCCAAACGGCTCGCTACCGCTCCCTAAACGGCAGCCCCGGCACCTAGTTTCACCGACACACACCAAATTTGTTGGACATGTGTATTACATCGAGATGTACAAAAAAGTCTCTTGGCATCATGGCAAAATATGCTAGTTGAGGTCATGATGCCAAGAGGCTTTTTTATACTTTTTGTACAGTATGCCTTTTTTAGATATTGTGGACGACATTCAATAGTATGACTTTTTTGTCATTAAATTAAATTAAATGATTATATGTAATTAAATTAAAAATTTGAATTAAATGTAATCAAATTAAATAATCACATTGAATTAAATAGAATAATTACATTAATTTTTTTTTTTAAATTTTTATTACACTGCTTAATTCATTAAGATCTATGGATCATTTAAATCCAATGAGAGGAAATACATTTTTGGGGAGTTTTGCATGTGTTAGAGAAAGTCCTAATCTATTGGCAACAAGAATCATTTCATTCTTTCTTTATTTGCAGATGTAAAAAAAGGTTGACTGACTACATTTCAAGGACAACAAAACCTCTTAAAAGACAGCATGCAGTGAAAAAAGGCTGACATAAAATGATCTTTGGTGGTTCTCGTGCAGGTTACACAATATGCACGTGTTCGCGTATGCGTAGTGATCCGACTGCGTTTTCGACCGCAATGAGACCAGTCAACCTGGCATGTCTGGCCGAGGCCGTGTCAACACTCAGTACCCCGCCCTCTCAGACCAAGACTCGAGGTGAAATAGGAGCCCATCTACAGTAACGGGCGTTGCATAAGGTTGCGTCGTGTCAGCCCGGGGCCAAGGAAGATCTCGTTTCATAAAAGTTCTTTTTCCCTCCTCAGTAAAACGAGCCCACTCTAACTTTCCACCGCAGGCCATCCTGTGTCATGCCTGGAGAAGAGAAACTTATACAATATCATCGGCGTCTTGTACGTCTGCCGTCTAAGGGCACGGTGATGGACACATTTTCCTTGGCAAGGCAGAGAGCGAGAGAGAGAGATCGAGAGTCTTTATGAGCGATGATGTCCCGAGTTTCTGTCATTTCACCCATTTCAAATCACAATGCATACTTATTGTAATTAGCACAACGCAGTCATCAGTGGGTTGATTGTATGGAACATTGTGTGTGTGTGTGGCACTGTAATGAGTTGTTTGGTGGTTTGGAAAAACCTGCCTCTGAATTTCCATCTCTTGGACATACGTAGGCAGGTCAGGAGGTCGTGAGATCTGGCAGAAGATTAGGGAAACAATTCCAAAATGGAGTGCACATACTTACCATGTCTTGTCTAGTACTCTTCTGTCCAGCTGTAGGGACTCTTGGGGCAACAGAACACGTTCCCAAACTCTACTCTGCCGGGCAAAAAATAGGCACGAATTTAATTACTAGTGCTCGTTTGTTGGATGAGACCTGCCAAAAGGGAAAGAAAAAAAGAAAGAAAAAAAAAAATAGTAAAGGCTAAACGGAGAAGGAAAAACATATCGGCAGAGAGATTGGAATCTGCCCGACGAGCTGCTTGGTGGTTATTAAATCATGAAAGCTGCTACGATAGACAGAAATATGTGCTAACAAGCCACAGTTCAATCTCTCCGATTCTTAAGCACACGTTTAATTCTGGAAAAGTTATGTTGGTATTCCAATTCAATCTCGCCGAGAAGATATTGTTGAAAACACACAGAAGAAATCTATAATATCAATTAACAAAATAACACTTTTCCTAAAAAAAAAAAAAAAGATTTGTATAGCAAGTCTATTTTCTACCATAAAATGGCCTAGTTTGAGGAGTAGGACGTAACAGTTTTGAGAAAACAACTTCTTTTAAGCGTTTCCTCAAATTCATACCATTAATTATGTACATAACAAGTCAGGATTGTGTGCCAATCCACTTTGACTGCCACCCCGCCGAGTTCCTCGAACGGCCATTTGTAAAGATTGCGATTTACTTCCACATCACAGTCCACATTCAAATCGAGCCGGGACAGTAATTCAACTGGATGTTGGCTATTCTTTCCCTCTTCACACGACAATCTTCTGAGCCGCGTTATGCAAGTCTTCATCAAAGGCCTTCTTTCCTTAAAAAAAAAAAAAAAAAGAGCGTCTTTGGTTTGGCTGAGAATTCCCCTCTACTACACAACAGTGGAGCCGAGCCCGCAGTCTGCAGGCATCGAGTTTCCCCATCCTGGCGTGAAGACATCGGTCTTTGACTGGCACACTCGGAACAGAGTAGTCTGCTCAAAGTGAGCTTTTGTTAACTTGCGCCGTTAACAGTTCACAGCAGAAAAGCGCTCGGAAAGAGCCGTCAAACCCGAGATTCATCTTTCTATTCATCACACACCCTGAAGAGTCACGACTCGCCGAGAAGTGTGCGTTCACTTGGATGTTTACACAAATAGAAACTGCAACAGGAATACCATAAAAACAAACTAATTGTAAAAAAGTGAATACAACATTTTTTTTTTCTCGCACTAGAAACTGAAAGGTTTCAACCTCTGTCGATCGTAAAGCAGCGACTTGTGTTTAACAGAACTGGAGGTGACGAGCTCACACGAGCTCAGTCACATGACTGCAGAGGGCGAAGGCTTTGTACGTTTTAGTTAACAGTGCGACTGTGTCTGCATGCGCCGAGGGGCCCGGGTGTGCCATCTCCACGTCTCGCTTCGATCACATTTTCATCACGTTGTACCTTCGTTACTTGATCGCCTGCAGGTGGATGGAAAACCTGGACTGAGTGATGGAGGCCGCTGCGGGTGGAAACTCGGGAACTTGGCATCCTTTTTTTTTTTTTTTATCAGCTCGATCATTCAGCTTCACGTCTCGAGTCGAGCGTGCGTGGGGTAGCGGGAACGAGAGGCTTTAAGTGGAACCGTGAAGTGACACGGAAGTACGAATGAAGTGGGTTAAGGAGGCATCCTGAAGTGCAAGTTGACACCTTAAAAAGACACGGACGACATAAATTAGCATTTTTCTGACAACAAAACTTCCATGAAAAATCGAAAACCGCCGACGCGTTAAACGTCACTCCAAACCGCTGGCTTTCCTATCCCGCGTCCGAGGCGCCGAGGCCCGAGAGCATTTTTCTACTTGAAACTTCACACTGTTCATTTCAACGACATGAAAGGTATACGCAGACGTACCGAACAATAAAGCCTTTATTTTTTTGTCTTTCCATAGTTCAAGTTTGTCAGTGCCACCCAGTGAAAAGGTGGCAAATAGAGTGAAGGAGTAAGAGGTAGAGCAAGTGTTCCATTCTCATTGTGATCAGCGTAAATTAATCACTTTCACGCAACAAGGGGATGGCAATCCAAAGAAGTCCGACTGGAAGAAAAAAAAAAAACAAGAAAAAAGAAAAACGAAAAACAAGAAAAACAACAGCAGCTTCTTTGTGGTGTTGTTAGCTTTCCCTTATAATTCACAATCATAAATACTCCTAACTCACTGACTTTTGATAAAGGTAGCACTACAGTGTAAACCAGAGGCAATGAGTGCTAGCCATGAACAGAGAGGCACAGCAGTCATCGCTATCATCATCACCACTATCATCATCACCATCATCGTCATCATCATCATCATCATCACAGTCTTGGAACACTTGGAGTGGAGAAACTGCCCACATGACAAGGGCCTCTTGCTGTGTGTCCAAGGGGCTCTGCATAGCATGGTCTGACAGAGGAGATAATGGCTGCCCGCCATGGACTGAAAAGAGGATCTTGATCCAGCAAATCAAGGAGAGCACGACCGGGGCAAGAATGAAGAAGAAGAAGAAGAAGTAGAAGAAGTAGAAGAAGGAAAAAAAAAAAAAAGACAACGGGCCCGTCTCTGCGTACTGTATAGGAGAGCGCAGAAACCTGAGCGGTGGCGCCTGACAGCGCATCAGTCCAAAATAGGTGTACGATAATCAGCTGGCCCGGTCAGTATTAAGTGTTTGTGTGCGTGAGTCACACTGCATTAAAACTATCTAAACACCAACCACTCTACCATTCATCTACACTGCCACAGGTTGGGACAGTGCCTTGTTACATTTAAAAAAAAAAAAAAAAAGAGATAATATTTACATCTTCAACACATAAATTATTTCCCTAACATACTGTCTCTGTAAGGCATAGTAAGGTCACTGAAACAAACACAAAAACAGAAGTGACCCTTATGAAAAGACTGCTGACTTTAAGAAGATAGGCAGAGGGGGTAAAAGAAAAGGTTTAAATGTTGCTGAAATTAAATCAAAATTTGCAGGCCAGACCAAGTCCAAAAGAGAAACAACACAATTAATGCAGTAATTCATGAGAACAATTTTCAAAATGGCACATAGAAAGAGATAAAGCTGTGAGCTTGATTAGGCAACTCCTGAATACTTCCAGGTAGTAACAATGGCAGCACTGGAGCTGACTCTTTAATATCCAATAAAGAAGAAGAATACGGGGTGGGGCGAGGGGTCGGGGAGGGGGTGAGAGTGTGTTGGAGGGGAGAGAGAGGGGGGGGGGGTGGTTTCCACTGCCTGGAGGGCTTCGCCTTGTATCGCTGACGATATGCGACGCCTTACATTCCATCGAGAGATCTAGGAATGACTTGCAACTCCTACGGGCCAGAATGTGACCTTTGACACGTCTTGCCGGTTTCGTTGCAGCCCCCCGGAGCCTCCCACAGCCCGGCCTGCGACAACCGCAGGCCCCTGCACCGGCACCGTCGCATCGGGGGCAGGACCGGGTCAAACCTGATGCCATCTGACAAATAAGGTCCGGTAAAATTCACACTCGTCAACGATATACAGTATCAAAACTCTGTATAATGAGAAAACATACAAACAGGTATGCAAATATAGCTTTCAATACACAACAACATACACATTAAACTGTTGGTTTTTGCAGATGAAATTCAAAGTATGCATACGATATGTGTCACAAACAAATAATGGCTGGCTCTGTTCATTCTGAAGAGAGAGATAAGAAAGAGGGAGGAGGGTTGTTGGGAGGGGGGGCGGGGTGGGGGGGCAAAAACAAAACAACAAAACAAGAACAAGACTGAAACAACAAATTCACTTCAGTTCATATTTGTCATGTTGGAAAACTGCTCACACAGGAAAAAAAAAAAAAAAAAAAAAAAAAAAGCTTTGGAGGAGTGAATTAAACCTCTCCAGTTGACCGGACAAGTTCATGTATTACCGCCGCGCTCCCACTCCAGTGCTGTTGTCAGTCTTTGGGTCATCCCCCCCCCCCATCCCCCTTTTGCTGTGTGTGGGTGTATTTGAGTCTGTTATTCCAGTGAGTTTGAAAAAAAAAAAAAAAAAAAAAAAAAAGGTAGGCCATTGGTTTGTTTGCTGAGAGATCTCGCCTACCCCGACGAGGTGGAGCCTGGAGGGAGCCCCCGTCAGTCATCCAGGACGACCTTGACAAAACTGGCCACGTCCGTCTCTTTGGAGTCGTGCAGAGTGAAAAACTGATGTTGCTGCATTAAAAGAGGGAAAAGGGCAGAGTTAGAAGCGTGCTCAAGAATTGATCTAAATCAAGCCCGTGTTGTTATTTACTTGTGAAATACACTAATCATAGGGTTGGTGAGGTAAGCCTGGCCTCTTGTGGACAAAAACAGGAAGCAGAGACAAAGTGAACCATCACAGCGGGGGGGGGGGGGGGGGGGGGGGAATGCTGACAAAGAAGACAAAGCGACCCTGGCAGGTAATATTTGGTTTGGGGTTTTGGGGAAATATCAAAATCTCACCATTAATTCTGTGTAAGCTGGTCTTTCATTTGGCTTCTTTCTTAAGCTGTAAAAAAAAAATAGAATCATGAAAGTGAGGAAAAACAGGAAGTGCTAAAATGTATAACTTTTTTTTATCAAAACATTTCTAAATTTGTTGAAATATATAAACATCCTACGGTGTAAAACTGAAGCTTCAGATACAGCACTTATGCAGGCACCTTTCAGTGAACACACAGCAAACACTGACCCCTGCTGGGCCTCGGCGTAACTTCATTCTTTTTAAACGTGAGAGGCTCACCACTGGGAGATGAAGTCTACAAACTCTGGGGAGAAACGGTCGGCGGGCAGCTGTGGAGACGGTTCGTCCACCACCTGCTTGAGCTGCTGGAACGGGGTGCCCCATGAGTCGTAGGGGAATTTCAAAATGGCCAGCTCGATCTATGAAGCAGAGAGAGGCTGATTTAACGAGGATTGTGCATGTTACAGCTGACCTTTGTGACTGCGCGCATGTTAGGATTGTGGTCAGGACCTTTTATATTTCTTATAAGCTACATGTAATCGTGTGATTCGGACAAAAACACTGGGTCACTGGACCAGTTTCACGGAAAAGTGTCGAATTCACCCCTCGCGTGACAACAAGAGTTTAAGTCAAAAGCAAAACAAATGAATAGAAATTCGGTCAATCGGTAGGCCGTGTTATATGTTAATTGAGCACAGCACAAACCGTAAAAAAAAATCTGCCATCAACGTGACGCAGTTATCAAACCTGTCAAGGGTCAGCATGACTCAGCGTAAGAGACGGGTCGGTAGTCCAGGATCTCTTCCAAGTTTGTTAAATATGAAAATTAACGACGTGACAAAATATACCTCGCTCTATTCTCTGTAATGCATTTGGTAACCTAGTCAAGAAAACTACTGTCAAAACAAAGGTTTATTATCACCGTCATAAAATAACTGCTGACTACTATATTATGTAGTCAAGGTACACAACTAAGCGAACATTCGCATTTTGGTGATTGTCATTGGTGTCGGCAAGATCTAAATAAACTCAAAACATAGAATACGTATAAAAGTATTTATCATCTAGCAGGAAAAACATGGTTGTGACCTTCAGACATGTTTTTATTCACTTTTAAAATGAATAAAAGACTTCCGTAGTGATTTATTAATGCTGTGAAAACTTACAGCGCCAAAAACAGCTTTGACTGCATTCAGTAGGAATGTTTTGTGAGTAAAACAACAACAACAACAACAACAACAACAACAAAGAACCAAAGTTCTACAAAGTTCAGTTCTCCTCACCATTGTAATGCCAAGACTCCATATGTCTGATTTGACACTGTAGCCTTTCTGGTTGAGGTCAGGGTTGATCCGCTCGGGCTGGAACAGAAAGCATTAGCGGATAAGAAACACCACTTTCCGAAATGAACGGGAACAAAAATATACCATCATTATTCTTCACTTCCCTGTTTTCTATATAAAACAGTTAAAAGCAATTTAAATATCAGACCGAATGAATCAAAATCCCTCCACATTTAAGAAGGCATAGAAAATGGAAGTAACTTTTTTTTTTTTTGGAGAGGATTTACAGTCATGGGCTCTTTTTGTGCAGCGACATTCCAGGCAAGCTGTTTGAAAGCTCCGGGTTTAGGACAGCGAGGCCTGATTTCTGTCACTCTCGAGATAGGTCAAGATATCCAAATGGTTATGGAGCTGCTGGCTTCACTCCAACTGATGAGCAGCTCATCGGACTCGGGACGCTGACACAGACCAGGTCTCGCCGAGATTCTTTTCCAAAACCGCCGCCTGTCGGTTCCAGGATATTATTCTCCGGGTCCCCACTCACCGCCATGTAGGGCTTGCAGCCTGCATCCATTGTTTTGGCCACAGAGTCCACCAGGTGGCCACTGATGCCAAAGTCGCACATTTTCACTTGGCCCTGAGTGTTGATCAGAACATTGGAGGGCTTTACATCTGGACGTGGACGTCATCCGGGTGGTGGTGGGGGGGGCAAGAGAGAAGAGATCACACCGATAATGAGAACAATAAATGGGAAACTAAAAATTGTACATGGTGATGATTTGATCCTCCGATTACCTCTGTGTATAACTGACAGGTTGCTGTGCAGGTGCTCTAATGCCTTCACAATCTGTGGGGAAAAAAAAAAAACATAAAACAAAAGTCAAATGTTGAATTCGTCCAAGAAGCTTGGCGTGGGATCTGGCTTGCATCTCGGTGAGAACAGTGAGAGTTGTACATGCACGTTCATAAAATACAAAAATGATCACTTCTTTGATTCCCCTCCATAATCCAGTCACACTTTCTTACACGAAAGCATGCAAATAGTGAGCAAAGCCTCAGCCTACAGATAATTTATACAAGGTGTAAGATGAGAGAAAAAAAAAAACATGGCTGATTTTTCAATGTGACGCTTTGACGCGTAATAATTCACGAGCCGGTTCCCCTCTGTTCAATCCACACACAAGCAGAACTGTAAAAAGGACAGTTTGTGGTTTTAGGGGGGGAATAATGTGATGCGACTATTTCTTCTCCATCTCCCAAGCACTTCCATCCAGAGCATCTCCGGCCACAGCGCTGGTTGCCTGGCAACCTCACCGTGACGACAAGACTCGAGAAAAAGTCACGGCACCCGGCTGCTGTTCATCGGTACATAAGTACAGCATATTAACTTCCCGCAAAACCAAAAACTGTCGTCGTCATTCTGCTCTCGGAGCACAGCTTCCCCAAATGTGGAACTCCACCTTTAACGTGCATGCAAATGCACGTAATCTCTTAATGACACTGCTTTTAGACCGTAAAATGTGGGCGACCGGGCTTACTGCTACTGTGATCTTGCCCAAGATGTCCTCGGGAATGGTTTTGCCTTTCTCAATAACCTTCTTGTAGAACTTGTCCAAAGACGTGTCCATCAGTTCCATACAGATCCAAACATCGCCCTGTGAACGATAAGGAAAGGCGTGATGAGGAGCACACGGCGGGAGGTCGCAGCAGTCATGGATGGATGCGATGTGAACGCGGGCTTCACCTCTCTGAAGAGGGCGCCGTAGAAGGTCACGGTGTAGAAGCAGTCCACTGTCCTCATGGAAATGTCCAGGTCCATCAGAAGCCTCTTCTGCTCCAGAGTGTTGACTGTGGCACGAATTCTCTGCGGACACACACACACACACATCACACACACACATCACACACTGGCTTGTCGGTTTCATCGCAGGGCAGCTACAGTATAGCTTTAATCAAATGGTGTCCAGTGTCCTAAAACACCCGCCCGCCCCCGTAATTGATCCGGAAGAGCCAAATGTTTGCGTTTGCTGAAATCATACATCGAATATGTCCATGACTTATGTTGCTATTTTAAAAGCATGGTGCATTTACAGAAATGACAAATCAGGTAACCGGAGTAGCAGCTTCCCAGCCTACCTTCACAGCCATGATAACGCCGCTAGGCACATGTTTCATCTTGTCCACCACCCCATACGCTCCCCTCCCCAGCTCTGCAATCAGCTCCAAGTCATCAGCCTTCACCACAAAGTTCTGGACAGAGGAGGCAGAAGTTGCAATAATGTATGCATTCAGTTCATACATTATTATCATAGAAAGAAAAAGAACATTGAACAGCATGTTTCAAGGAAATACAGAGTCAACTTTACCTGATCTCCGATTGTGACACAAGCTTTAGAGTCAAGATCTCGAGGGGGCCTGCAGGGAGAAAGCAACATTTGAAAATGAGCAAAAACAAATGGGTGGTCAGTTACATTGACACAATTCTCAGTTAAATTAAACCCATTTAACTCTGCCCCAAACAACTGCATAAGCAAGCACATTGTGGTTTTACTTCCTTGGTAATTGCATTTTTTTTTTTTTTTAATTTTACCACTCAGCACTAAGATTGTTTTTTACACTTTAGTCTTTGAATTAAACAGATGTGACGTGTTAATTATTGAGCTTTAGATGTACTACAAGCATGCTGTGCTAAACTAGCAAATCTCTTGGCTGTAGTTTTTTTGCTTTTTTTAAAGGATATATGTCACGGAACTCTGAGACAAAAAGCGAATAACTGTAGTCCTCAAAATGTTGAACTGTTCCTTTAATTTCATTACTTGAGAACATAATACAACTCTAATCCGAAGTTTGAGGGAGATACAGATATCTGAGGTTATAAAAACATCCATTAGCAATATATCAGGAGATATTGAGTGTTGGGAGTACTGAGCAAGACATTTTAGAGCTTGTTGTTCCTGAATGGGAGGCATACTGTGAACTGTAAATACAGATATATCCACAATAAGCTAATACTTCACCACTTTGGAGACCCTCTTTGGATGGTATGCGTGTTGTCGCTTTCAAAAAAAAAAAATAAAGGAATCTTACGCTGTTGCTGCTGGTTGGGGTGGCGTAAACACTTCTTTGGCCAGCTTCAGCCCGGGGTTCTTCTTCTTCCCTAAGAGACGAGAAAAACAAAACAAGAAAAAAAAAAGAAAAAAGCATTACTATCCGAGCTCCATGACGGATACATAATTGATCAATAAAGCTGGATGTAACGGCAACCACAAGTGAGTATAATTAGCAGTCTTTTGAAGAGGGCAAATGGACTCCCCGTCTACAGACTCTTACGAGTCCATTTACCTCATTACTCAGTTTGAAGCAGATTTTTAGCCACGACAGAGATACAGCGTTCATATTTAGACCACTTAAGAGTCAGATGAATGGACTTTGCTTGTTATTATTAAACATAACTGGCTTATCGGTTTGGCATTTTGTTCTATTCTCGTAGCGAGCGTTGTTTTAAAAAGTCACTATTAACTGTCAGTTGCCACTGACACAAACTGTAGCAAATGATCCGTTATCTAACTGGAGATTAGGTGTCCCGAACGCTGAGGCCCCTACCACAGAGAGAAAGTGGACTAAATGACTAATCAACATTGGTATGATGACTCAAATGGAGCAGGGGTGTGTGTGTAGGAGGTGGGGGGGGGGGGGATGCAAGGGAATCGAGCCTTCCTTCCTGTCATTCTTTTACTGTAATAACCACGTCTAATAAATGGTCGATTACAGCGTTATTCCGTTTTATAAACCTCCTTTTCCATACAATGTGTGTCACTTCTTCGACATATCTGGAGTACAGTGCCGACCGAACAGTGCAGCTCTGGGACCTTTCCGAGTTAAATCAGTGACAGCAGTCCATTCATAAACACCGTTTACCAGCAGCCTCTGGGACTTCCCACAACGGGTTGCGAGTCTCTGCCAGAGTGACACACAGCTACCGAGCCTACGAGCAACAACACAGGAAAAATACCTCAGCTTCTCTCGACGCGGACACTTTGTGTGCAGCATGTTTGCTCTTGTTGCAAGGTCGGGAAGACAAACCGAGCACTTTACTTGACCTTTATCCGTGTCTGCTGGGCCACAATTTCACCCGCTGGGATATGATGGGAAACAGTTTAGCCCTGGCTGGTTGTTACCTCCAATTACTCAACCCCAGTTCAGAGAAACTGGTTGCATCGAAGTCACCTTCCCTTTCACAGAAACTCTATAAAAACGACCAACCGTCAGCAACACGTATGATTATGTTATTGCCAGGTTGCATTTGCCGCCGAGTGACTCACAGCGCTCCACTGTGGAGGAAGTGCGATTGGGTAAACCCCTCCTTGCTAGATCATGCTGGAAGGGAAGTCGACTTTTTACAATGAATTTAGATCCTGCAGCCTACCAATGAAACCTTGACACATCCATTTTGTGTTGCAACCCTAAAATAAGACTGCAGCGTCTGGACTGACGACGGCAGTCTCATGTGGTAAGGACAGATTGAGTGTGATTTACTCACACATGCTCGGTCAAAAATAGATTTAGCATTTCCTCCGCGCGGGATAAAGCATGAGCGCTCAAAGTCGTCTGATGACCCGACAAATAAAGACGGGCTCATGCGGCGACACATCTGACATACCACAGCTGTTTTGAAGCTGTTAAGAGAGATATTCAACAATGCTCGGCGGCTGCAGGAAAACTGCCAAAAATCGCACGCTGTACGCGTAGTTTACAGTACCGTGTGGAGTTTTGAATTAGGTGGCGGTTAACTGCTCGTGGGCCTTCAAATACTATCCCTTCTCAGGTAGCGGTCTTTGTTTGGGCACCTTAGCGCGCGGCGTGTGCGGTGACACCTGGGGCCGAGGGCCGAGGGCCGCGGCGTGGGGACAATGATTCACAGCCAGACAGACTGGACGCATCCGCTCAAAACACAACAACTGTCAGGACCCTTTGGGAAATATGATGTCACTTCGTTCGGCCCGCTTGCCGTCCCCGTCGGGGCAAACTGAGGCCAGTCCCACTGCCGCCTGCTGCCGCTGCGAGACCGGCCCGGTCCTCCATCTGAGCATCACAGGACACAATGGTGTCATGACATCAGCCACAGCTGCAGTCAAAAAGTACATCGAGGAAAAAAACCAAACAAACACGTGAAACCATTTTCTCAGAAAGGGTCGAAGAAGTAGAGTATTTCTGGGAGGTGGTGCGAAGATTAGAAACCACACTGCCAACTTGGTATTCATGCCATTTGCCATGCTAACTTGTAAAATTAAAGAATTACATCAACAAGAGCACTGAAACCTTGTTTTTATATCCAAATGCATAATGTAGTTTGAAAAGTAAATACATTCATAACGCAGAACTTTTTATTGTCACGTGGGATGGAGCTTTTTGACCCAGAGCATTTCTGATTTTAAGAGTTGATCACAATCTTTCATCTTATTATAGGGTCGGCCACTTCAGATAGGAAGCAGCAAGTTGATAAATGTGTTATAAAAGATGCATACATTCTTTGGAAACCAAAAATGCTCAGCGGAAAATACCCAGACCGCAGCGGTACATGCGTAATGTCAACAAGTATTCCTGGATTGTGCACGGGATCAAAGTGTCAATAGCCGTGTGGCGAGTCACCATCAGGAAGCTCCGGCCTTAAGAGTGGGTCCACATACACACAGTGATGACTCACGCACAGATAATCTTCACACACCGCCCTATCAGCGCCGTTAGGGAGAACCCAATCTCCCAACGTGCCCCCCCCGAGTACTACTCGGGGCCCGGTCCTGCACCGACCGCGGGGGAGGTACGGCTCGTTGTCAAGAGGAGACACTTTCACAAGAGACGCCTCGCACCCGCCTCGCTTCGCTTTGCGCGCAGTACAAACAGCACAGGAACCTGTGTGGCAGCTCCGGAGAGTGCCCGCTTGCAGCCGGTGAACTGTCAACAAAAGAGAGACTGCACTCGGGTGTTTGGTGCTGCAAGTCAAAACATGCCATGGTAGGCCAAAGGCTGTGATTGCCTGAGCAGCCAATCTACACAGCCCTCTCAAAACCGTGTGTACTCCCGACCATGGAAACGCTAGTATGATTGTGTAACAGCACAAGCGGTGAACTTGAAATGTAAATTGACATCATCGTCGTCGTGCGTGCGTGCGTGTGGGGGAAGAGGGGGTGGGGGGGGTGGGGAGGGGGAGTGCAGAGGGAGAAGCTTTATTATTTATTTTTTTTTCCAAGGAGTGGATTTTAGTCAATAGTGTGCGGTAATTACACAGCAGAGAGTCGCCGACTGAGTGGCGGAAGTGTGTGATAGCGCCCTGGTTTCTCGTTTAAAAATAAAAAGGAATTTCCACCACTGGGGTTATAAAAAAAAAACAAAAAAACAAAAAAAACAGCAATTTTCATGGACTCGGGGCTTAAAAATATGTTTTCATCCAAGCAAAACAAAACAAACAAAAAAAAGAAAAAAAAAAAAAAAAAAAAAAAAAAAAAAGACCGATGACTCGATCATTAATGAGTCGAGAAAAAAAAAAAAAATACAAACACCTTCGCTTCACTTTACAAGAACGACATAAACACACATCGGCGCGGCGACTTCCAGCTGAGAGGCCGAGTTGGTTACAACTTGGCGAAAGTCCTTTATTGTCGCGAAAAGAAAAGGTGTTAGCTAACCACAACACGGGAACTTTCAACGGAGCGATGCGGATGTCGCTTTTTTTTTTTTTTTTAGCCGAGACACTAACAATAAAAAATAAAAAAAATAAAAAAAAAAACACCCGGTAAATTAGCACATTATCGGGAGGTCCGCGACTAGCGAGGACGTCTCGAAACTTCGCATGTTGAGAGAAAGCAGGAAAAGACATGCTGGCTAGCTTCTTTTTCTTTTTTTTTTTTTTCCTTCCCTCTTCTCATACATGCAAAAGCTCTCCACCTGGCAAGGTTACATTTACGCACAACACCGCTAGCTAAACTATTTTTCCACGCAAACTGCACGGCAGCGTTTTTGAAATACGTGCACGGGCTGTTGTCGTTTTAAAACAATTACCAAAAAAAAAAAAAAAAAAATTACCAAAAAAAAAAAAAAAAAAAAAATACCAACAACAACAAACTGGGGTGAAATAAAGAGACTCACCTCCTTTGGACAGAGACATTTCCCCTTTGCTTTGATGAGGGGGAAGGGAAGCACAAAGACTTTTGCCTTTTTCCTTTTTTTTTTTTTTTTACTCCCTCCCTCCCTGCATCTACCCCTGACACCCGCTCAGGATCTGCTTGGCTTGTGTGCTGCAAGATCCAGCAGCGATTTAAAAAAAAAAAAAAAAAAAAAAAAAAAACACCCTGTTTGGGGTCCTCGCGCAACCCCCGGCGCTTCAATTAGCGGCTCGCGCGCTCGAAGATCGACGAAAGGAGATGAAATGCGCAACTTTAAATTAAAGCCGTGCAGTTCGCGTTAAGTTTGCGAACAAACAAAAAAAAAAAACCTGCACTCGGCTGGCCAAAGTCTGACAGCTGAAGGGTCCGACGACGTGATGACGCAATTTCCTGCCTTCTCTTTCCCCCCCCCCGCTAAGCATCACGGGATGTGTCGTTCGCGCTGTGATGCGCGCTCTGTAAACAAAGAGTTTTATTTTCCGGACAAAATACGAGACAAAATATTAAACTACGATGAGACATTTATATTGGTTTCGTCAAAGTTTATTTTGCAAATTGTTTAGTGGCCACCACAGACACGTTTTTTGTTTTGTTTTGTTTTTGTTTTTTTTAAATCTTACTGTTTTTTTTTTTTACTATATAGCCTACCTTGTTTTGTTTCAGGGAAATCACATACTGGTGTAGTTTCTTTAAACGCTAGATAAAATGCATGTGTAACACTAAATAACCAAAAGCAAAATGTCTGCATTTAGCTTGCAGTTTCCACTGTCTTACAAGTAACTACATTACACAAAGGAACACTGATAATGGGATTGCACTTTCATTTACTCATTCTGGTACGCAAGATCCAAACAGGTACAGTATAAGAGTATAAGTCATAGGATAAAAATGCCATGAACTAAAAGTCTATATTTGACTGCTGAATTAGGAAGACCATCAAATACTATCAATAACAGTTAAGTCAAAAGCTAAACTTCTATAGCACCTATGCAAACAACGTTGACCATCTCATTAATTTAATCAATTCGAGGGGAAAACTGCCACACTATAAAATACCTGAACAAATACAGTACATTGAAGTGTTTTTTTTTTTTTTTTTTTTTTTTTTCTCTTAGTATGCAGGAAATACTGAAAAACCCACCATCATCTCTGCTGAGCCATCGAATTGTCAAATGACACCTCCTTGCTAAATAATTGGAGGACAAGAAAATGCACAAACTAATGAACCATTGAAATGTCACAGATGTGACACATACACATGTGCTGTGATATGAGTTTACTTTGGAATATGTGATTGTGTGGGTGGATAACCGATGGTGAGGTCACGGTAAATTCCTGCTTTTACTTCCTGGCTACAAGGAGAGTATGGTAGAGAGGTTTTATAACAATGTGCAGATAGAGGGAGCTGTCAATTAGGTACTCTGATACACGGCGTTGCAGGTCAGCATCCACCAGGAAATCCCCAGCCTCCTCTGTACTTTGGTGGAAGTTGTAGACATGGCGGACAACCACTTTTCCTTGCTGTCTTGCCATTACAATTACCGTCTTCTGGAAACTCACACCCGCAAAGTCTGGGCTGGAAGTGGCCGGTGTTACAATGATGCGAGGTCGACCTGCATCGGTGCGGGTGGGCTGCATGGCACCCAGTTCAGTGTAGGTGGACCTGGCACTGAGAGGGAGCCAGCGAGGGGAGAACAGGGCATTCCATGTCACTCTCTTACTGGAGTCATGGCCACTGGGCCCGAGCTGGGTCTGGAAGCTGAAACTGCGGTCATCACGGGTGGGGCTATTGATGACCCAAGGGGAACCCCAGGAGGAGGACAGGTAGTTGCGGGGAGTGAAAATGCTGCAGTTGACATCAAAGTACTTGGCCAGTTGGATTGGTGAGGCAGAGTGAAATTGGAAAGCTAGATAGAGGAGATCACGGATAGCCTCGTAATACTTTGCCATGAGGGGGGATTGCTTCTGAAGGCGGAAGAGATGCTGAGGGGGGATCATGCCATATCGAACAGCCTTCAGGGCAGTCTCCACTATTGTACTGACAGGCTGGTTCTGGGTAATCCAGCCCTCCAGGGCCTCGTAGAGCTCCAGCTCGCTCTGCAGAATGAGGTCAGAGCGCTGGAGCAAGGAGAGGAACAGGTCTTCACTGATGGAGCCCCATTCTCCGCTCTGCAGCACAGAAGACAGGTTCCAGGACAGGTACTGCAGACAGCTGTCCCGCAGGGTCATGTCCCCAATTTGTAGTGCATAGTTGTACCAACCCACCACATGGCCTGTGGGGGAATCACTAGACAGATGTTGAGTCATATATTGGGTCAGACCCTGCTGCAGGCCCCACACATGGTACTTGCTGGCCAGCTTATGCAGAGAAATAGCCTGATCTAGCCGCACTGAGATATCACCGCAGTACAGATACCTGCAAAAGACATTTTTGAAAGTATTGTTAAAAGGAAACAATGTTTCTGTGAGGCATACTATACTTTGAGTCTTTTTTTGTCCTCACATCTGAGTCACTGAAAAAACCCACACTCTCTGATTTTAGACTGCGAGCCTCAAACAGCAAGTATAATTTTAGAAAATTTCAGAGAATGGAGCATATCACATCCATATTAAACAGAAAGAGGCAAAATGGTGAGAAGATCTGCAACTTTTTACTTTTGGAAAATACAACCACATCTGCAACCAGCTCCATAGTTTATATAATACTGTTTTGATATATTAACTATACATAAATGTTTACATTCTACAGTCCCACTCACCTGACAAACTTGTCAAAGACAGCTGCACAGTCGGGCATCTCCCTCAAAACCAAAGCGCTGTTGTTGTGAGTGAGCAGCATTTCCTCAAACACGTCACTCTGCATTGTGAGAACCAGGCTGTGGGCCTGGATCACCTTCACCTCGTCTGTGTTGATGGTCTGCACCCGGAGAGTGACATCACTGCCGTTACCCATGGTCAGCAGGGTCTCCATACGTTGCACCAAACTCATGGAGTGATTCAGCACAGTGGCGCCATTGTCCAAAGTTGGTTCCTGCTTCAGGGCAGCTGTGGGAACAAATTGTGCAAGATAGTGGATATATTTGTCAGAGACACTCTCATCACTATTGAAATGCTGAAGAAATTCTGCCTTGGAGATTGCACAGAAAATGTTCATTTGTTTTCATTTATGAATTTGGATAGCACCTTATATTCTTTTTTATTTCATGTTTCCATTGTCATCATTTGCATCCTTCCTACTCTGCTTCCAGACATTTCACAGCAGGATTCATAATGATTCCAGAGAGAACTAGGAGAGCACACCCTAACCCTTCAACTAAACCACAACTGACAGTAAGCGCCAGGAAAAAGCAGACTGGTGCATCCTTCTCTTTTCCTGCTCTCAATTAATAGAGAAAGACAGCAACAAGGCAGGTGGCTGACTCAGAAAACCTCAGACATACCAGGTGCACAGAAAAGAAACCTTGAGTTTGCAGAACCATTGCAGATGGCAGCTTCTTGGGGCCCGTTTGAGCATAAGTACAAGTGGCACATACTGGAGAAATCACACATGAAAGACTCAGCACGACAAGTCGCTGTTTCCATTCTGCTCTGCCACAGCCATAGGCAGCTTTTTTGGCCTGTTATTTGGGGTTTAATGAGACACAGGGGGAGCACACTTGGTTCCCTAGGATGCCTCAGTCTTCGTTTCTCCACCACAGTCATGTGCCCCCACTTCAAAGTAACCTTTTTCCAATTAGCCAGCCAGTACCCTGAGCCAGCTGAGCATAGTGGAGTGTATGAGTGTGTGTATTGACAAATAATTCTGGCACAGTGATCCCAATTGAAAAATCATCAAACTCATTGTAACAGAGGGAAACAGCATATCTGTTACATAATATGTCAGATTCTGTAAGAGAGAGAAAAAAATAAATTCTGACAGATTCAATTCAAAGTCTACAAAATAACTCGTGAATAAAGAATGTTTCAGTGCCTCTTCCACTCAAGCCGAGAAGAGCTGAGAACATTAAATAAAACATTTTATACATGTCCGAAAATATCTAGGATTAGATGAGTCTGCGCTCACAAAAAACTAATTCAACAACGGCGTAAAGTGGCTTTCATTAGCTTTGGTCAAAATCAGTCAAAGTCAGATCTTCTTTTAAGGAGTAAAGCTTCCCCTCAGCACTTGTATTGTATTACTGGGCTGGCAGAAAGCCAGGCGGCAAATGGACTTGCCCGTCTTTCTCTGCACCCAGCAGAGAAACAGATGAGGACAGGATGAGTGGAACAGATAAATACCCATCCCTTGCCCTGAGGCTGGGCACGAGCCACACATTCATTCTGTGCCCTACAACCCACTGGCGGTATGGGGGAAGCTGGACTGAAATAGAACAATAGAGCCTCCCTTAAAATGTAGGATATAAAAAAAAAAGTAAAAGTGAGAAGAAGTAGCAAAAATTTTAACTACTGATAGCATTTGTTACTTACCTCCGCTAACTGTGACAGAGTGGAAGTGGATAAAGAGGAGCAGGATGCCCACATAGACCCAGGCAGGAATCTCTTGTTCACATGAGCGAACCATATCTTCTCAGTTATTCCCTGCTTTCTCTTTCTTTGTCCTTTCCCACTCTCTTCCTTTTCTCTGTGCCACTCTTCTCCTGACCTTTCTTCTTGCGGCGCTGGCTCTGTCGTATGCGTTCAGAAAGGTGTCTTGTCCCGTGTGCTGCCCGGCTCCTTGTCCTGGACTCTTTATGTAGGACGCTGGCCTTTCCCTGGCGCATCTCGCAACCCCACGGACTCCATTGATTGGTGGAATCTGGCAGGGGCGTTGCTATAGCGACAGCTTTGATTTTAAATTTCTCCCTTTTGGATGTTTCATGGCATTGATCAGTGGCACCGGGCCAGACAGAACTCAGTTTAATGTTTTTTTTTTAGTTTAAAAGTCAGTGGGAGTTAGGCACTATTAAGAATCAATAACAACACAGTTTCATGTTTTAATGGCACTCAAAATGCAGCAGATCTCTGGGCTGAAAATTTCATTTAAGATACCTATTAAGTACAATCAGTGCCATATAATTAGTCAATTAATTACCGCAGGTTGCCATTGAGACTATCTGCTAAAAGTAATTGAGGTTGTAATATGTGTGACTGACTGCAGTTAATCAAATTTCATAATCCATTTACAGGACAGTTTTTCAACTAAGTGCAATTATTTCACTGATGGCATGTAGATCTCACTAATGTGGGCATAATTTCATTGGTGCTGGGTCAGCTAATCAATTTGAGGCAAGATTTGTCTATCACACTCAAGTGCCAATAAGGACTTTATGGAGTCTCATAGAGTTTACTGGTGTTAAAAGAAATAAATGTATTTAATATCCATGTGAAATACTTTTTTTTAAGATGTATTATTGCGCCATTAAGTACATGTAAGACTATTATTCAGTGCACCCTTTTCATCACAAACCTGACAGAGTGCTGAAGGCTTAATGAATGTTGTGTGATACAAATGCCAGCTGGATATGGAGTTAATGGTCTGCCGCTTGCAGGGAACATACAAACCTCCGAGCTATAATAATCAATATAAAACGCTATAATGACTTAAAGTGAGCTCTACAGTCACGCGACATGACAGAATCACACACCCTCGAATATCATACTGTAAATGGGGTACAATAAAAGTATTTTTACTGAAAATACTGCAGCAGCCCTGACAACAGTACATAATGCCTCTGGTCATGGCCTAAGAGATGCATATAGTACCATTGAAGTTCCCCTTTATTTACCACTCAGCTAGCATTGACCTGTCAGCAGAGATGGGTCAGTCGATGCTGAGATCCCTGTTAAAATCTTCTTGAAAAGATCAACTCGGTATGGATCTGACATTTAAAAAAAAGAAAATAAATCAATGCACGTGACTGGGCCATTAGTCCACTTACAATATGTATACTGATGTGCAGCAATGTGATAAATGTGTTTAAAATAGATCCCAATCTACCTACTTTGAGGAAGACAAGGAGAGACATCATTTCAGGGGGAATTGGGTTGTGGTAAAGCCCTGAGGGCTGCCAGGCTACAGTAAAAATGCAGGAGAAGAGATGACCTGCAAGAACCCAACCTGAGCAACTGCTATGAATAACCTGACACATTCTCAAAGGGGAGCTGCTGAGGTGCCCTAATGAAGCCTGCTGCAACAAACCGGACTAGACAACAAGGCACAGGATCCTACTGGCAACATCTTCTACCTGTTTTAGTTTCAGACAGAGAATACAGATGCACATAAATAACATGAATGAGTTTATATGGATGCAAACAATGAGGCTTGTATCAACTAATGGTCTACCGGGTTTTATAGCACTGCATTTTCTATATTTTCACGTTTATATTGGTTTATTAGTTCAATGAATCGCTGTATGCCAACACCATTCAAACAACTGTTATAGCTTCAACAGAGTAAACCCAAAGCCCTCTTTACGTGTGTATCTGAAAAGGACATGTCCTTCATTTAGGTCACATTGCTTTCTCCTTTGATTCAGCTTCCTATTAAGAATCCAACGGGACCACAAAGCAAAGAGATGGATTGACAAGCTGCTGGGTTTGTAAGAGCACCCCTCGGGACGAGATCCATTGAGGGATCGATGCACCACGGGGGGCTCCATCACGCAGTATAAACAAAACGTTAAGTACAGGCTGAATGCCAGCGCTTGCTTCAGCCAGGTGTCCTGGATGACCTTACTGCTGAACCTGGAGGCAATGCACCAGTTAACCAGGTTTCCAAAACATGACATGCCCCTGTTAAATACAGAAAAAAACAGAGATGGTATAAATCATCATGAAACATGCAGAAAAGCTATAATCTGCTTTGTCTCAAACTGAATTATTTCTGAGCATCTCAATTACGGAGACAAATTTATCTCTGCATTTCAGTGATGCGCCAAAGTAAAATCCATTAAGTAACTGTAGTGGGTGGCTTACTGTTTTGTGGAAAAGCTTCTTCCTGTTAAAACGACTAAATGAGTAAAAGAGAGTTGTGTAAAATGAAGATAAAGATATCCATTAATATGTCAAAAACACCTCAGTTTCCTTTTGGAGCCCACTTTCCCTTTGATATAAAGCAAACTGTGTATCATAGTTTGCCACATCTACAACCGTTTAATAGTGCAAAACACAAACTATTATGTAAAATATCAACATGTGACCTTTAGGCCTAATAAAATAGGTATCGATGGGTGGTGTTACTTCAATATTTATTTGATATTTCCACAATTTTCAGATGGGTAAACACTCATTGAGGAGAGCACAACTTTTCCAAAAGAACAGCTTAAAATCAATGGTTTCTGTTCATGTTCTTATTTATCACGTGGTTGCTAAGTGGCATGGCCTAAAACAGATCAATAACAAGATCTATCTTGTTGTGTAATCTCATTTCACCCTGCTGAACTGAAAAACACTGCAGGAGTCAACCTCTATAACAATATTTTCCACTAGGTGGCTCTGCTCGCTGGATACAGTCTCCCCTTAGATGATGACTGCTGTGCAGAGCATCTTTGAGAGAAATTAGAGCTAGCAGTTGAGATTTTTCAGATGCCTGATTATGTTTGTATAAAGTAGGCTATTTATTTTATTCTTAGCAGTGTGCTCAATGTCTATTGAAGGTGAATTTGATTTAAACTTAACTTAAACTGTATGTGAGACAAAGTAGGCCAGCTCCAAAATCTGCTGCTCAAAGTGCAGCAGCTGATTATTGTATAAAACTCCTTTAAAGACAAATTAAAACAGATCTAGTCACTAAACCTGCAAGTAAATAATCATCAGCGTGTTCGCACGTCAGACAGGTCACTGCTCATATGGCGCATAACCTGTAGCTGTACAAGTTTAATGGTTCCATTTGAGAGGTGTGAGTGGGTCCCTTTGTTTGGATGTAAGCTGCCTGGAACAAATAAGTAGGCCGGACGCTATAATCTCGCAGAATATGCAAAGCTGCAGACAGCACAGAGGTTGGCTAAACGAGCACAATGATTTGATCCGAGTCTTTGGAGAAAGTTACGTTTACCGAATAACAATAACTGGAACAACTGGTGATGGAACTAAATATCGAATATCACGTTTGAATAACAGAGAGAGGAGAAGCGGATGGCGGACTGTTCATGAGCCCACCCGGAATAACCAGTGGATCCAAACAAGTGGAAACTCGAACGCGGATGAATAGGACGAAAAATACACCTGAAGTCTGTTTATACTCGACAAAGACGAAGAAATACTTTAGGCGAGGCAAGTTTGTTTTCCAGGGTCGGTTATCCTCGCCGGAGGGAAAGTACCCGAGTCACCTGTTGGACAGGCAGGCAGAGCTGTCCACTGTGAGTCCTGGTAAGTCATCACCGCGGCTTGATTTGCACCATAATAATTACACATTGTCAACCTTATCGTCATGATATTATTTTAACGTGTCATTTTTTTTTTTTATAGCTTTTGTAAAACGACATTCAAAACGTCAACTTTTCATGAACTAAGAAAAGCTTCCTGTTTGGCTCAGTGGCAGATAGGGGATTCAATGATTTATACGATTAGCAAGCATCCTATAAACAAACACTTCAATTAAAACTTTAAAAAAAATTACCAGAGAATTTGCGGGAAAATGTGTTTTCAACAACAATTAGTCCTATTAAATCACTGACTGACTGGCACTCGTTTATCTGATGGCGGTTGCTGGGTGGGATGGTGCTTCTGCTAATTAAATGTTCTTGGAAGACGAGACTGAGCTGAGACTAAAAAGTCATTGTAGAACGACTCCGTTTTAGAATTAAAGGCAGGGGGAGACAAGGTGCAAGTCCTCAATTCTTCAGAGTCAAATGAATTTATTTCAATGCACAGCAATTATTATTATTATACAGTAAGAATTTACACAAATGAGATCTATTTCCTTATGAAACAATATGTTTAAAGTAATCACACTATTTCTGTTGCAGCATTTCGACCAAAAGCTGCAGTGAAGCAATGGGCCCCACAAGTGCTCCAAAGGGATGTGGCTCCAGCATCAGCTCCGTATATTACAATCTGTGTGACCTGACCACAGTGTGGGGCGTTGTGGTGGAAGCCATTGCTGCTGCTGGTGTGGTGACTTCCTTTGTCCTGTTCATCATTCTTATGGCCAGCTTACCGTTCGTGACAGACAAGAAAAGAAAAGGTATGGTGGCCCTGCAGGCCAGCATTTTAGTGTTCACACTGGGCCTCTTCGGACTTACTTTTGCCTTTATTATGGGTCGGTACACAACCAGCTGTGCTGCACGGCGGTTCCTGTTTGGAGTGCTTTTCTCAGGCTGTCTAGCCTGCCTGGCGATGCACGGGCTGTGGCTTGCCCTGCTTCAGCGGAGAGGCCGGGGGCCCAGGAGCTGGATGTTGTGCCTGGGAGCCTTGGGTCTCTGGCTTGTCGAGGTGATCATCAACACTGAATGGCTGATCATCACCGTGGTCAGAAGCCCACCCAGAGGTGTCACTGTCCCTGATCTGTCCTGCAGCATCGCCAACCAGGACTTTGTGATGGCCCTCATCTATGTAATGGCTCTGCTGCTGGCTGTGGTGCTGATGGCGGTTCCCTCACTAACACACAAGCGCAAGCAGTGGCGCCGAGATGGAGCCTTCATCCTGGTCACGGGGCTCTTCACCCTGGCCATCTGGGTGGCTTGGATTGCCATGTACATCCACGGAAACCGAATGTACGGGAATCCCAGCTGGGATGATCCTACTCTGGCTGTAGCAGTGGTGTCAAATGCCTGGGTGTTCCTCTTCCTCTACACAATTCCAGAAATCTGCTCACTGACGCAGGAGGACCCAGAACAGGAGCAGTCCCATGAAGGAGACCATATCTATCCTGCCATGAGCCTGGTTTATGACACCATCCTTAAGGAGCCAGAGGCAACCCACCAGAACGTGTACATGGAGAATAGTGCCTTCTCCATGGATGAGCCTCTAACAGGTCAATCATAACACATGGCTGCCTAATCTGACAATAACAGGAGTTATTATGCTCATCTTAGTTACGGTTACGTAGATGGGTATGAATAAAAAAAATTAAAAAAATAATCAATAATCATCAATACATCCTGCAGAACACCTTCATGTGCCTTTTGTACAAAACAAAAAGGTTGTGAATTAATTGGCAGATTAATAATTTTGGTTGTTGACAAAACAACACGAAATAGCTATTTGGCATTTGTCAATCTCTATGTGATCTTGATCTTGTAAGAAAAGATGTTGAAATATCTTGTATGACATGAACAATTTGCCAGGCCAAAATGTTTATTATAAGCATCTTCACTGCTCATAATCCCTAAATATGTTTAATGTTCACCAATAATGCGCCCTTATTAGGAAAGAAATCCGATCTACATAGTGAAGCTTGTCATTGGCTGATATTATGATACAATCACCACATTACAGTACAAAGTCTTTAAATAATATAGCGTATTTCTTGCAAACAGCAGTTTCTTGGAAGACTTGCATTGTCAGTACAAACTGAACAATAGGCGACATATTTAAAGTAGGTAATAGGTACAACAGTGTACTTTTAAAGTTTTTTAAATATCCAGCTTGATTGTTTATCTCAGAAAATATTGATTCAACTGGTCAATTTAAGTTAATTTCAAAAGTTATTGTTAGGGACTCTTGTCCGAGTATCTTTTTTAATGGCATTTAAAGTATGTTATTGTTGTATGATGTTTAAAAAAAAAAAAATTAAAAAAAAGTGTATAAAGCTGCTATGATGTAAAATTTCTGCCAAGTCTGATCTAAAACAAAAAAAATATCCAATAATGGACTAAACAATGACCTTATTTTTTCTTTTAAATTCATGTCCGTGTTGTGTTTTCCAGTGCCCGTAGAGCCCGTCTCTCCATACGGGGTTTACAATGGTAAGTTACGAAGTTGCGTGTACCAACCCACCGAATTAGCCTTGATTAAAGATATGTCAAAGGTGAGTCTGCGAACACTGTTTTACACCACAATATCTCTACAGCATCTCCTCATGTCATCAAAAATAACCCCTCATATCTGGGCTTCCACAGATGGACCAAAACATGATCATAGCTCGAGCCAGAGCCTCCTCTTTGATTCCAGGAAGTCACAGAGACTCCTTTTTGATTCCAGCAGCTGGCACCTCCCTGCCTCCTTCAGCTGGATTTTATACATCGTAAGGAGTGTCATAGGTTTGCAGACTGAGGAAAGAGCACAGCGCCCTACACACTCAGTTGTTACAGCTAAGAAATAAATCTTCACCATGGGTTCGTTCTCAGAGTTCCTACCATCAAATGTCATATTCCTCTCTCTCTTCCTTAGGAAGATGCTTTCAATAATAATAATAATAATAATAATAATAATAACAATAATAACAACAACACAGTGGCCTAGCTGCTCTACGAGCCTTCTCGCGCTTAATTTCGTCAACTGCTGTCTGAGCTTTATGCACAGGGGCCAAGCATGACAAGTACAAGATTATAACAACTCTGACAACACTAGAGTTAGATGCCTTATAAAACTAGCCAAATATAAGTTTTTCATATAAAAAAAATGTTGTGCCTCAGCTGCTTTATTTCAGTTCTGTACTCTAACCTTTCTGCTGCTGATAAACCAGCTTTGCTCACTTGGAGCTTCAATCACTAACCCTCCCCCCCCAAAAAAAACAATCACCCAAAAGGAAGTGTGACATGTACGTGTCTCTGCGGGAAAAGCCATGACTTTACCTCCTAGCCACGAGGAAGACCAAAAACTATTCAGACTTTTTCAAAATCTAAAACCCAGAACATAGCGATGTATAAAACACACGACTAAGTGTCGATTGATGGTGGAAAAACAGTAGACAAGGCTGGTCTAGGTTGTTTGCAGTGTAAATGTGTTTAATTTAGTAAAGGTTGTGATAATATTTTCACCAATGTGTATTTTTTTTTTTTCTTGTTAAAGCTGCTGCTTGTACTCTTTATTTGAGAAATGTGATTACAACTTCCTCTGAAAGCCATATGATTTTGTAGTGTCCTGGAGTTTTACAAAATGTAATTTTATGTAAGTTATAAGTTATTAAACCGACAAAAGCTACTTACATCTTGTGTAGGCGTTTGCTGTTTGGATTGTAAAAAGTAGGAACTCACATGGAGGCCAGTAACATATAAAAAGAGGAAGTGTCATTAATAATGTAACGTACTCTCCACAGTACTTATTTGCATATATTGGCTTGATAAGCTTTAGCTGATGCCGCAGGCTGGGACTGTCTCCTATTCTGTGTTATAGGACGTATTTACACCGCTGCAAGGGTTAAAAATATCTTGGGTGGTACTGAGATTAAATGTTGTTGTGCTGCTAGACCCAAATAGCAAAGTCCCATTGTAAATCTAAGTAATGTTCTTTCTGGTTTGAACTTGGAGCTGAAATAGTGTTAGAATCGCTGAATAGATCTATTAATATATTCAAATTTAGTCAGTAGTACAGTGAATTAATGTTTTAAACAAATTGGTATTTACAACTGCTTTGACTTTAAAATGAGTTGTCCTCCTTCTTTACATCAAAAAGTGCAATTATTTGCTTACAATTTGTCACACGCACACACACACACACACACACACACACACACACACACACACACACACACACACACACTCTGTTCAGAGTGTCGGAGTGAGCTGTCGCTGCGGGCTGAATCGTCTCCCTCCCAATTACTCCCCCGGCCTGTGCTGTCAGCAGCCAGGAGCACTTGCTCGGAAAAGAAATTGCTCACAAACTGGAAATTATACAGCACGGAATTGAACTTTACACGTGCGCAAATATTGAGATTTTCCTCTGGGATGCTTCGTGCCTGCACCCTGCAATCCCCACTGTGTTCACACAGGCTAATTCATGCAAGATATGGCAAACAACACGCAGATAGGCCGTGCAGCCTTGTCAAACAACCCGACGCTGAACATACAAAAGGAAAAACAATGTACCTAGATTTAAAATAAACAAAGCATTTAGACATTTGACAGTGTTTTCTTTGCGTTTCCCAACAAATCTGCCTCTTGTTCTGGTTAACGTCACCGACTGGTTAGCTTTAGATTAATGGACAACATTACAGGCTGTCTCAGAGGAGCTCTGGTTGGGTGTTACCCATCACACACAGGGGCGACTTGTAAGATGTCAGCTCGCAGAAGAGACATTTTGAAATATAAATACATGAAACCTGGCCAGGGTCTTGTTGGGTGCATTAGATATTAAGTCCTGGTCCTTGAGCAGAAATCAAAATCCTTATCTTTCACCGGCAGCTGATGTAAAGCAACATGAGTAGCCGTCTTGCAAACAGGTGGTTACATGACCAGTGGTGGATGTACTCAGCTCAAGGGACTCGGCACTCCCGGTCACCAGCAGCTGTCCCCACTTAATACATTTCCTCGTCACTGTGACAACCCTCAGAGGACAAACATAGACGAGAGAGAGAGAAAAAAAAAAGGAGGGTTTTACTAGTCGAGCTGATTCAATTCAAATGAACCAAACAGACCAGACAACAGACGGTCACTACTATGAGTTAATAACATCTGGTGATATTAATGATTGCAAAAAATATCACCAAAATATTGTTTGTTTTTAGATTCAGGGTACTTTGAATGATCAAGCTTTCAAAGAACACATCTGAATTTGTGCAGTTTGTCTCAGCGGCCTGATATTTAAACAAAGGCCTCGTTCATGAGGGTAAACCTTTTAAGGATTACAAACGTAAACAGCTGTGCCAGGCTCTAATAAGTGTTCCGTATTTAAAAAGGCTAATGTGATTTATTTATTCCCAGATTCCGGCTCTCAGAGGTACAAAGGGAAACAAAATTGGAAAAAAGGTTATTTATTTGACAAAATGTTATGTTTGTTCTTATTCCTGAGGTTCAAAGTTAACTCTTACCTTGGAAACAACAGCTGGGGAAACAAGTCATATGACGATAATGCCAAATGCTTCAAAAATAGGCCTGGTAGTGCGATTTTCTTTTTTTTTGTTTTTTTTCATACAGCTGTTTCCGAGTTTAGGTCATCAGAGTGCTCAGGAAAAAAGTGATTTGAGGACTCGGCAATCTCTACATGCTGATGAAGATCATGTGTCAGAATGGCTAATAAATAAACCTTATGGTGAGATTTTTTTTTTTCCTAACTTTTTTTTTTATACATTTGATATATAATTTGTGATCATTTCCTCATTGAACACTGACTAACATATGTTACGGGACTGCATGCACCAGCCATAGATATACAAATATAACATGGCATGACGTGGCACCAATAATGTTTTGTCTGCTCCATACAAACATCAGGCAGCCAGCTTTCTACAGGAGGACTGCCATCTAGTGGGTCCACTGAAAACAACCACAGCTTCATCTTTTCCTGTAAAATAACCTTAAATGATCTGAATGTCCGTCAAAGTGGTAACCTAAAGATGCAAATAAAATACTGTAAACACAATTGCCAGTGACCATGAGACACAGTTAAGGGTGAGAACTCAACAAAAGCCACCTCTTCGCATTTATTTTTCAGTAGTTACAGGTGATCAGCTGAATTTTGTATAAAACACTTTAACACACTAAGCTTTTGGAAGGTGCTGTCCTCTTTTTAACAAAGCATGTCATCATGAATGTGTCGGGTTGATGTTCTTTACTACTTACCAAATCCGGTGGCCTATGGATGCAAATGTTTGGGTCTTTCCCTGAAAGGTATTTTAATTGTGGTTTTAGTGCCCCACGTGGCACGTCAGTTCCACAATGGTATAACGCAATCGAAATCCAGAAAGGTACCTGGTACCAAAAGCGAGTACTGCTGAGTAAAGCCAAGCCGAGTCGGTGCCATGTAGTGGAAACATGGCTATACAGTCGGCTAATGATTACCATGTCAGTTTCTGCGCTTCACTCCTCACTTCAGTCATTGACATGGACCGTATGTGACATGATGCATCACTGAGGGTTCTTCAGTTTTTCCAGACTGGCAGTCTTGGCCTCGTGCTGCAGCTGTTTCCGTTTCTTGAGATGACGGTAGGCCTCCACTGCTCGCTGCCTCTCCTCCTCCATGATTCTCTGTCTTGCCATCGACGGCTTGGTCGTGGAGACTGTGGCGTGGCCAAGCAGAGAGTTGAGAAGCAGGTGCTTTGACTTCTTCTCGATCATGGAGGTAGAAGAGGAAAAAACAGTCAGCCGGTTACTCGAGCGTTGATGGCAGCGAGACAACGTGTGATCACTTGCAAAGCATTGTTACCTGAGATTTGACCGGAGCTTTCTTGGGCTTGGCGCTCAAAGATGGTGGGGCCATTGTAACTTCACCAAAGGGAATATAATCTATAAAAAAAGAAAGCAAGAATTTAAGTATACAAAAGTCTTAATTCAACTTCAGCGTGATTAATTGCCTCAATTAAAAACTTTTAGCCACTTCGGGGAAATCGACATGTTAAAAATGTAGCAGCTTATATATTATTTGCTTACAAAAGTTGTAATTGAAACAGATGACTATTCACACATCCAGCAGACACAGAGTAATTTAGCATTAATCTGGTGTTGCATTTGGTTCCATTTACAATCCTCTGAGTTCAGTCTTTGGTCTTTTGTGTAAGTACGTTCAATGGTAGATATTTGGGACCTTAGCTATTAAATGTTCCACTGTATACTAGCTTTTGCTGAAAATAAAGTTTGTGTGAGCAGGACACTGCAGTGTAGTTTGGTACTGTCTGTGTGTGTCACTGTGAACAGCCTCTTCAGACTACACATACTGGTACGATCTATTGTGTATATATAAAAATATTGCAGTTACTTTAGCTATACTTAAATTCATTTCCAGGGCAACAAACATCAGATAACTACAGCAAATTCAAAATACAGGTGCAGAACAAGTTTTTTTTTGTTTCTTAAATCTTAACACTGACTTCCACTTAGTTACCGAATATATTTTTCTGATAGTGCAAGTGCGTAAATCACTGAACGGCCCCCAGACAAGATACTTTTCAGATGATCTTCAGCTAGAAACAGTCACAGAGTAGTGCCGTACACAGTTGAAGTGAAGGGATGGAATCGGATGACTCCCAACCAACTTATATGCTGATTTGCTGGATGCTACTTATTATTTGGCAATATTCCTAGAAAACGTGCATTTCTTACCCACAAACCTCTCTTTCTCCATTTCGGCCTCTTGCCTGTCCAACTTCTTCTGCTGTAGCTTTTGTAATCTCATTTTATCATACCTGCAGCAAGACGGCAAAGACCAAATAAAGCAAACACATTAGATGTAAAAACCCAGAAAAAAAAAAATATTTCCCTCCACAATTTCTTTGCTGTTTTACCGACATTCCAACTTCACGCTGTGGGCTTTATTGTTGGTTTTATTTGTCGTTGTCCCAAAAATCATTGTTATTACTCCGTCGATTATGTTACCTATTAGTTGAATTGGTCGACCGGTGTCTCTCAAAGACATAACACGTATTGTTTTATCAGGACCAACCTTCCACAACCAAAACATATTTGGTTTATAATCATGGGAGGACTGACGAGACCGGAAAAATTCACATTAAAAGACAACTTTTGGCATTTTCGTAATAAAAAAAAAAAAAAGGGACTCAAAACAAGTGATTGATAATCAAAATTATTGATGATTAATTTTTTTTTTGTTGCGGTTTTGACCCCAAATACTGACAAGAGAAGAAAAGTCAACCTAAACATGAATAAAAAAAATAAAAAAAATCAGTGAAGAGAATCAAAGCGTCCTCACTCTTTCTTTTTGTCCGACTTGCCCATGTCGGCGCGCCTCTCTTGTTTCTCCGGATCCAGCTCGGGTTTTCTCTCCACTTGGTTCTTGGTGAGGAACAGGACGTGTTTCGTCTCCGTCTCCATACGACGCACGTACGCTTTCTCGCTTTCCTGCTTTCCCCTCTTGAATCGCGGGACGGGGATGTCTCCGTCCCGGGAATCATCCGGCTTACCGGGAGAGGAAAAAGCTAAAAGACAACAGACCGCGCGGTAGATTCCTCAGACACACGCAGTCACGAGTCTTAAAAATGCATAATAAGGCTTTTGAAAACTTTTCTTTAAAAAAATAATAATAAATAAATCAACCTTTTTGATGTTTTTTAGCCTTCGGGGCTCCCGTTTTTATTCTGTCCTTGCTCTTCATGATCTCTCGGAGCCTGAAGGGGATGTGCTCGAGGTGGTCCTCGGGCTCGGCTTTCCCGGATCCGCCGTCTCCTTTGAGTTTCTTAACCCTGAAAGAGTTTGGAGACATTACAGTGGAAAACAAAGACGCGCATATTGCAGACACATTTTGACAGGTTGAATTGAACTCTTGCAGCTTTGCGACCGACTTGACGTTAACCAAGTCAACGAGGACTAGCTTGCCGTTGCTGGCGAGCTTAACTCGCAGTTGTTGTTTTTTTTTTTAACTCTTACACGTTTACGTCGCCTTACGTTACCTCGGGTTTTGTCCGGCTTTGCCCGCTTGCTTTCCCGACTCGTTATTTTTGTTCTTCTTATTTTTACCCATGATAGACGGCTTTATACGAATGCACAACAAAATATAAAACGCACGTGGGGGAACTGTAAGCGCCCACTTCAAAATAATAATAAAAAAAAAGTAAAAAAAAAAGTCTTCTTCTTGTTTTTAATGGCGGTTGGCAAACAGACTTTACGGCGCATTACCGCCACCAACTGGCATAGAGTTTGAAGTGTACCTTCGCAAATGTAAAAAGGACATACGTGTACTCTTTATACAGCTCGTTCTCTTAAGGTATTGAAACAAGCATAGATAACACGTCCTCTCCAGAACTTCAATCCAATCCAATATTTAATCCATATAGTCTGTGGTGATACATTGAGGTGGTCTACCATCACTCAGCAATGAAATTGGTCTGTGGAAATACGATGTTTTCCTTTTAACGCCAATCTTAAATCAGAAGAAACATTGGTCATATTTATGTGACATTTCATCGGGCTTTAACTTTAAAATCAAAATGAGAATGCCCTGATATTGTTTGAGTGACAGATTAAGGCACCACCAGTATTCAGCAGTGAATGGTCGCATCGTGGTGCAGCATATGAAAGCTTGTATAGGGCATGAAGAAAAATTAAAAAGGGGGAAAAAAAGGGAATCGTTATCCATTTAACTTTTAACAATTTTAGTTTCTAGCCCTTGAAGAGCAACATGGGTGATAGTTTAATGTTGAGGCTGTTGCACCGTGTTCCAATCCTGTTTAAAGCGGCCAATGTATTACATATAGTAAACTCTTGTATCCAGTAGTGTTTCATAAAAGTTGGTTTTATTAATTAATTAGATAGAAAAATCAAATACAAACCAAGGTCATGCAATGATAATTAATGTGAAGAAAAAAAAAAATCCATATAATGTGTTATATAAAACACCTTGAGAAAATCTTTTACCATTATGTGACTTCATGTCCAGCTATCGACAGACACGGAGCAGCAGGATGACAGATAATCTGATAAATGCTGCCACCTTGTGGTTCAATGTGACTTTATACAGAAAGGTGATGGTTAATGATTTCTTTACCATGAAGCAGTCTTATTCGACCTTTTGTCACATCACACTCATTAATAAAATAATATAATCATCTATTCCTGAAAAATATGTAGATCAGCAACTCTTGTTTAACACGTCAGCATTGATACCAGACAAAAGGCAACAGGTCTAAGGTCTCTGTGGCCCTCTCCTCCTCGATCTGATCGGTGTTGGCCTACTCATAATCCCCCTGTCAGCCCTCATCTGTCTTTGCAGTGGAGACCTCAGAGCAAAGCTGGCGGGAATCCTCTGTATGGGCCGCTGAGGCATGGTCAATCTGCCGACCTTAAGATCATCCACAAATGCCTCCACTCCGTCAAACTTTGTGGAGAGGCTCCCCAGCTCGTCTTTGAGATTGTTAAACTGCCTGTAGAGGTCTCTCAGAGCATCTGAAAGAGGCTGGATCCTGCACACATGCAAACATTTGGGAAAGTACAAATGATTAGATTATTTCAGTATTTGAATGACCACACAAAGAACTTTGCCACTTCAAAGCTTCATGAGCTTGTTTATTGGCAAAACATAACTAAAAGAGGGACTAAGTCAAATTTATATAAACATGAAAATCACAAGATGCTTTTAAGCAAAAACAGCCCCCGTCATCAGCAGGAAACATCAGGATAACAAATAAAAGGAACAGAGCTCCCTCTAGAAAAGATGAAAGGATAAAAATAGAATTTTTTTTGGCCAATACTAATGAAGGAACATTGAGCCTGCTGCAGTCCAACAGAAATGGCTACTTGAGTTTGTTCACATTAAATATGGTCCTCGCTGTTGGCATCATGGTCCAGAGCCTCTTCTCCAGAGGAAAAGGTCAGGGAGTTGGAGTAATGCGTGCCAGGATTCCAGTGTTCACCAGAACATGAGGCTGAAACAATTCCCGTTTTCTGTTGGCATGGTCTCTGCAGTGAGGTCATTTACATAGCAGAGTCGGCCTGGTGTGGACCCCAGCTATCATAGATCACACTATTGGCTCTGACAGGTCCATGGTCATGTGTGGAGCAAAGGAAGTTACACAACTCCTAGTTTCCTACGCACCAATAAAGTGCTCAGTGACATCACTGAGCGTTGTTATTGTTGCACATTTCACCTCTCACTTACGCAAGTTTTCAGGCTTTTAATTTTTTGTTCTGGATTGTTTGTTTATCACCACTGCTATAGAGTCACATGGCAGTAAGACTCACCTGTTATATTCAGGGAGAACAGAGGCGTGGTCATTGATCAGCAGGTCTTTCACTTGGGTTAAAATAGCAAACTTCCAGTTGTCCAGTACCTGAGTCAGGTTGGAGCAAGTCTTGCTGTTGGTTTGTTCTGCTGGACGCAGACATACACAGTCAGAGTATGTACATCATATTCACCTATAAATTCTATAAACACTGCAATGATTTAGGAGCTTTTGACGTGTAGCATTATTGATAATCGTTTACAGATTGCAGAATGTGACACAACATCAGCCCGGACCTTTAGGGTCCCAACGAGAAGTTTCCTGTTTCCATATCTGAGCTTGACACATTGAGATTATGCAGAGAAGGGCCACAACCTGCTCCATCCTCATTTTCACCTAACAAAAACAAAAAGATGTAGACGCAGCTGAGAAACAAGCAAAATTGGAAATTTAATAAGCAAGCACACATGCTTTCAGTTAAATAAACCTGCTAACAATGTTAGAATTTTAATTAGTTAAATCTGCAAATGATTTATCTTTTTAAAATGGGACACCAAGGTTTAGTCCCCAAACAGCAGATAGATGATACTTTTCTCACTGATGCATGCCTATATTTGAAGAAATGCATTCTGCTGTATTCAGTTTGATTGCCTGTACTGTGAAATAGAGTGTGAAGACTTTGAGTTTTACGATACCTTTTTGTGAAGTAGTGCCGGGGTTTTGTCCAGGTCAGAGCAGCAGAACACACTCTGTGGTACGATCCTTCAACAATGACACACTGAGAAAACGTGACCTGGGCAGCACTCCCTTATAACTGCCTCCTTAAACTCCCAGAGCCATTCCCCCACCTGCTCGCATCCACGTCAGTGATGCAGGGCGGTGACACACTGTGGTCCTTTAGCACGTGTGCACACTGCTGCAGAAACACACATTTGCATCCCACTTAGGCTTCTGATGTGTCTTTTCAAATGTGCATCTTCTATAATAATAACCCACAGTGTGAATGGGAGGTCCTGATAATCCCCTATCTGCGCTCCGTCTATCTTCCAACTGCTTTGAGTGGTGTGGGGCAACCGCACTCCCTATGGGTGATAATCCAGAGGAGGTGTTTGATGTCGCAGTATGGCTCCAGCATTACATTCTTACTGCCTACTGTAATACAATCTGCTCAACATCTGGGCGATTACAGACCAAGCCAGCAACGGTCTCTTTAGCTGTCAGAGGTGATCAAAACCTGGAGCGCCACTCACCCTAGATGAAAACAAGAGTTCAAACACACATTAATTGATGTTGACTAATGTAAACAACAGATTACAGATTAGTTATCTCCTATCCAGACAAAACAGTAGACCAGAGCCTTTAGTGGACTTTAAAATAGCCGTTAGAAGGAAAACTGTGCAGCCGCCAGAAAATCCCTCTGCCCTAAACTGCCTTAACTCAAATAAGATGCTTTCTGATTTTCTCCATTTCCCTCCGCTATTTATCCAGGTTTTATAATTCTAGATAATGTATGAGGAAATACTCTGTTTGCTGATGGAGGGTGAAGCAACACATTATCTTTATTTTCCGTGCTGAGACAGATGATCATAATTTGGACACTTTTTGAGCAGACGACTGCAGTTTAAGCCAAAACAGTTAGAAATGGAGTGCTTTTCCTTGTCGCAGAAATGTCCAGTTCTGATTTCCTTCAAAATCGGAGTTTCTTATATTTGAAAGACGTTGCTGCTGCTTGTACTGATGTCTGCAGATGGTTATAAGTGATGTATGAGATGCTGAAAAGGAATCGAACTGGGCAACAGTCGCTGCCATTCACACCGCCTTTAAACCCCTGGAGGCAACATACTGTATGGCATGCTGTCAGTAGGGTGAACGTCATACCATCTGTGCTGACAACTGTGCTGTTCAAAGAGTAGGAACTAAATACATTTGATATACCATCCTCCCTAAAACATTTACACATCATATTTATATGTTAAACAAAAACGATCCAACTTCTCATTCTGTCCACAACTAGTCACAGTAAATCTGCTGTAGCCTTTTTTTTTTTTTTTTTTTTTACTATTAATGTTAAATGAAAATACATGTTTGACCACCAGTCGCTCTGTGTGCAGCAGTGGACTGACTTCCTTCCAGGCCCCTGCAGTTAAGTCCAGCACATCCAGAGGAAAGAATGACAGCAGTAGACCTGCAGAGCCAGAGAGTGAGAAAACCAGGCCTCCCTCTTTCTGTTTTTTGACTCAGTGTCACATCTGCATTCTCACAGGCTGCTGGTTATTCACTCACAGAAGCACATCACTTCACAATAACTTTATCAGGGCAATATTAAGATGTTTAAACTGAATTATATCAGCTCTTATATTCAAAAATTGTAGCCAAATTGAAAATGCACATGGACTCCCATGTTTCCTGCAAACGTTTGATAGAAGGACACAGATGAGGAAGAGTATGCAGCAATTGTTGTTTTATCTCATTTGACTTTCTAGAATTTTAAAGCCTGCATTTCATACAACACAAATCTGAGTTTAATGACAGATGCATATTCTCAATGCCTGGACAAGGGAAGGTAGATGCATCATTTGTTGAGGCATTACATGTTTACATTGCAGAAGTCCTGCACTCATAATGAAGGTAGTCTGAACAAACCTCAGGTGAATCTTGAATGTATGGAACAAAATTCAACACCCACGTACATATGGTCCATATTTTTCCTCTCAACAACAAGGGCCAGACACGTAATGTTTTCAGGTTTTCCATCCATATGTCTGGCACAGGCTTGTGAACGTGACATCTCAAGAACACCTCAAAGTCATTTCTTCAAATTTGGCTCAAATGTTCTTGGACTCAAAGATCATCTGATTAGATTTTGGTGCTCAAAGGTCAAGGGCAATGTGATCGCACATCTGTCCAGTGACAGAAATGAGAGTTTTTGGCTCTCTTTCCCTATTGCATCGCCAGAGGTTTATCTTGAGATCACAGACGAGAGCTTCGACTCCTAGTTTGGAAACCGCTACAATTAAAAATCTCAAAGCAAAGATCCAAACACATAAGACTGATCACTTACTAAACGCCCCCTGTACATTAAACTGTTCAATGAAATGATTTTGTTCCACAGAATTAGGTTCAATTACAGGGTCCGATTTCGGGAAAAGTATTTTTAGAAATTCCGTTTTTCTTTACAAGTCCTGTTTTTTGTGAGTAAAATCACATCTAAAGGCTATTGTTCTAGTCTGAGTCCCAACCTTGTGTTTGCATCTCTCATATATGCTCTGATAGCCATCTAATCCCCTCACCGTGACTCTCACATGATGAAAAAATCCCACATTTCACAGCAGCCTGAGGATAAACACAGCATGGTTACTCCACCTCAGCTCACATGCTCCTCTACTGAAGCGAATGCTCCCCCTATGTTTCATTTTAGCTCGTGTAATTCTAACAAGCTAAAAGCACAGGGAGGATTTTCTCCTGCTGAAGGACAATATGAGGAAATTTTGGGAAATAAAAAGACCATGGACGAAAAGAGACTCTGCACAGAATGAGTCCAGTCCACTCATACCAAAAGTAAGTTTTTTCGGGAGTTGCAGTTGTGCATTTGCAGTTTTTAAGTACCATTATTTCTCAAAAATGCCTGCATTTTGTTTCATTTCTGTGTGTCTAAAGGCTGGCTCTTCAAAAGAAGATTCCGTGGAGCTTGGCCATGTCACTGCTGAATTACAAGCAGGGAGAAACAGTGGACAGGGCCACAAGATCTCTCCATTTCCAAGGATACGACCCATCTCCAGTTATTCTTTGATGGACTATTTCCTTAAATACTTCCTGTTCCTATCCAATCTGGTGTTTACAGTTCTGGGCCTGGTGATCCTTGGTTTGGGGACGTGGGGCCTCATTAGCAAAGAATCATTTGCCCAGGAGAAGATCGGCAGTATCGGCACTGATCCGATGCTGTTACTCGTGACTCTGGGCTTTCTGCTCGCTATTCTCTGCATATTGGGCTGTGTTGGTGCCTTAAGGGAGAACTGCTGCTTACTGCAGCTGTTCTCAGCCGCAGTGCTGGTGCTCATTTCAACTCAAGTCCTGGTTGCCATTATTGCCTACAGTATGCAAGATCAGATTGGGGGCTACCTTCGGACAGGAATGTTAACTGCTATGGCACGCTACCAAGATGATCTGGATCTGAGGTTCATCACAGACGAGATTCAGTCAAACCTACAGTGCTGTGGGGCAGATGACTACCGTGACTGGGAAAATAACATGTGAGTGGATGAACTTTTAAGTACTCCAGCTTATTGGTCACAGTGTTGGAATGTCTGCAACAAAGTAAATGTGCTGCTAAGTAAGTTATTAGCTATTTTTTTCCTTTCCTCAGATATTACAACTGCTCAGCTCCAGGAGTGCTGGCCTGTGGTGTCCCTGCAACATGCTGTGTGAACCCTTTGGAGAACGGCACAGTGTGGAACTCTCAGTGTGGTGTAGGAGCCCAGTTACTAGATGAGTTTACTGCTCAGAGTGTGGTCTTCCTGGGCGGTTGTCTTGGGGGGATCTCTCGCCTGATTGAGCAGCACAAGGGCCTGATAGGGACAGTTGGATTTGTTGTACTTGCGGTCCAGATTCTGGCCCTGTTTATCACTACACGACTGCTAGAAAGCATCCAGTGGCATAGGGTTAAAATTAGGCTACAGCTGTATGATATTTAATGAGTCCTGGTGGCTGTTTCACAAAAGAAGAATGAAGAAATCCAGGATAACAGAGTAAAGCCAGGCTTGATCTAGTTTAGTCAGTGTAGTCGGTTTCACAATTGCCAAGTGCGGCTAGGTCAAGCCAGGTGTAATTAATCCAGATATTTGCACATTGTCTTAAAAAGACGGTGAGGCCCCGGTGTGCAGGAGATGTGTTGACACGTGTGCATGTGACGCATGTAGGTGTGTGCACGCAACACTTTTACACAATTAATTCAAACTGACAGGAAAGCAGCGATATGCGCTGCTTACACACGTCACCTGCACACGTCACCTGCACACGCCTAAATATGCACTAAATATTAATGCCAGTCACATGCACACATATCAACACATCATGTGCACATGCCTAAACGCATCACATGCACACACCAAAATTCCCTTATTAATGTTATTTAAAAAAAAAAAACAGCCCTCTGTCTTGTTTTGAATTGTGCCTTTGTCTGCCATTTTTTTTTCAGTTTGACTGTAAAGAATCAGATGTTTGCACCTGTTTTGCTAATGGCAATGAGAAATCTATTAAATATGTTAAAAGAAAGGAAGCAAATTCCAACAAAATGTTTAAATAAAAAAAAAAAGGAGCAACCAGGACAGACTGACCAGCAAAAGAGCAAGCAGTATAACCCCTGTTAGACTACAAACTATTAGATAAGATATAACAGATAACATCAGTTGGTTGGATTGAGAGGCAGATTTTGTCCTCGGACAGTCAGTTTCCTGCTGTCGTGGTAAGATAAAGCTGCTGTCTAAAGCATCATATTCAACACACACACACGCACACACATTGTGTCATTTTCCCCATCTAACTCTCTTCAAGAAAACAGATTATTTCCCAAAACGTCAAAACATTCCTTAAAAGGATTGATCAATACTTGACCCTTAAATACTGTTGAGACTATTCTGCTGTTCACATATGCTGATTTGTTCTTTTTCAAAAGGATAAATAAAGAATCATAATGGGTTTATTATAACTGAGTGTTTATAATAAAAACAGTCAGTGACAACTGTGCAGAAATTCCTGCTGGTCAACAACCAAGAATTCAGTTCCAGCTGCCACTGCAGCCTCAGACAATGACACAGGAACTCAGAATCAGTGGTTCATAAAATGGCAGCTTGAGACTCTTGTGAAAATAGATTTACTGTATAAATTATCTCAGGCAAAGACCAGCATTCACAATAAGCAGACATATTTTACACAATAACACATAACATTTCAGCATGAGGTTTTACCATTCAAAAAAAAAGCTATTCTTGTTGATCCAGACTGGTGTAGTTGATTACTGAAATTTCTGTTGCTGAACTTGCCAAATTAATTCTCTTTGGTAAACAAAAATAATTTCACGGAGGAGAATCAGATGATGCCATACTGAGCGAGTTCATGTAGCTCTAGGTGGCTGTGTGCTTCCCACGGGCAGATCACAGTAATGTCTGAAAGAAGAAAGAAGAAATAGTTAGGAAAAGTTGTGTGATATGTCCATAAGATTTAGCGGCGTGATGGCCTCACTCTTTTAATTCTGCTTACCAGTGCCGAGTCCTTCCATTCCCGGGATCTCCTCTCCGAAGATGGAGAAGAAAGAAAATGACAAGCTTTATTGAAGGAAAACAGTAGTTTGTTTAAAAAAATAATAATAATAATAATTCAGACATACATTTTACATGTAGAGCACATTAAGGAAAATATATTTAAAAGAGGAATACCCAATGACTCCCCGTTTGGGAGGCTTGCTCTTGAACTGCCGGCTGTTTCTCCGTTTGAATTTTTTTTTTTTTTTTTTTTTTGGGGGGGTGTGGGGGGGGGGGGGGGGCGGGGGGGTGGGGGGGGGGGGTGTCCCTTGCGTGGAGAGCCGGGGCTCTTTTCACTGAAAAGAAACATCCGACCCAAAACTGATGTGTCAGCGCCCTCTAGCAGAGATAGGTAGGGCAAACAGTTACATCCAATCAGGATGTCCTTTGCAGCAAAGATCAACTGCCATTTAATGGATCAAAGACATTAAATTATCCCCCCTTTCAGAAATCAGGTACAGATTGTGTCTTTTCGCTCCAGAGAGTTTCAGAATTCAAATATTTTGGATCATGGTTTGATGAAAAGAACTTGTGAAATTTTCATATAAAACAAGAAAAAAGAAATTTAAGAAAGATTTAAACCTTAACAAACATAAAAAAAAAACACAATAAAAAAAATAAATAAACACAATAAAAAAAAAGCAAAAAAAACCCCTAAACTTAAAAAGTAGTTAAAAATATATATATATATATACAAATAACACCAACAGCTTTCAGAGACAGCAGACAGCATGCAAGTACAAGTGTGAGGAGGAGATGGCTCGCACAGTCAGCCAGGTTGAGGGATTTTTTTTTATTGGTCAATATTAGCATGTTAGCAGTTAGCTGACTAGCTCTCTGATACAAACAGGTATAAAAATGATATAAAACAACAATCCGAAAAGAAAAGATTTCAGTGATGGTCAAGTCACAGCAAAGAGGTGCGAAAAAAATCTGATTCTGACTTTTTTTTTTTTTTTTTTTTTTTTAACTGAGCAAATTCTCATGTCACACATGGATCTTTTATGTCTCCACTGGGTTCAGATTCAAGTTCAGGCAGCTAACATTCGGTAGTCAACACCTTAATTATTGCAATAGTGCAGATGTTTAAAAAAAAAAAAACAGATCAAATGGATGAAACTGAATTTTCATCCTCTGCCAGTCAAGCATCACCTATCTTCATCTCCCTCTCTGTCTGCAGGATGCACCTGTAGGCCTCCTCGTCATATTTATAGCGTCATGTAAATGAAGTGGTGGAGTTTCAACTCTCTGAAGAATAAGCGGGAACTGTCCCCAACTGGAAACACATTCAAATTTTTGTTAGCATTTAGTCAATCATTTTTTCCTGCGTGTGAATGATATAATGTGCCACATCTTACATTCTGCAATAAAAATAATGATTCAGCAATTACACACGAAACCATAAACCTCAAGATCAGCACTTGATGTCTCTTTTCTGTCACTACTAGACTAATTTAGTTTCAGATTGCTTATTTAACCTAAAGAGATATCCTAAGTTTAAATATGTGCTCATTTGCAATCACAACTATTGAGTATGAGCTCTAACATGTTAATAAACCTAATCTTTCTGAATGAGAGCTGGAATTCAACAAAGACATGATACTGTGTTTTTACACATTTGTAAAAACCAAGCTCTCTTATTATTTCCAGTGCTAAAACAGTACTATAGTTTGTACTCATAATGTTTTTATGGTTGAACAAAAGAAAAGGTTTGTCAGACTATAGCGTTACATGAGAAGGAGACAAACGAAGACCAGAATCATAAATAGGCTTATTAAGCGCTTGAGATGGTCTCATTTCTGTCAGTTAAAAATATTAACCAGAAGTTTATTAAGCGAAGAATTTTAAGGTCAACTCAAAATGGAATATTGCTGCTAAACTATCTGGACTTTTACATCATACTTTTAAACACAGGACTTTAAAATAATGAAGGTTATGAAGTTGTACGCACAACTTCATATGCTAATTTTGTGGGTATTTTTAAAAAAAAATCTTTTATTTCTGAACAAAAAGTTACATAAAAATATTGAAAAAATAATACACAAATATACCACACAAACATACGGCACACCTGCAGCGGCGCCTCTGACAGGAGATGACACATATGCAACACTGCCCTGCAAAACTGCTATACAATACTTGTGCTAAGTATTAAACTCAGGGGCCATTGCATCTAAAATACTAAGCAAAATGTGTCCACAACACAAAAAACATTACCCAAGTTGAATACATAACATTAGATGAGAATAACTCATTAAAAAGTTTCCTACCTAATTGACCGGCCCCCAGCTCTGGCGGCACACATGCTACATTCACATTCCACTAGCATCTGCAGTCCTAAACCAACAATTGCACTAAATGTCACTTTGGATAAGGACATTATACACATATGAAGCAACATATTGCTGTATTTCTCTAACTAATCACTCATTAATATTCATAAATTCCCTCACCGTGGACAAGAACAGCCACTACTAGCCAAAGAGTGTGTTAGGTTGTACATCCTGTATTTTCACAGCGTCCGATGCCATCTCAGTGCGCACATTGCTCTGAGAAGCAGTAAAACTACATCTTCTGCTGTCCAAAGTTAATCTACATCAGCACTGCTGCAGCGGAAAATTTCATTTACTGGGGTTTGTTTCCTGCACATACAATATGTTTAAACTTTGGATTTTACCACCCGGTTACAGTTACATATCATCGTATAGCCTATCATGATTTAAAACTGTATTTAACAGAGCACAACAACAACCAAGGTTTAATTTCAATATTTTTTATTATTTTGTCAAATATAAATGAAGCAAATGCAAAGCTGATGCAACACCTCCATCGAACTGTCAAAGTTGATTACAAGCATTTTCTAACACGTAAACTGTGTTGAGCAAACAGCACAAAAGCAGATATTTTGAGGGTCATGCCTCTATTATTAGTTAGAGGAACATTTGGACTTATTGATGTTTTTCTTTGAAGTCTGTTGGCCCAGAGACACTTTACATGTGTAAACCGTATCCATGTTCCAGTCTGACGTCTGGACGGCCAGATAGCTGCTGATTAGGTACGACTGGTCAGGTCTCTGAACAGCAGTGCTGGTCAAGATCCCACTGCTCACTGGATTCTCGCCAGCCAACCAGGTCACATCTGCAAAAGGTATAGACTGACTGGACAGGCAGACCAGAGTGGCTTTGTTGGTCTGGAGCTCATCAGTGGATGGAGGTAGGACTGTCAGGACAGGAGGAGCGAGGCTGGAATCTGAAAGTACATGGAGGACATTAAGAAAATATCTACAAATGAAACGACAGGAAATCAAAATGAAAAAAGTCAGACAAACAGCAAGAGATGATACTGTATGAAGACCATGTCTGTGCTGTTAACGACGTAGTATGAATACAAAACCTACAAAAATTAAGACAAAATACATAATCCTTGTCTACAACATCAGTCACGACAATTTTCAAATCCTCCAAAATGAATTACATTACCACTCTACTAGTAACTTCAAACACGAGGCTTACTTCCGTACATTTATGATTTAGACATAGAAATTATTACATGTATTAGGCCTACATGTCATATAATGTCAGTCATTGTGTTAAATTACAGCGGATATCACTTCAGTTTCAAAGATGACTGTCAGGCTTGACAATATGTACTTTAAAACCAGGAAAATGCAGTGATTATTCTGCCATATTACTCAATGATATATGCCACTAAAATGTAATATATTTGACTTAATGTTGAACAAAACAAAGATTGAATAGGCTATAATGCATAATTTTCAAATTTTTCTAAAAATAAAAGAAGATTTTAAAAAAAAAATATTCCCATGAATATTAAGAAAAATATTATACAACGTTGTTTTCAATGTCAGGACAATCAAAATAATGTGTTTTTAACCAATTGTAAGTCCTCTCCATTGTTTAAAGAACAGTTTGGTTCTGCATCAAAGTTGATAAAAACTAAAAACAATTAATCTGAAATAAAAATTAATGAAATGTTGTAATCTTGTGAAAACAAGGACAAAAACAAAAAAATCCTGTCTCATTTCATGATCAGTTAAAAAGTACTTACCTGTCACGATGAGCTTGGTGCCTTGTCCGAATACCACAGTGATTCAGTTTGTACACATGGCTGTACAAAAACCTCCCAACTCTCACTAATGAGGGGAGCGCAACTGAAACGTCCTGAGACCAACTTTCACTGTCGACATCTCATCTGTCTCCGTAAATATTCCAAAACAGTGCCGGATTCTCGTCTCCGTAGAAAAATGTAGTTGGTGTCATTCCTTATTTCATCCCAGATTTAGTGGTTTGAACTGTTTAATGACTTCATCAAAGCTGCAGTGTCTCTCATTTGGGTTTTTGTCACAGTGTGAATCACTGTGGTACAGCTTCACTAGCAGAGCTATCCCATGTCTGACAGAAATAATGAGCAGAATCTCTTGCCTCTGCCTGCTTAATAATGAATTGGTAATATATGTCTGATGAAGATTTTGAGTTGAATCGGTCTGAGGAGAATCCTGTTCCAAAGCCCAATGTACCAGCAACAAAACGTAGAACGAACTGAGGAACCCCACCAGGAACTTGTTTATACCAGCTAACATAATATCCTTCATAACTCTGAATGTTGCAGTGGAGAACCGCCTCTTCTCCTGGAGAAACTGTGAGGACAGCAGGTGTCTGGGTCAACACTTTTGCTGCATCAATATCTGCCAACACAGAAACACATGAGTGAAAACACTTGAGGATTATGTCTCAAAATGTGGGGAAAAAAGATTAAAAAAAAAAGGAATAAGAAAAGTATCTTACATGTTAGAGCAGTGATGAGAGCGCAGAGAGTCCCCAGCATGTTGTCAGCGTGTGGTGTAAACGTCCAGCTGAGAGGTGAGCAGGGTTGGAGTGAGAGGAGAAGAGAGACTGAAGCTTATAAAGACACTGAGGAGAGGAGAAAGGGAGGAGGAGGAGATTCAACAAAACAAGCTTTCATTGATTCAGCCATCAATCAATTAAATGTGTATGTGGTTTCATGTTGTGCCATTGGAACTTTTTTTTTTTTAAAACAATCTTATATTTCAAAACCTACATTTTTACGAACAAATTGTTTTTCAAAGTCTGATGGTGTATTGTTTGTGAGGACTATTAAAACTAGTCAGATTGATTTATTGTTATTAATTTTCAAATGACAATAAATCACATGATCAGTTTATCTGGTTCATGTTAATCATTGTATGTGAAGTAAACAATATTCGAGGGCAAAAAGTGTAAAGTAAATCTTTACCACTGATGTCCTTATCATCACACATCTGCATTTTCTTTCCACCAAATAGACACCTTCCTGATTAATCCAAACTGATTACAAACAAAGGTTCTCACTAGATGACCTGATCTAACCTCAATTTAAATTTGGATATGTTTTAGCAGCATTTTATTTTTTAATTTTTTATTATATACACTCAAAGTTAAACTTAAGGTGAAACTGGAAAAAATGATTTGTGTAGTCCGATTATTGAAACATTTACTGCAGCTGCAAATATAAGAACTATCATTATTAGGCATTGAAACCAGAGCTTATCAAAGATGCATTACTTAAAAATAACATGTAGTAGCATAATATATCAATTAAATTGTGGTTCACGTGATAATATGATGTGCAATGAGTGAAGGAGGTGTGAATGTTCTGGTGCTTTGCTTGCTTATCAATAGTTACAATGATGGACACTGAAATTAATCCAAAAAGAGCAAGTAAGTGCTTAGAAAACATATTCTGTGTATGGTTGGATGTTACACTGACTTTGCTTGGTAGCTCTATTGTCAGTATGTTTCAGTTAAATAAAGCAGAAGTATCAGTGAGGAGGTTTTTGTCATGGTGTAAATCACTGTGATACGTTCTCATTAACAGAGCTGTCCCATGTTTTACAGTAATAGACTGCAGAGTCTCCCTCCCCCACGTTGCTAATGATCAAACGATAATCTGATGTTGACTGATGATTAGATGTAAATTTGGGAGAGGAGAAACCAGAGCCATAGGTTGGAGAGCTATAAGAACTGTGAAAATACAGCACAAACTGCGGTACTCCTCCTGGATTCTGTTTATACCAGAGAGCAGGACTGTTAGTAACAGTTCCCAGGTTACAGTTTAAGGTGGCGGTCTGTCCTTTCATCACATCCACAACAGGAGCCTGTGTCACCACCGTCACACCACTCACACCTGGAAACAACAAGATGACATGGAGTCAAGAGAAACATACAGTCTGATGAATCCAACATGAGGTCAAACCTGCAGTAGGTCAGCCTTCTTACATGTTAAAGCAGTGATGAGAGCGCAGAGTGTCCCCAGCATGTTGTCAGTGTGTGCAGAGAATGACCTTGTAACTTGGAAAGTCTTCTTACTGCTGCTGCTTGAAAGATGAGGAGAGGAGGTGTCAGAGGAGCTGTTTTATACAACACTGAAACTAAGAATGACTGACAGGAAGAGGAGCTTTGGTTAAATCTGCATGGGGAGGTTTTTTTTCTTTTTGTTCTTTGGGCAGAAATGTCTTATAATTATTGGTGTGTAGGTGATGTCTCCGCCCTGCCCCCCAAATATTACATGATAAACGGAAGAAGATTGTTATAGAAGTAATGTAATATTGATATTTTATTCACAAATATAACTTTGAATATTATTCATTATATTTTCTGCTTTAATTTGAGTTTGGTTATTTTTGTTTGTTTATTAAATGATCTTCGTAACCATCAAAAGAAAACAGAACCGGCAACCTCATTTCAAACTCATTTTTTCAATTTGCAGAGAAGGATGTGGAAAAGTCAGAGTTGTTTTGGAGGGCTGTGGTTCAGATATTGGCCTCTATCAGGAGCATCTTGCCTCTTATTGAGGCAAGAATTGTAAAGGGCTTTTTCCTTTAAGGTAGAAAAGTGCAGTATACATGCAGTCCATTTACTTGAAGCATGATTTACACTGATAGATTTAAAGGAATTTATTCTGTGTGCTTCAGTGTTTTGTTTTTTGTAAAATTCATATTTATGATGTTGTCGTAGGAATCCTGCTGCTGACTGATGTCCTTTTCTTACATATTCCCTTCATCAGTCTGTTTATATTCCAACATGGTCATGGCATTGTTAAAAAAACAAATATCAGGACTAAACGGAAAATTACTCTAAAAAAATAACGTAACATTAAAGTTGTCAGTGAGTGTCATCTTGAGGTTTTTGTCACGGTGTGATTTACTGTAATACGTTCTCAGCAGAGTAATAATCTATGTTCGATCAGGACTTCAAGTTGAATCAGAGAGTCCCCAGCATGTTGTCAGTGTGTGGTGTCAACGTCCAGCTGAGAGGTGAGCAGGGTTGGAGTGAGAGGAGAAGAGAGACTGAAGCTTATAAAGACACTGAGGAGAGGAGAAAGGGAGGAGGAGGAGATTCAACAAAACAAGCTTTCATTGATTCAGTCATCGATAAATTAAATGTGTATGTGGATAGATATTGTGCCATTGGAAGTATTTTCCAAACAATCTTATATTTCAAAATATACATTTTTATGAGCAAACTGTATTTCAAAGTCTGATGGTGTATTTTTTGTGAGTACTATTAAAACTAGTCAGACTGATTCATTGTTATTCATTTTCAAATGACAATAAATCACATGATCAGTTTATCTGGTTCATGTTAATCATTGTATGTGAAGTAAACAATATTCGAGGGCAAAAAGTGTAAAGTAAATCTTTACCTCTGATGTCCTTATCATCACACATCTGCATTTTCTTTCCACCAAATGGAAACCTTCCTGATTAATCCAAACTGATTATGACAAAGGTTCTCACAATATGACCTGATCTAACCTCAATTTAAATTTGGCTGTGTTTTAGCAGCATTTGAATATTTCTTTTTAATTATATATACTCAAAGTTAAACTTAAGGTGAAACTGGAAAAAATTATTTGTGTAGTCCGATTATTGAAACATTTACTGCAGCTGCAAATATAAGAATGATCATTATTAGGCATTGAAACCAGAGCTTATCAAAGTTGCATTATTTAAAAATAATATGTAGCAGCATAATATATCAATTAAATCGTGGTTCACATGATAATATGATGTATAATGACTGAAGGAGGTGTGAATGTTCTGTTGCTTTTCTTGCTTAACAATAGTTACAACGATGGACACTGAAATTAATCCAAAAAGAGGAAATAAGTGCTTAGAAAACATATTCTGTGTATGGTTGGATGTTACACTGACTTTGCTTGGTAGCTCTATTGTCAGTATGTTTCAGTTTCAAAAAGCAGAAGTATCAGTGAGGAGGTTTTTGTCATGGTGTAAATCACTGTGATACTTCCTGCTTAGCAGAATCATCCCATGTGTGGCAGTAATAGACTGCAGAGTCTCCCTCCTCCACGTTGCTAATGATCAAACGATAATCTGATGTTGACTGATGATTAGATGTAAATTTGGGAGAAGAGAAACCAGAGCCATAGGTTGGAGAGCTATGAGAATGGTAAAACCTCAGCACATACTGCGGTACTCCTCCTGGATTCTGTTTATACCAGCGAGCAGCACTGTCAGTAACAGTCCCCAGGTTACAGTTTAAGGTGGCGGTCTGTCCTTTCATCACATCCACAACAGCAGGCTGTGTCACCACCGTCACACCACTCACACCTGGAAACAACAAGATGACATGGAGTCAAGAGAAACATACAGTCTGATGAATCCAACATGAGGTCAAACCTGCAGTAGGTCAGCCTTCTTACATGTTAAAGCAGTGATGAGAGCGCAGAGTGTCCCCAGCATGTTGTCAGTGTGTGCTGAGAATGACGCTTTAACTTGGAAAGTCTTCTTACTGCTGCTGCTTGAAGGATGAGGAGAGGAGGTGTCAGAGGAGCCGTTTTATACAACACTGAAACTGACAACGACTGACAGGAAGAGGAGCTTTGGTTAAATCTGCATGGGGAGGTTTTTTTTTCTTTTTGTTCTTTGGGCAGAAATGTCTTATAATTATTGGTGCATAGGTGATGTCTCCTCCCTACCCCCAAATATTACATTATAAACGGAAGAAGATTGTTAAAGAAGTAATGTAATATTGATATTTTATTCACAAATATAATTTTGAATATTATTCATTATATTTTCTGCTTTAATTTGAGTTTGGTTATTTTTGTTTGTTTATTAAATGATCTTCCTAATCATCAAAAGAAAACAGAACCGGCAACATCATTACAAACTCATTTTTTCAATTTGCAGGGAAGGATGTGGAAAAGTCAGAGTTGTTTTGGAGGGCTGTGGTTCAGACACTGGCCTCTCTATCAGGAGCATCTTGCCTCTTATTGAGGTAAGAATTGTAAAGTGATTTTTCCTTTAAAGTAGAAAAGTGCAGTATACATGCAGTCCATTTACTTCAAGCATGATTTACACTGATAGATTTAAAGGAATTTATTCCGTGTGCTTTAGTGTTTTTTTTTTTGTAAAATTCATAGTTATCGTTGTCGTAGGAATCCTGCTGCTGAGTGATGTCCCTTTCTTACGTATTCCCTTCATCAGTCTGTTTATATTCCAACATGGTCATGGCATTGTTAAAAAAACAAATAATATGACTAAACTGAGAAATACTCTAAAAAATAACTTAACATTAAAGTTGTCAGTGAGTGTCATATTGAGGTTTTCGTCACGGTGTGATTTACTGTAATACGTTCCCAGCAGAGTAATAATCTATGTTCGATAAGGACTTCAAGTTGAATCAGTCTGAGGAGAATCCAGCTCTGAAGTAGAGTGAGCTGTCCTTCTGGTAAAGACTCTGATCATATTGAGAAGCTCCACCAGGAACCTGCTTATATGAACCAACAGAAAGACTCAATCTTTCAGTCGAGAACAACCTCTTGTCATGAAATGACTGTTTGGACAGCAGACGTCTGGGTCAATAATGTTACTGCATCAACATCTGTCAGCACCATCACAGGCACAGAGTCCCTGTGGAGAAAGATTGCAGAGGGAGTGTGAGTTATTATAGTAGTTTCACTACAAGTCAAAAACATGTTAGTGATTCAAAAGCAGAAGTACCAGTGAGGAGGTTTTTGTCATGGTGTGAATCACTGTGATACGTACTCCTTAGCAATGTTGTCCCATGTTTTACAGTAATAGACTGCTGAGTCTCCTGCCTCTACTCGCGTAATAATGAACTGGTATTCAATATTCGATAAAGATTTAGAGTTGAATCGATCTGAGGAGAATCCTGTTCCATATTTGAGGGAATTACCACGGAGGAAAAACCCTATAACAAACTGAGGAACCCCATCAGGAACCTGTTTGTACCAAACCACATAAGCAGAGTCATATCTCTGAATGTTGCAGCTGAGAACCGCCTCTTCTCCTGGAGAAACTGTGAGGACAGCAGGCGTCTGGGTCAACACTATCACTGCATCAACATCTGTCAACAAAGACACAAAAATACATGAGTGGAAGGTGTCGGAAAATATGAATTATAAATAGGAATCAGAAGAACGTCTTACATGTTAGAGCAGTGATGAGAGCTCAGAGAGTCCCCAGCATGTTGTCAGTGTGTGGTGTCAACGTCCAGCTGAGAGGTGAGCAAGGTTGGAGTGAGAGGAGAAGAGAGACTGAAGCTTATAAAGACACTGAGGAGAGGAGAAAGGGAGGAGGAGGAGATTCAACAAAACAAGCTTTCATTGATTCAGTCATCGATCAATTAAATGTGTATGTGGTTTCATGTTGTGCCATTGGAACTTTTTTTTTAAAAACAATCTTATATTTCAAAACCTACATTTTTACGAACAAATTGTATTTCAAAGTGTGATGGTGTATTGTTTGTGAGTACTATTAAAACTAGTCAGACTGATTTATTGTTATTAATTTTCAAATGACAATAAATCACATGATCAGATTATCTGGTTCATGTTTATCATTGTATGTGAAGTAAACAATATTCGAGGGGCAAAAAGTGTAAAGTAAATATTTACCTCTGATGTCCTTATCATCACACATCTGCATTTTCTTTCCACCAAATGGACACCTTCCTGATTAATCCAAACTGATTACAAACAAAGGTTCTCACTAGATGACCTGATCTAACCTCAATTTAAATTTGGCTGTGTTTTAGCAGCATTTGAATATTTTTTTTTTTAATTATATACACTCAAAGTTAAACTTAAGGTGAAACTGGAAAAAAATATTTGCGTCGTCTGATTATTGAAACATTTACTGCAGCTGCAAATATAAGAATTATCATTATTAGGCATTGAAACCAGAGCTTATCAAAGTTGCATTACTTAAAAATAATATGTAGCAGCATAATATATCAATTAAATCGTGGTTCACATGATAATATGATGTGTAATGACTGAAGGAGGTGTGAATGTTCTGGTGCTTTGCTTGCTTATCAATAGTTACAATGATGGACACTGAAATTAATCCAAAAAGAGCAAGTAAGTGCTTAGAAAACATATTCTGTGTATGGTTGGATGTTACACTGACTTTGCTTGGTAGCTCTATTGTCAGTATGTTTCAGTTTCAAAAAGCAGAAGTATCAGTGTGGAGGTTTTTGTCATGGTGTGAATCACTGTGATACGTTCTCATTAACAGAGCTGTCCCATGTTTTACAGTAATAGACTGCTGAGTCTCCTGCCTCTACTCGCTTAATAATGAACTGGTATTCAATATTCGATAAAGATTTAGAGTTGAATCGGTCTGAGGAGAATCCTGTTCCAAAATTGAGAGAATTATCATTGAGGTAAAAACGTGTAACAAACTGAGGAACCCCATCAGGAACCTGTTTGTACCACTGCACTGAAGCAGAGTCATATCTCTGAATGTTGCAGCTGAGAACCGCCTCTTCTCCTGGAGAAACTGTGAGGACAGTAGGTGTCTGGGTCAACACTATCACTGCATCAACATCTGTCAACAAAGACACAAAAATACATGAGTGGAAGGTGACGGAAAATATGAATTATAAATAGGAATCAGAAGAACTTCTTACATGTTAGAGCTGTGATGAGAGCACAGAGAGTCCCCAGCATGTTGTCAGTGTGTGGTGTAAACGTCCAGCTGAGAGGTGAGCAGGGTTGGAGTGAGAGGAGAAGAGAGGCTGAAGCTTATAAAGACACTGAGGAGAGGAGAAAGGGAGGAGGAGGAGATTCAACAAAACAAGCTTTCATTGATTCAGTCATCGATCAATTAAATGTGTATGTGGTTTCATGTTGTGCCATTGGAACTTTTTTACAAACAATCTTATATTTCAAAATATACATTTTTATGAGCAAATTGTATTTCAAAGTCTGATGGTGTATTTTTTTTTAGTACTATTAAAACTAGTCAGACTGATTTATTGTTATTAATTTTCAAATGACAATAAATCACATGATCAGTTAAGCTGGTTCATGTTTATCATTGTATGTGAAGTAAACAATATTCGAGGGCAAAAAGTGTAAAGTAAATCTTTACCTAGGATGTCCTTATCATCACACATTTGCATTTTCTTTCCACCAAATGGACACCTTCGTGATTAATCCAAAATGATTACGACAAAGGTTCTCACTGGATGACCTGATCTAACCTCAATTTAAATTTGGCTGTGTTTGGCAGCATTTGAATATTTTTTTTAAATTATATACACTCAAATTCAAACATAAGGTGAAACAGGAAAAAACTTATTTGCGTAGTCCGATTATTGAAACATTTATTGCAACTGCAAATATAAGAATTATCATTATTAGGCATTGAAACCAGATCTGATCAAAGTTGCATTACTCAAAAATAATATGAAGCAGCATAATATATCAATTAAATCGTGGTTCACATGATAATATGATGTGTAATGACTGAAGGAGGTGTGAATGTTCTGGTGCTTTGCTTGCTTATCAATAGTTACAATGATGGACACTGAAATTAATCCAAAACGAGCAGGTAAGTGCTTAGAAAACATATTCTGTGTATGGTTGGATGTTACACTGACTTCGCTTGGTAGCTCTATTGTCAGTATGTTTCAGTTTCAAAAAGCAGAAGTATCAGTGAGGAGGTTTTTGTCATGGTGTGAATCACTGTGATACGTACTCTTTAACAGAGCTGTCCCATGTTTTACAGTGATAGACTGCAGAGTCTCCCTCCTCCACGTTGTTAATGATCAAACGATAATCTGATGTTGACTGATGATTAGATGTAAATTTGGGAGAGGAGAAACCAGAGCCATAGGTTGGAGAGCTATGAGAACTGTGAAAATACAGCACAAACTGCGGTACTCCTCCTGGATTCTGTTTATACCAGCGAGCAGAATTGTCAGTAACAGTCCCCAGGTTACAGTTTAAGGTGGCGGTCTGTCCTTTCATCACATCCACAACAGGAGGCTGTGTCACCACCGTCACACCACTCACACCTGGAAACAACAAGATGACATGGAGTCAAGAGAAACATACAGTCTGATGAATCCAACATGAGGTCAAACCTGCAGTAGGTCAGCCTTCTTACATGTTAAAGCAGTGATGAGAGCGCAGAGTGTCCCCAGCATGTTGTCAGTGTGTGCAGAGAATGACCTTGTAACTTGGAAAGTCTTGTTACTGCTGCTGCTTGAAGGATGAGGAGAGGAGGTGTCAGAGGAGCCGTTTTATAAAACACTGAAACTAAGAATGACTGACAGGAAGAGGAGCTTTGGTTAAATCTGCATGGGGAGTTTTTTTTTTAAATTTTGTTCTTTGGGCAGAAATGTCTTATAATTATTGGTGTGTAGGTGATGTCTCCGCCCTGCCCCCCAAATATTACATTATAGACGGAAGAAGATTGTTATAGAAGAATTGTTATATTGACATTTTATTCACAAATATAATTTTGAATATTAATTCATTATAGTTGTTGCTTTAATTTGAGTTTGGTTATTTTTGTTTGTTTGTTAAATGATCTTCCTAATCATCAAAAGAAAACAGAACCGGCAACCTCATTACAAAATATTTTTTTCAATTTGCAGAGAAGGATGTGGAAAAGTCAGAGTTGTTTTGGAGGGCTGTGGTTTAGACACTGGCCTCTCTATCAGGAGCATCTTGCCTCTTATTGAGGTAAGAATTGGAAAGTGCTTTTTCCTTTAAAGTAGAAAAGTACTGTATACATGCAGTTCATTTACTTCAAGCATGATTTACGCTGATAGATTTAAAGGAATTTATTCTGTGTGCTTCAGAGTTTTGTTTTTTGTAAAATTCATAGTTATGATGTTGTCATAGGAGTCCTGTCCCTGACTGATGTCCTTTTCTTACGTATTCCCTTCATCAGTCTGTTTGTATTCCAACATGGTCATGGCATTGTTAAAAAAACAAATATCAGGACTAAACTGAGAATTACTCTAAAAAATAACTTAACATTAAAGTTGTCAGTGAGTGTCATGTTGAGGTTTTTGTCACGGTGTGATTTACTGTAATACGTTCTCAGCAGAGTAATAATCTATGTTCGATAAGGACTTCAAGTTGAATCAGAGAGTCCCCAGCATGTTGTCAGTGTGTGCTGTCAACGTCCAGCTGAGAGGTGAGCAGGGTTGGAGTGAGAGGAGAAGAGAGACTGAAGCTTATAAAGACACTGAGGAGAGGAGAAAGGGAGGAGGAGGAGATTCAACTAAACAAGCTTTCATTGATTCAGTCATCGATCAATTAAATGTGTATGTGGTTTCATATTGTGCAATTGGAACTTTTTTTTTACAAACAATCTTATATTTCAAAATATACATTTTTATGAGGAAATTGTATTTCAAAGTCTGATGGTGTGTTTTTTGTGAGTACTATTAAAACTAGTCAGACTGATTTATTGTTATTAATTTTGAAATGACAATAAATCACATGATCAGTTTATCTGGTTCATGTTTATCATTGTATGTGAAGTAAACAATATTCGAGGGCAAAAAGTGTAAAGTAAATCTTTACCTCTGATGTCCTTATCATCACACATCTGCATTTTCTTTCCACAAAAAGGACACCTTCCTGATTAATCCAAACTGATTACAAACAAAGGTTCTCACAATATGACCTGATCTAACCTCAATTTAAATTTGGCTGTGTTTTAGCAGCATTTGAATATTTTTTTTAAAATTATATACACTCAAATTCAAACATAAGGTGAAACAGGAATTTTTTTTTTGCGTAGTCCGATTATTGAAACATTTACTGCAGCTTCAAATATAAGAATTATCATTATTAGGCATTGAAACCAGAGCTTATCAAAGTTGCATTATTTAAAAATAATATGTAGCAGCAAAATATATCAATTAAATCGTAGATCACATGATAATATGATGTGTAATGACTGAAGGAGGTGTGAATGTTCTGGTGCTTTGCTTGCTTATCAATAGTTACAATGATGGACACTGAAATTAATCCAAAAAGAGCAAGTAAGTGCTTAGAAAACATATTCTGTGTATGGTTGGATGTTACACTGACTTTGCTTGGTAGCTCTATTGTCAGTATGTTTCAGTTTCAAAAAGCAGAAGTATCAGTGAGGAGGTTTTTGTCATGGTGTAAATCACTGTGATGCGTTCTCATTAACAGAGCTGTCCCATGTTTGACAGTAATAGACTGCAGAGTCTCCCTCCTCCACGTTGCTAATGATCAAACGATAATCTGATGTTGATTGATGATTAGATGTAAATTTGGGAGAGGAGAAACCAGAGCCATAGGTTGGAGAGCTATGAGAATGGTAAAACCTCAGCACAAACTGCGGTACTCCTCCTGGATTCTGTTTATACCAGCGAGCACCACTTTTAGTAACAGTCCCCAGGTTACAGTTTACGGTGGCGGTCTGTCCTTTCATCACATCCACAACAGGAGGCTGTGTCACCACCGTCACACCACTCACACCTGGAAACAAGATGACATGGAGTCAAGAGAAACATACAGTCTGATGAATCCAACATGAGGTCAAACCTGCAGTAGGTCAGCCTTCTTACATGTTAAAGCAGTGATGAGAGCGCAGAGTGTCCCCAGCATGTCGTCAGTGTGTGCTGAGAATGACTCTGTAACTTGGAAAGTCTTCTTACTGCTGCTGCTTGAAAGATGAGGAGAGGAGGTGTCAGAGGAGCCGTTTTATACAACACTGAAACTAAGAATGACTGACAGGAAGAGCAGCTTTGGTTAAATCTGCATGGGGAGGTTTTTTTTCTTTTTGTTCTTTGGGCAGAAATGTCTTATAATTATTGGTGTGTCGGTGATGTCCCCCGCCTGCCCCCCAAATATTACATGATAAACGGAAGAAGATTGTTATAGAAGTAATGTAATATTGATATTTTATTCACAAATATAACTTTGAATATTATTCATTATATTTTCTGCTTTAATTTGAGTTTGGTTATTTTTGTTTGTTTATTAAATGATCTTCCTAATCATCAAAAGAAAACAGAACCGGCAACATCATTACAAACTCATTTTTTTCAATTTGCAGAGAAGGATGTGGAAAAGTCAGAGTTGTTTTGGAGGGCTGTGGCTCAGACACTGGCCTCTCTATCAGGAGCATCTTGCTTCTTATTGAGGTAAGAATTATAAAGTGCTTTTTCCTTTAAGGTAGAAAAGTGCTGTATACATGCAGTTCATTTACTTCAAGCATGATTTACACTGATAGATTTAAAGGAATTTATTCCGTGTGCTTCAGTGTTTTGTTTTTTGTAAAATTCATATTTATGATGTTGTCGTAGGAATCCTGCTGCTGACTGATGTCCTTTTCTTACATATTCCCTTCATCAGTCTGTTTATATTCCAACATGGTCATGGCATTGTTAAAAAAACAAATATCAGGACTGAACTGAGAATTACTCTAAAACGTAACTTAACTTTAAAGTTGTCAGTGAGTGTCATGTTGAGGTTTTTGTCATGGTGTGATTTACTGTAATACGTTCTCAGCAGAGTAATAATCTATGTTCGATAAGGACTTCAAGTTGAATCCGAGAGTCCCCAGCATGTTGTCAGTGTGTGGTGTCAACGTCCAGCTGAGAGGTGAGCAGGGTTGGAGTGAGAGGAGAAGAGAGACTGAAGCTTATAAAGACACTGAGGAGAGGAGAAAGGGAGGAGGAGGAGATTCAACAAAACAAGCTTTCATTGATTCAGTCATCGATAAATTAAATGTGTATGTGGTTTCATGTTGTGCCATTGGAACTGTTTTCCAAACAATCTTCTTTTTCAAAATATACATTTTTAGGAGCAAATTGTATTTCAAAGTCTGATGGTGTATATTTTGTGAGTACTATTAAAGCTAGTCAGATTGATTTATTGTTATTAATTTTCAAATGACAATAAATCACATGATCAGTTAAGCTGGTTCATGTTTATCATTGTATGTGAAGTAAACAATATTCGAGGGCAAAAAGTGTAAAGTAAATCTTTACCACTGATGTCCTTATCATCACACATCTGCATTTTCTTTCCACCAAATGGACACCTTCCTGATTAATCCAAACTGATTACAAACAAAGGTTCTCACTAGATGACCTGATCTAACCTAAATTTAAATTTGGCTGTGTTTTAGCAGCATTTGAATATTTTTTTCAAAATTATATACACTCAAATTCAAACATAAGGTGAAACAGGAAAAAATTATTTGCGTAGTCCGATTATTGAAACATTTACTGCAATTGCAAATATAAGAATTATCATTACTAGGCATTGAAACCAGAGCTTATCAAAGATGCATTACTTAAAAATAATATGTAGTAGCATAATATATCAATTAAATCGTTGTTCACATGATAATATGATGTGTAATGACTGAAGGAGGTGTGAATGTTCTGGTGCTTTGCTTGTTTATCAATAGTTACAATGATGGACACTGAAATTAATCCAAAAAGAGCAAGTAAGTGCTTAGAAAACATATTCTGTGTATGGTTGGATGTTACACTGACTTCGCTTGGTAGCTCTATTGTCAGTATGTTTCAGTTTCAAAAAGCAGAAGTATCAGTGAGGAGGTTTTTGTCATGGTGTAAATCACTGTGATACGCAGTCTTCAACAGAGCTGTCCCATGTTTTACAGTAATAGACTGCAGAGTCTCCCTCCTCCACGTTGCTAATGATCAAACGATAATCTGATGTTGACTGATGATTAGATGTAAATTTGGGAGAGGAGAAACCAGAGCCATAGGTTGGAGAGCTATCAGAACGGTAAAAATACAGCACAAACTGCGGTACTCCTCCTGGATTCTGTTTATACCAGACAGCATCACTGTCAGTAACAGTCCCCAGGTTACAGTTTAAGGTGGCGGTCTGTCCTTTCATCACATCCACAACAGGAGGCTGTGTCACCACCGTCACACCACTCACACCTGGAAACAACAAGATGACATGGAGTCAAGAGAAACATACAGTCTGATGAATCCAACATGAGGTCAAACCTGCAGTAGGTCAGCCTTCTTACATGTTAAAGCAGTGATGAGAGCGCAGAGTGTCCCCAGCATGTTGTCAGTGTGTGCTGAGAATGACCTTGTAACTTGGAAAGTCACCTTACTGCTGACAGATACGAGGGTTTGGAAGATAAGGAGAGGAGGTGCTGGAGCAGCCTTTTAATACAACACTGAAACTGAGCGTGACTGGCAGGAGGAGCTTTGGTTAAATCTGCATGGTCAGTGACACGTGTCTTGGTTTTCATCACCATAATCAGTGATTTCCACATGTCCCCAAATTTTACAATGTCAGAGACTTACAGCAGTTTGCCAAGGACTTATCTCTTACATGTTAACGGTTTATATTATTCTGATAATAATAATGTAAACAGTGTATTCCCAGTCAAAGAAAACTTTACAGAGAGCTTAATTTACATTTAATTTACATGATGTTAAATAAAGACAAGAGCCCTGCAGGTGCATCCTGCAGATCAGAGAGGAGTTGAAATCTAGTAACCTATGGTAACCACTAATGTGTGTGTGTGTGTGTGTGTGTGTGTGTGTGTGTATACACATGCATGCTCTTTTTCTAATCAGTACAAGTGCCCTCAGTGCATTTCTAATACTTATCCAGTGCTGCTCTCTAGTGTACCGTCAAAGGAATAACAGCACCATATAGAGTATATTTTGCCTTATTTATTGATATCAGACTGTCAAAAAAACAACAACCAAAAAACAATGCAATATGACAATAGCACAATGTCATAATAAATGTTTACAGTAGATGCAAGAGTTACCTGCAGATCTTGACAAAATGACATTTTGGAGTCCTTTTAATTTGTAGACAGTTTTAATTATTTTCCAGCCTCAGGCATGCACAATTGATTTTGGATAGCTCTTTGGATTTTGACACAATGACACTTCACACTTCTATAAAGGAGAACAGCAGACCCCCGATGTTCAGATTGGGTTATGTTTTAAATAAGACTGGTTCCACCAGGCACTTTCTAAGGAGGCTCTAATCATCTGCACCTATTTCTGGAGCGCCCGATTTTAATCTGGTGGAATTGAAGGTGTGCTAAATTATGTGTACCTACTTTTCCCATGGGACTGATCTGTTTTTCATTTGTTTCAATTGCGAAAATGACTGTAAAACGTTAATTTTGTGATATTTGAGAAGGCTAATTTTTTTTTCAAAGATGATCCAGTCTTGGCTTGTCAACATATGTTTACATACAATTTACATACTTACTTTTTCCACACGACTGATGGACTGATGGTCCTCTGCGTCCTCCCGGACAGACGCGGTGGGCGGTAAGGTGATGCTTGCGCCTTCAAACTGAAGTTATAACTGAGGCTATTTCGGTTTCAAAAACGACCTGAGGCCACAGACTCACGCGCGGACGCACGGGGGGGGGGCAACCAGGATTCTTTAGAAACGACTCCGCGTTAAAGTGTGCCACAGCGAGCTGGAGCGCTGCGGAAATCAAGTCAGCTCTGTCTTCAAAATAAGAGGAAAATATCGGTCGTGTGGTGTGCAAAGTTTTCATTTTGATCTCTGGAAACGGAAGTACTTTTATACTCTAGGTTCTTTGACACTGGTGCAAGATGTCGCTCAGCGTCTCTGTACCGAAGCTGAAACCCAAATGCGCATCGCTGACCGTCGCATCTTTTTAAAACGAACCAGCTGCTCTGCCAAAAAAAAAAAACAACCAAAAAAAACCCAAACGTCCATGTCGTAGCTACGGTGCAAGGCGCAAACACAGGTTTATTTTGAAAGGAACACAAATGGGATATTACCAAGTGCTGGGAGCAGTCGGGATTTTGCAGGGTATAAAAATCGGTGTAAATAACGGAGAGACGTTTCACCGGGTGACCCGGTAGGTGCACCGAATCCGGCCAGAATCGCGGTCAAAAGAAAGGAGGCGGGATATTGTTGTCAAACAAGTAAACCAGCAGATGTGGTAAAATGGAAACGACTGTCAACACCTGCCTCCAAATCTGTTCGAGCTGAAGGTGAAGCAGGATTTTCGGGGGCGGGTGGGGGGGCTTGTCTGTGAGGTGTGATGGAATAAAATGCTGCGTATTACTGCTTCTACCACAGGTTATTTCAATCACAGCCGTACCTGAGTCAGGAATTTATTCTTGACGGTTTTTTTTTTTTTTTTGTCGTTTAGGCTTTTGCTGTCTTCTGCACCGCAACGAGGAGGATGATCTTTGCTCTACATGTGATTGTCATGTCTTCGGCGTTTTTCAATCCCAGTTTTGCCTTCAGCTCTCACTTTGATACAGGTAAGGGTCAAACTGAGGGGTTACTCGAATGCTTCTGCTTGCTGCAGAGCTGCTTGGGATTTTTGTGTTGTTTTTTTTTTTTTTTCATGATCAGGCTTAGTGATATGAATCTGGTGTTTGATGCAATTTGATACACCATATGTCCTTAGCCACCAGCAGTAGGATCATTGCCATATCATCATCATCATGAAACAATACAGTGAGTCAAAAGATTACATCAGGTATGGATTTTTTTTATTTTTTTTTTACCTTCAGTCAGTCCTTTTATAGCTCGGTGACAAAAGGGTTAAAAGTTGTACCTGCACTGAATCTGCATAGTCCTACACACACATCCCTGCAGCTGAGCGTGTGCATGTGTGTACGGTACGAGTGTGTCATGATCAGGGTGTGTGCGTGCACGCTGACTCAAAAAAAAAATGACAGAGGTGCATGGTTCTGCTTGTTTGAGGCTGCGGTTCCTATTGATGCTGCTTTTGGATGCAGCATTTAATCATCCCCAGGGTGTCGGGGGTGACGAGATCCTTTGGCGAAGACAAGTCCAGGTGCTGCTGCAGTGCTTCTGGACCACAGAGCGTGGAAAGTCCAGCCCTCACACAGGCTTGAATTAGAGCAGAATAAATAACTGTGTACGAACGTAAACAGGACTAAGAGAGTGCCTGCACTGGGTCCCGTGTGCTGAGCATACAAATGACAGTAAGCCCAGTGGCTCTCAAGTTTCAGGCTCTATCTGTCCTCCCCAAAACCGTGCACACTCAGTAATCTCTGATCCTTCTTTGTCCAATTATCCCCCCCCCCTCCCTCTACCTTCCTGTGACACTCTCCACTTCTCACTCGGCGTATCTCTGTTGTTCCTCAGTCAGAATGCAACACGAAAAGGGGCTTTCATTAAAAAAAAATCAGAGGTAGGCTGTTCTTGTGTAGTTTGGAAGTGTGTGTGGTTACAATTGCAACAACATTGTACACCATCGCATTAAGAAATGAAAAACAAATTTGACTCCCAGCAAATGTCAAGTTTCTTATTGTATAATGCCGTAACAAGTCGAGTGGTAACAGTGCATTTTCATATTGAGAACTTTCCATTTCCATTTTTAAATGTGAAAATTTACCCCGATTTTAAATGAATGCCCAATTCGCAATATCATTGGTAATATAGGACAACTATAGATATATTTCAGTAACGTGACATGACAGTTCTGAAAGCCATTTTTATATATTGTGCTTGAAGTGTTGCTGTTCTGCTCTGCTTTAAGACTTACTGCAAAGAGAAGCAGAGATCAGTTTAATGTTTAGACACTTGGCAAACAAGTAGTGGGTGCTGAGGTTGTTATCACTGCTTTTGCAGAGTGTAATATGATACAACCCTACCAGGGGAGTGTACTCTTTTAATTTCAAGTAAGCTAAACGGCTCCCAGCTGAATTATGGGTAAAATGCCTGCAAACTGCAGCTCCTCTGGGCCATCTTTAATTGAATTGCCTCGGTATTTTCCTCCTGGAGGAGATCGTAGGTTTGGAACGTTTCCCATCAGGGCTATGCGATGAAACACATTTTCTTTCCTCAGATGATGGTGCCAGATTAAATAGCCTCAGACAGGTCAGGGTGAATCTGCACGTGTCGGGATTGGTTTGTGGTGGGTGGAGACGGTGGCTTTTGTATATCACTGGAGTAAAGGATGTGGTCCGGTTTGTCACTCCTGTCATAATGATCTACATTTCTCATAAAAGCAGCACCTCACAAGCAATCCCCTTCCTCTCCTAGTAATTGGACTGAGAATCAGTGTTGCCTAGGCGATGGAGGGGGGCGTGTGAGAGGGAGCCAATCACTCTCACGGCCATTGCTAAGGACAGAGAAATGATGGAGTCCCTTAAAGGGGAGGGACCCACTCAGGGAGGAACGTCATTCAATTAGCCTCAGATGCTGAATATGCTGCGTGTAGATTAATACAACACGCTCACCTTAACAACCAGCTTGATGAATCTGACCTGGAAAGACCTGCTGAAATCATTTTGAGAAAAATGCAAGTGAAATGATGTGATGATAAACGCATCAGATGCAACAACAGTCTACCATTTTGGGTTTAGCAAACTGCTTGACCATTTTAGCAGTGGATTCCAGTTGAGTGTTTTGCGCACACATACACACTCCGACAAGCACTGGGTTGATTTGGCATCAAAGTCTCAAATTCAGACTGCGTTTGAACTGCAGCAACCCTTCAAGCCAACCACCACAGCTGCACTTCCTCCCCACGCCCCCGGGCTATGTAAGAACATAGTGTGCTCTATCTCTGCACGTTTGCACAGTCACACATGCACACAAGAGAGTGGAAACCAACTATGGCCAGGTCAGTCATGACATTGCACGGCATTATATAAGCCACTAGCAGGGACGGACACAGCGTAGCAACATTGCACATTCCCTGACTTCATCGGCCTCCACACGACCGGCCCGGGGTTTGGCTTGTGTGCGGTCAGGAGGGAGAGAAGTCCAGTATGTGTGGCATTCTGCACCACTGACGACTGCAGCTAGCACCTGGTTTACTATTGCTTCAGCACCACGGACAGCTCTCCCATCAGGAGCGCGAGCAGATGTGAGCGTGTGTGAAAGGTAGTAGTTTAAAAACATGGCTGTATCTTATGCACAGAATTAATGAGACTTTGCCGTCAGCAAACAGACGACAGACCGACCTGGAAGGAAGCAATGATACACCAGCAAGCTGACAATGCAGCACTGTGGGAGGCTGTTTTTCAGCCTGGTGCCTGGAGGTGGCAGTGGCATCTAGTGTGCGTGTTTCAAATGGTATCTTGCTGGAGACAGAAAAATACACACACGTTTTCTATCACACACACACACACACACACACACACACACACACACACACACACTACAACATCATGCAGATTCCACATGCGGGAAAGCTTACACGTGTCCTCGCATGCACATGGACGCAGTACTGCAGGTGGTCGTGATGCCGAAGAGAAAATATGTGAAAACGGGCATCTTGACTTGCTCTCAGAGCTCCTCCCACTGACTGGGTCAGTACGAACCAGCCACCGCTGACTATTTGATTATTCATCTCTCCATGTGTAACACCAAGCACTTTAGTTACATAAGTCTGCCTCTGGGGGAACTAGAATAAGAATGAAGTGGATTTAAGCAGTGAAGGGGAACCATCTATGTCTCTTCTATGTGCTCTCTATGCGATGATGTGGTGGAAGTGGCAGTCACAGTCGTGTGTGTGCAGTCTCATGGTTGTTTCCTCTAGAGTGGGACACATGCGGTATTTAATTTGTTATCAAGCGCTGTACCTTTTCCTGTCGAACTGCAAATGCAAGATCGCCCGGACAGCAATTTAGCGACATCTCACATGGTGCTGGTGGATGGAACTGGAGAAGTTTACTCGTGAGAAAGCAAAGTTGAAGTGCAGCGAATGGATTTTAGGGATATTTTACGATTGTAATAACACAACAGGAAGGAAAACAATTGCAAGTGTTCTCAAAAGGACAGCAACTTATAGAAGCAGAAGACATTTGGGTGGAACATGTGAGAGTGTGTGACTTTACAGCATGTGTGTCATAGTGGGAGTATGTGCTTAACAATAGCAACAGAAAAACTGAAAAATACGAGAGGAATACTAAGCGCAAGGGAGCCAGCATAACTCGCACTAACTTGCTTTGCTCAGGTATGTTGGTATTTTCTACAGAGACACACACACACACGCACATCTCCACACATGCACACACATACACACACACACACACACACACACACACACACTGCCTTTGTCTGCATCATGAGACTCTGGCTGAAATGTCATCTCAAGTGCGCATTTCTATGTCTGCATATGGCTTGCACATGCATCTAATTTGGGTTTATCAGCAAGAGGCCTGAACACACGAGGCTCCTGGAATGTGAGTGTGGAGTTTTGTCCTACCAGGTCAGTGAGCAGACTCTCTTGTCATTGATGATAACATATAGTTGATGATATCATATAGTTGAGTGTCATATAGAGAAAAAAGGAACATAGTTCTGCCATTTTCAGACAGTGTTCTGCCAATTTAAAAACAATTCCCTCGTATTCTTTATTACAATACAGCAGTAATGCAGTTGGAATAGTGTCGCTGCTTTGTAAAGTGAGATATAGTGCCTCTTGTAGCTTCTTTTAATTTCGGGATATGATTTTTGCATGTGGAATACAAAATTTATCTCATGCTAGTCACCCATCTTCTTTCCTAAGTAAAGCAATAGTGACCTGAATTTAAATGTTTTCGACAGGCATTCGACACATTTACATATACCTTTCCTTTGCAGACTCAAATCGTTAACAAAAAGGCACCAAATAATAACACCTACTTATTTGTTACTGCTGAGCCAATATCATAACATTAATTGGCAATTTTAAGCACGGCTCAGACCGTTGTTAAAGCTTAAATGAGATTTGGGCTGGGCAATAATTCAGTATCTTTTATCATCAGTTCTTGTAAATGAAGCGTGAAGAAATTCTCCAATTGAAATTCCCCAACTGAAATTCCCCAACTCATTTATTGTATGCTTCTGGCCCTCTTTTAAGAGCTGCCTATCACTGTTACATACGTAGAAATGTGGGTCTGTGGTTTAAAATTAGTCTTAAATTCAGAGAAAAGGCCATTAAATTGTACTGGACTAAGGATGGACATGTGAGTTATGTACAAAGGGTTTTATTTTTCACAGTGTCCATTTTATCTAAGAACCCTCTGCTAGTATTTGAATGTATATGTATTCTTCAAGAGGTTGATCTGTTAAGTTAAAGGTGTGACAGTCTTCCTCTGTTGTTGTTAAATTAATCGTGATGTTTGATGCATCACAGTAAACAGGTGAACACAAAACGATTTGTAACATGTGTCTCACAGGATTGTTGAAGCTGGTACTTGTCAAAATTGACATTTTCTATAAACTGTGATGCTTCCTGCTGCAAAAAGAAGCCTTGAATCCTCTGTCAATTTTCTTCCTCTATTTGACTCAAGAGGATAAACATATTTTCATCCCATTCATTCATTCATTAAGCTCTTTCTGCCATGTTTGGTAAACTGTGAACAGCTTTTTGTTCCTTTTGTGCAGAACAGTAGCTTAGGTTTCTTTTTTGTGTGCTGTGTAATAATCATCCAAATCCAGCAGATTTCCCTCAAAATCTGACCCAGTAGGCCACATTACAAAATGCAAAAATGAAGGGCCAGTAGAGGCTGCTATTCTCCTCTGTAATGGGCTGTGCTTTAATCATAAAAAATGTCTCCAATAAATGAATTATTGATGTTAAATGCTGCGGGTAGCACCTTTACAGTCAAAGCCCTGGTTGAGTTGGTTGATCTGTTCAATTAACTCTGAAGATCGCAGAGTTGATATTCAGACCTTTTCTTTCCAGCTGTGTGCCCTTGCCCACGCTGTCAGGGGATGGACATCACAGTGCTGTAATGCTGATCCATGGTGGTCCTCCTGGGCTCTCACTCCCAGTTAATGACAGTTATCATGGCTCTCTGCAAGCCAGCGCATCCCTCTGCCATCTGCAGCCATTCACAGAGAGCACAGAACGGCAGAGAGGATGTAACTTGGTAGAGGATACCATATCCTGTCATTAATCATGTCATGCTGTTCCCTCCGCTCTCAACCCTTCCTGACATCTGTGTGCACATGTGTGTGTGTTTGCAGACTGCTTTCTGCTCTGCGCCTCTCCATGTTAAGCCCGCTGTCATCACAACCTTATGTTCCTTGTTCTCTCTTTCTTGTAGCTCCTGCAGTCCCCACTCCATTTTTTCAATCTCACAAGCTTTCCTTCTCACAAGCTTTCCTTCTTTCCTCAGAGCATTTTTAGTCCCTTTCTCTGTCCTAACTCTTCATCTCTCCCATCCTCATGCAATCTGTCACATGTTGTCTCCCTTGGGAAGAAAACTCCTTGAATGCAGCAGCCCATTGGAACCTGACAAAGGAGGGACTAACTCCAGCCACTCTGCATCTCTGACCGCTTGTACAAACGGGTTCTCAAATTACATATTGACATCAGAGATGATTGATGATGGCCCTTATACATTTTATTTACACATCCATAAAAGCAGTGAAGGATACATATTTAGCTTGGCCGATATACTTGTAGGCAGCTTTGTCAGTTACCTGAAGCTGTCATTCGTCAGCTACTGTAAGCCGATTATTTCAATTGTTGACCTGTGGTCGGTTGCACTTCTCATCCCGCAGCTTACAGTCAAAAACCATTGGACCTTTGCAGGTTTTCTGCACGTGTATGCAAGTGTTGATGCATGTATATTCTTTGCAAAAGACCCAACTGCTCTGCTCTTGTTGCCTCCTAACTTGCCCGTAAATCCAACTCAAAGGTCACACTTCTCTCCTGTTCTCTCCGGTGTATCCTAGGCACTTCCCCGCCATTCTTTTTTCTGTTGGATGTGTGAGAGAATGTATGTGTTGTTGTTGGAGGCCACATGGTTCAGCCCAGGCAGGGCAGATGGACGAGCTTGTTTGCCCCTGCAGCACTGTCCTAAATTTAAATGCATGCTCAGAGAGATTTGTGGGGGTTTTCTACTCCCCTCCACTTGCTCTTTATGTGTTTCTTTCCTTCTCGTGCATTGTCACACATTTTCACGTTTACCCATCAGGAGCATTGAGGGTAGGTGTAAGGGCAGTTCAGTGGCCACATAATGGCAGCAGCTTGCCTACTGTTGCATTCATGACAGCAATAACCACCACAGACTAAAACTTCCCACAATGTTTTTAGTATATTACATACAACTTAGTCATTAGTGCCTTCTGGGCATGTTTCTAAGCTGTAAAATATATGAGCATCTTCCAAGACGAGCTGAATGTTCTCTTTGATGTTAAAAAAGTGTTACATCTTGATAGGTGCTGTTGGATAGATGAAAAAGCTGAAACAACCTTTTTTGCACAGGCCAACTTCGCCTTCCCAACAGATACAGAACACAGTCTGTGACCACTGACCACACACTCGTTTTGAGACTTTTACTTAACACACTATTTCTTTAATATGCCTCCCTATTTGTATCCAATCTACTTGAATGGTAATTGCAGTTGAAACTTTATCGTACCCTCTGTCCTTTTCGTCACCTCACTCTTTCTCAAGACAGTTTGATTGCAGTGGTGTGTAGCTTGGCACGGTGCCCGCTCTGCAGGTCTCTCAGTCAAAAAACAAGAGCTGGTGTGTGTGTGCACAGAAACAGAAAGCGAGAGACTGAAGTAAAAGGAGAAAGGGGAGACACGGCATCTCAGAGGGGGAGAGACATCTAATTCTGTTCTGTCTGTCTGAATCAAAAGCGTACAATATCATCTGTGTGTGTGCTCCTCGTGGACTTTGTCTCAGGGATGCCGCTCACAACAGCCCGTTACTCTCCTTTACCACAGAAATTCCAAAGTTATCCCATGCAGCCAAATCAGCACCTTGACTGGGCTTCTTGTGAGGGTGCATGTTTCTTGCGTAGGTGTGTGAATACCAGCGCGTGGCTTGGCCCTGGCCTTGATATGAACGTGGGAGGAAGATCATTATGCGCCTCCCTCTGTTCTGAATACATTTTCTTCACTACAGTCTTGCTGCTCCTGTTTGTCCTCCCTCCCCCGTTTGTGTCCATTTGGAACAGATTTGTTGAATACATGATGAGCATTAGTACCAGGTGGATACATGTAGTCAGTATTCCAGCAGCAGCAGTTGACCTGACATTCAGTTGCTTCAGCTGCACAGCAACAGAAAGCTCTACCTCACTGGTACATGCTTTATTTATGATCTACCATGAAAAGCTCAGTGGCTGTGCTTAACACACCGCATCCTCAGCTCATATATATTTGCATGAACACGCAAATAGACATACACACACACACACACACACACACACACACACACACACACACACACACAGCATTGAACTGAGCATTTCTTAGCTTTCTTGCTTGCTTACTCTGTGGGCCTTCATCTTTCTCCATGTCTGTATTTATTGCTCAGCCTTTATTACGTTCTGTCAGTGCAGCTGGTACTTCATGGAGCAAGCTCAGACAGTAAGTTCAAAATATACACTCATCGCTATTTTCCAGCCTTATTCTTGAATTGATGGGGTTAGTAGAGAACTGCTCCGGATATAGCCACAGCATCATTTAATTTCCTAGCCTATTATTTGGTTACATATTTATTTTTTCAGCTGCGAAGGTCACCGCCATTGATGATGTTAAATGTACACCCTTCAGTCTAGTGTAAAAATGTGTGACCATCATCTGACAGCATAACAGACTTTATTAATGCAAACTGAACTGATCCAGTCACACTTCATGAAGAAAGACTATTATGGTTAAGTCCCTTTTTTTTTTGGCAAATACAAAACAGCAATGGCCTCCTCATTCATTCCTTTATCCTCTCTTCCTCCCTCCCTCCCTTTATTCCACTGCTCCTTATCGTCAGGCTGAGTTGTGGAGGTGGCAGGGTGACTCCATCGCTCTCCCCTCCCGTCTGTCAGGACATTGCTCATCTCTCCCCAATCCTGAAAACAGCTTTTTAATAAAGCGGGTATGAGCCTGGCTTTAAGTGCTTTATTTTCATTTCGCTTTGCAGCTGGTGAAGTAATGTGTGCTTCTCAAATATTTATGGAGGACCGTGGGTCGTTGCTCAGTTCACAGTTCCGCAGAGAGAGAGGGAGGGAGGGAGATGGATTCTTCAAATGTCACACTTATGGAAATTGTGACTGGGATTTTCCTCTGGATGACCATATTAGGCTTTCCGGTAGTGAACAAAGACATAATGAAGGCTCCATCTATTGTTGTTAAACCAGAATATGCAAACATAAACTGCAATATAAACTTTGTCTGTAATGTGCATGTATGCCTTAATTGCACCAATAAACATACGAAGTGGGAAGCTAAATGGGGAATGAGGTTAAGGATTGTACAGTCCTCCATCTATTTACCCATTTTCAATCTCCTGAGTCATGAGGGTGAACGAATGTACAGAGAAGCAACTTTCTTTATCTCTTCCTGGGGATTCCCTTTGCTCCGTCTGCCTCAGAATCTCCACCCAGGCAGTCATCCACCGAATCAAACCGGGGGACTCACTTCGGACGGCATTTTCACCTCAACCTCTCTGCTATCAGGTCGCTCCCCGCCCCACTTATACATATTTGTAAGGTGATGAAGTACTTGTACCTGCTCGATTTATAGCAGCACTGGCTTGAAGTCAGAGAAATTGAGAAATATAATATATATACAGTATATATAATAGTAACCTGAATCACTCCGTGCAGATGCTTTCCCCTAACCTAGAATGAGTAATCTTTCTTCTCCATCTTTCAAGGACAGAGTTTCAGACACACAAAAGCTTTCCTTGGAAAAACACTTCCCCCTTATTCCTTTCAAAAGAACTGCTGTAGTGGTGCACTACGCCTGTAATAACTTTACAGTTAGAAAAATCTCCTTGTAGTATAAGAAACCACTGTGCAGTATTTCAGCATCTGATAAACCCTCAAACTCAAGCCTTTTAGTCAGACTGGACTCTCTGGATAATTCATTGTCTCACTGGAAGACCTGAAAGAAGCCCACTGCTGCCTAATTGTTTGCTTTATTTTAATGCTGTCCCATATTCAGTCCCGATTACCCACTTGGAAGTGCTGATCCGGATTCAGATTGTCTAGTACAGTATCATCAACAAATAACATACATTTTAACCAAGCTAGACACCCTGCAGAGCTCAGCTGCACCTTTATTCTGTTGCAAAACCCACCGTTGTTGGAGTCCAGTATCTGAATCCTAATAATGCAAACACAGCTATTGCCTCAAATGTAGTAGGGACAAATGGTTTCCTCTTACAGATTTTTAGGAAATTGGTATTTACCTTCTTCAGACCCATGAAACAAAGTTATCCGTGAAAGGGCCAATAGTTGGTCCATTGTTCGAAGCCTGTGTTCACCATCTGCTAACAGCTTTAAGTTACATCAATTCAGGCAAGATAACTTTTCAGGGTAGATGGGAATCATGGGAATATCAAGATTTTGTGGTTAGAATGTGACCAACCAAGGATAAAATGGACAAGATTGATTCCTCAGCTATTTGGGTACTCTAGTGAACACTCTTGGAATTTTTTTCTAGTACTGTGTTACTGCAGGTGGGACAGTGTTCACTGACAGCAGGCAGAAATTAAAGCATTTAATCAACCCCCCCAGGGTTGTACATCATGACAGCAAATCTCCTCCAGAAACGATGACATGTGTATGTCTGTTTTATGCTGTGTCCTTCAGTGAGCCCTGAGTCAGCATGCCCTCTGATTCAGCATGTATCATCACTGTTTCTGGCACCATCTACACAGTACACTTCCTCTCTTCTCCTTCCTCATATCTATCTATCTATCCATCTATAGTTTCAGTATATAATTCCTCAAGTAAATGATGTGCAGTAGATTAAAACAAAAAAAATGCTAACACACTTACAGCTGAAGCTTCTTTGGCAGTTGAGCTGGAATTTCTTTTGTATAATTTCAGGGGGAGGGATTCTCTTTTTCCTTTAGTTTTAATTCTTGACCAGGATACCGGAAGGATTGAAAAGATGCTGCGCATGTTTAATTTTGAAGGCATTTGAAGTATTATCCCCATTTTCCCTATCAACTCCGACACTGTGTATCTTCTCTCCACCCACTCAGGCTGTGTGTCGTGGTATGTGGTGGATCCAGAAAAGGGCATCGCTTGGTTTAGTTTCGTAATCGCCTTCTTTTCCACTTCACAGGCACTCTCGCATACAAAAACACACACACACACACACACACACACACACACACACACACAGATGTCACTGCATAATAGAGGGAAATAGATAAGAGAGGGCAGACGGGCGAGGCATCAGAAATACAAAGTACGTGTCTTGCAAAAGTGGAAAAAGAAAGAGGGGCACGAGGCATGCCACAATATAAAAGCCAATGAAGTATTGGCCATCAGGATGTTACCATGGTGATGCGTTGGCACATCACCGTGAGTTTCAAGTAGGTTACTGTCTGTTTGCATTGTCCACCCATGTGTATGCAAGTGCAGGGTATAGCAGGCTTTGTGGCCGTAACTTCGGGATCACACTTTGGTTGGATCCCTACTGTTTGGGCTGCGGGAGCTGTCAGGTCTGGAACAGTGTGTTCCCTGTAGCCAAATGGGTCAGGACCTCTGGGTCTCAGTCAGTCAGCTGGAAAAACCTCCACACACAAGCATCACACACCACAGTAGCCTCAGTCAGCACTGGAGTCCCAAGCTTGTGTGTTTGTGTTGTCCTCACTAGGATATAAAGATGAAGGGAATCCTTAACTGAGGACATATGCAACTCCTCTTCTTTATCAGGTTGTGTTACATTTGTGATGTGAAAAATGGGTAACTGCAGGCCCTGATGCACTTTACAAGTATATTTGTTAAATGTTTTATTGAAATATTTTTTATGGAGTGAGGAGTGAAAACTCAGAACGTAGATGCATATCATTTTTTATATAAACAACATAAGGAAAGTAATGAATTGAATGAAAGGTCCGACCACTACAACTAGATCTTAAAATGTGAGTCGAAACAGTGTGTAAGAACACAACCCTGGTGATGTCATATGTCACCAGGTTTGTTTTAATTAGAATTTTTCACACAATCCTTGTGTTTGTGTTAAAACAATGTCCAAAGAATGCTGATGTTATTCAGGTGCATAATGCGAATTGTAGGATGAATCAAATTTATGGAGCGACAATCAGGAACAGAACGAGATCCTAAATAATAAATACAGCAAATGAATCTGAAAATTAGTGCCCCAATAACTCATTTTAAATCATTAACAATGACTGAAACACAGATGTACTGTTTAATACAGAATGTGCATGTTAAGTTTTCTATAGCCAAACTCTCCTCATTACTCCCAGCGGAGCGCTAAGGCTGGCAGTGGTTAGGTGGTAATAAAATAACCTCTATGGAGCATCCAATATTAAATTGACTGAGGTTCAGTCCCTTACGTGTTGTTGGCGGACTGAAGGTATCTGTGAAGATTCTCATTCATCCAGGTTATCTAAATGTTATAAACAGAGGCAACTGCACTTGCTTGAAATGAAATGAGACATTTCACCTCTCATTCTTCACCTGCTTCTCCAGTTCTTCATCTGAACTTGCTCAGAACTGAAGAGGCCTTTCGGATAAGAGGTGAAACATCTTCAAGAATTTCAAGCAGGTCCAGTGGCTGTAGTGTGAGGATGTGGATATCAGTCAATAGTTGTGAAGAAGGGATGGTTTATGGAATGAATGTCTTTAAAAAAAAAAGAAAAAAAAAAAGGTCTTGAAAGGTATTGGAATAATTACTGATATTTTGTCTTCTTCTCGCCTCTTTCATAGTTTATCTGTCTCTCTTTCTGTGTGTCTCCTCTTTCATCTGTGCTGGCAGGAGCTTTGAAACTGTAACTCACATCATGTGTAGGTGCTCCAAACTCTAACATCTGGCCCTCTGGCCTGTTCTGCTGAAAGTTACTACCAGCTGAAAGGCAAACCTACACGTGTGCTGCACATATGCGCACAGGAAGACTCTGACAGATTGTGAATAACTGAAAGGACATGACCAGTCTGCATGTCTACACTTTCTGTGTATTGGTCACAGACCCACTGAAAGCACATTCTTTCACAATGCAGTGCACTCAAACATAACTGTGTCTGGTTGTGTGATAATGGGCTTGAACAGCATTGTGTGCATTGTTCTGGAAAGCAGTTACTTTAATGAAGTAAATTCGGGATCGTATTTTGAGTCGCAAACATTTCTTTGAGGACTATTTTGCAGACTATTGCAGAAAATAAAAAGCACATTATAGATTCACGCTTTTTCATTCATTACAGTTGTTTACACAGCAACAGAGTGGGGGCACTACTCCTACTCTGCTGCGGCTTTATTAAATTATTAGGTTTAATTGTGTTCGTGGGTGGTTTCAAACTTTTAGCTGCAATGGCTCAGTGCACAGTAACTACTGTAATTAAGCTACAGTAGCCTGCTTCCTATTCAGTCTGCATTAATATGACCGAAGATAATGCCAATGAGTCATGCTTCTTTCATCAAGCTGCCAATAAAAGAGTCACACATCATCTGTACACAAATCACCTTTTATCTCTATTTGGTTTTTAATTTCCTGTATGACCCCGCAGTTTTTGCCATCTGATCTCTTTAACACTGGCGCTTATGTTCTGATGTTACAGATGGGGCTCCGCTGAGCGAGCTGTCTTGGCCTTCATCTCTGGCGGTGGTGGCCGTCTCCTTCTCTGGCCTCTTCACTTTCGTCTTCCTCATGCTGGCTTGCCTCTGCTGCAAGAAGGGAGACATCGGCTTCAAGGTGAGCTCCCTGCTGCCCCCAGCTGGAAGTGGTGAGGGGAGCACGAACTGTATGTGGATGTCACGGGGAGGAAGAAAATGGGATGATTTTAACGGAGTTACATGTAGTAAACACACAGACATCAAAAACAGCTAAAAGGCTTATATTATGTATTGTTCATTTGAATTATTCTTTTTATTTTAAATTAATACATTCAATGATTTACAGGAATATGTAGACTTTCAAGAAGACACGGAGTAGGGATAAAATCACTTAACATACAATAAACGTATTTATAGTTCAGTAGTTTACAATTTTCTGTCGTATTTAATAAAACAATACATTTTACAACCTTGACGCATTCTATAATAGTAATTAAGTAATTAAAGATCAAATTTGATGATGACCAAAGGATGAATCAGATTGATAACTGAATTTGTGCTGAAAACTTAATCAAAGTAAACGTAGACTCCAGAACGTCGACCTTTTTATTGTTTGCTACTATATTATATTTACAATTTTATTGTCTATCATTTGATTGATCAGATGATTAATTTAGTCCATGAAATGGCCAACACAAGTTCTGAAAACCTATTTTTATAGCTCAGTTGTCTATGTTACGCCTGACCAATTGTCCAAAACACAGATCTGCTCAGTTTAAGCAAACCAGCATGTTTGAGACGCTGAAACTAGCAAACATTTGAAAGTTTCTTTTTGTTATCAAGCCTGCTGATTGCTTTCTGTCTGGTGACTCATTGGACAGCTGACTTCACTTTTGAAATGCCAGCCTGCCAACTTCGAGAAAAAAAAAACTTGCAGGCGAAAGTGTCCCCCACTTGCTTTATTTTAAGATTTTAACTTTTCTGGCATGCGATACAACAATAACAACGTACACATTAAACATATTTAGATCAATATATAACAAAATATTTTCAGCAAGCACCGATTCTCAAGGAGATGTCGTAACCACGTTAGTGTTAATTCTTCATAGTTATTCTGCCAGACTCCTCAACCTACATATACCTTAAGTGCTGAAGTCTTGCTGAGGACTGTTGCCTCATTGTATGCAAGTGATGCAACCAAGTACCCTTACCCATCTCAGCCTGGCACACATTGTGTCCGCGTTGCCTTCGGCTGCCAGCGTGACCCCGGCCGTGCTGTGTCAAACATCAGCGCTGAGCTGAACGCCTGATGAGGGCTAACAGTGACTGACACAGGGGGCGGGGGGCATATTGACGGGCAGAGGGAGCAGAGACTAGAGCCGCTGTACCGGCTGATCCTCGTCATTCCAAGTTTCCCATTAACATGCTGCTCGTTTTGCGGCATTTGCATTGGAATATATTTTCCTTTTGTCAAGTCACTTTGGTCATGCATTTTAATGCTACTAACTCCTTTTAGCTGGAGAATGGATAAATTACAGCCCTGAGTGAACAGCAGTCTCTCCTGTAAGATCACTTACGCAAATCATTTTACAATTTGAACGGATGAATGAGATGTTGTTGTTGATTATAGAGCTGAGGAAAGAAGAGGAGAGCGTAAGAGAGGATAAGTGCCGAGTTTCCTGTTTAAGTACTATGTGTGCTGAGAATCAGAGGGAACAGCCTGTGGCAGGTAGATGCTGCTGGGATAACAGTGTCTTTAATGAGAACAGCATAGAGGGGTACTTTTTAACAACTGCTGGAATTTTGCGAAGTGTGTGTGTGTGTGTGTGTGCCCACATCTGTCAAGTCCCAGGCCAGATCACCTCCGCCTCATTATGTGAAAATGTATTTCAATAATCTGCAAGAACAGTGGGAGTCTCTGTGTGTGTCTGCTTTCCACTGCCCTGCCTTATACTGTGAAAAGATTAATGACAGAAGGGTGGCTGCAGACGCTACAACGCCATTGGGCAATAGCTGATTCATTTTGCCTCGATCAACCACGGTCTCACCTTGAGCCTGGTTGACATACCAATATGACACTATTGATTCCTGCAGAGATATTGTCTTCCAGCTTCCTGTCACCGAGAGTTTAGAGTGAAAATGTAGCTACCAAACATCTGCCCTCGAGCTGGAAAACCTTTCAGCAGGGCAGAGAGACAGTGGCTATTGTTTATAGCACATATAGTCATTTTATTTTACTGTAAATAGGAAGGAAGAGAAGTGAGTACAATTCTAGACTCTTGTGTAGTCAAATTCAGTGGCATTAATTTTGGGCAGTTCAGAGGAAGGCAATGAAAGGACTACAGTAACACGAAACCGCAGTAACAAGAAATCATCTGTTTCAAAGAATTACATTTGCATTTCTCAGGCAAATGAATGTAAATCTATTTGGGGAATGCCGAAACAATTGATCACTATCAAATCTTTATCCTATTTTCTCAGGTTATCTGCAAACCTCACAGAATGCTTAAATGGTTCCCACTCTTTAGCCCCCTCTTTGGCAACAGCTCATCCCTCAACAGCTCACTTGTAAGGTGGGCATTCGTGTGGGACTGAAAAATCGCACCACTGCACCGGCCAAAAAGCTTCATTATTCCTCTCCATCGTGGTGTTCTTACTGGAGCGTGTAGTGCGAGGCTGGGTATTAAGTGCTTTCTAAACTGAAGGCTCTCTGGGGAGCAGTGCAACGCTGACTAACAGCCAGGTGCTCGCTTTCACACTTCACTCGGAGGAGAGTGGCAGATGGTTCTCCTGAATGAGAAACACACACACACACACACACACACACACACACACACACACACACACACACACACACACACACACACATTCCTGTGTACACACACCAGTGTTTTAGAGCACATGTTGAACTACAGAACACACACACTGTGCCATTCAATTAGTCCATATGAATCCAACCTGCAGCTCACTCTCCTGCTCTCGTTTCCCCCAGTTTTCTCCTCACTTTTCTTCTTTTCTTCACGTCAGTGGTTGCTACAAGTGGGAGGAAGGTTTGTTGAGGGTAACAGTTCATTAGGTGGAGGATGGATGGATGGATGGATGGATGGATGGATGGATGGATGGATGGATGGATGGATGGATAGATGGATGGATAGATGGATGGATGGATAGATGGATGGATAGGTGGATAATGGCTCTGTGTTTGTGAAGACAGCACTATAGCCACCCTGGTTTCCCAACATAGTCACTTTTTTTTTTCACCTGGTAACAAGATCGGCTTGAATTATTGAAAGCCGTTGCTTCATGTGGTGGGACACACTTGGGACGGCATCAAGAAGGGCTTTGACTTAAGAAGTTTACATATTTAATGGAAAGACAGGAGGCCTTGATTCAGAAGACTCTCCTCTGCTGCCTGTAACCTAAAAAAAGATACAGACGTGGAAATCATCATAATTGAAGCATTGCAGCATCTGGTGGCAGTATAATCTTTGGTACTTGAGTTTTTGTTGTTGTTGTTACACTCATTTATTTTGAGTAATTTATCATTACACATAGCTAGAGGACACTGTATATCTCTTTGTTAGACCTAATTTATTATGTTACAAATTCTAATAACTGCACTAGTATTAATATTAAAGAAATATAACATTTAAGGTGTGGATTTTTGTATTACGAGGTCAGACCTGTTGTTGTTCATACGGGACAAATGTTGTATTTCAAGATTTTTTTTTTTTTTTTTTTTTTGTATCTTGCCAGTTACTCAGAGCGAGGGATGAAGGTTTCCCTCTGATATCTTTCATCCCAGGAACACATGTCTTTACCAGTAACCACAACTGGGTATACTTTTTAAAACATAACAGCAGGTAATCATAAAATAGTATTTATTCTACTTTCTTTTATCATATTCAAAGTTTGTTCACTAACTTGACTAACATCCTCTGGTTTTTAATGTATTCTAAAAACATCTGTAGTATAATGAATATATAGAAACATCTGAATGACCATCTTTATTTTCCCTTCGTTTGAGGTTATAGTTGCTTTCACTGGTAAATTCTGTCATAGGCTGTTTTGGTGTTTTGACACACTCAGCCAGCACACATATGCTAATAATGCAAACTTTCTGTTGGGATATCTTGGATTTGGATGATAATTCCCCATAAATATTTGAATTCATGGAATTCAATAATACTCACTGTGACTGTGACGTATGATATTCTTCAGGGGTTTATTGTTAGCTTGAGACCTGTGCAGTTGCTGAACAAAAGTTGCATTGCTCCTCAACAGACAATTAATTCAATACAGTTGTTTACTCTCGTGAATCTTGATTTATTGTGACAATATTCTGCTAATATATTTTTGTGATCTGCCTATTACTGCAGATTATTTATCTATCACTATTTACATACTGTTTTCTTTGGCTGTGTATCTCCCACTATTCTGCTGCTCTTTTCTTAGCATTTATAGCCGTGCAGGCTGATCCATGTCTCTGTTAAAAGCAATAGATAAAAGCTGCTTGGGTGAGTGATGATCGCAGATTTTAGGCGATATGTGGGGGACGAGAATGAGAGGCACCAGAAATACAAATGCAAGATTTTTGTCTGCTGCAGTTTTTGCAAAGTTTAAAATCAGTTTCTTTTCTAACGTGCGAAATGAAGCAATGAAGCTGACGTAGTCTGTAAGGGCTACGTTTTGAGATCTGCCCTCTTTATACATACTGTATAGGGGTTTAGAGAGACAGAGCGCTATAGGGACGCAGTACAACAGTTAGAGAGCAAGGACACTGCAGTAGAGCGGGGAGTGAAACTGGATGGGGCAGAAAGAAGGGTCGTAGGGATAAAGCAGACGGGGCAGAGCAGAGGATGTGGGATGTGGAGTACAGAGTGTGGAAAGACAGAGGGTCACAGTTTTCCACTACATCTCGTCCTCATCCATTTTAGTAGTAGTGGTGGTGAGGAGGGGGTAAATCTGCAGGACCAGGGTTTTCTCTGCATAGCTAATTATGGATCCCACTCTCTCGCTTGCTCTTTTACCTAGTGTGGTATAGACAGTTAACCTTTATATTGTAAAGGTTATTTCATGTTCTATCTTTTCTAGTTCCACACTAAAGGATGTAAATGCAGTCCAGGATTTTTTTCAGTTATGTAACAGAAAACACTTGAGAAAAAAAAAAAAAACTGCTCTCCAAGCCCTCGTCACTGTTACTGATCACAGTCCAGAGCAGGTAATTTGTATTTGTTTGGAGCAGCAGTGTGCGATACCAACAATAAATAATGTTTTCTTTTCATTCTGGCAGCTGTAATAGCACTGTTTTAATTGCGTAGCTTCAAATAATCAGGACACTGGTGTTTCCTCTGTTGACGCAAGTGGTGATGTTATTACCAAAACTGGCACATCTTTTAGGAACAAATCCTTATAGGTTAAAATATACTCAAATTTTTTTTTTTTTTTTTTTTTTTTTTTTTTTTTACTGTTAATGAGAAAAAAAAACCATGAAAACTACGATTAACTATGTGAAGTTCTGTTGTTTACAAGAGTGTATATGAAGAAAAAAAGAAACGACTGAAAGAAAGAAAGGCTTTGTGTATACAGTTTGAATAGCCGTATGCATTAGTGTGTCCCCCCACAGCGTCTTAGCAGTGGCCCACACATTGCACCCCACAATGTACATGACTTATGTATACGGGTAGGTGGATGTGCCTCGGAGCATTTGAATGCCCTCACAGTTGAACCATTGTCTCCCAACATGTCAGTGCGAGTGGATGACTAAATCTCAGTGTGTGTCTTTGCACCAGGAGTTTGAAAACACGGAGGGAGAGGAGTACCAGGCAGATCTCTCCGCCCTGGCCTCGCCTTCCTCGCAGAATGGCCCCGAGGTTTACATCCTTCCCCTCACCGAGGTCTCCCTGCCTGTCTCCAAGCAGCCTGGCAGATCCAGTAAGAAACTACTCGACACCATCAGCACATAACACTTCTAGGCTATGTATTGTTTCCCTCTTTTACCCTCTCTCTCTCTCTCTCTCTCTCTCTCTCTCTCTCTCTCTCTCTCTCTCTCTCTCTCTCTCTTGCTCTCAAGCCACAGACATCTGTCCGTTGTGTAATGTATTTAGGAATTAACCTCCTATAGTGCTGCATAGCTTATTGTATATAAAAACCGTAGCCCACTGGAGAGGAAGGAATCTGACCTTATCCTACTCTACATTATTTCTGGAGCTCTGTGTGTTTTCTGAAATGCATGATACATTGCATTAACAAGAATTCAATATGACATCTGTTCCTATTTCACCTGGTACTTGCAGTATCTAATGTCAGGTTTTCAAGCACACATCCGTATTATTTAGTTTGTATTCTATATCTGTGATCCTTCTCAGCAACACAGTCTGATTTCTTCAGGTCACTCTACATCAAACGCAGCATGTTTAACGTGTGCATGTGCATTCATATGATGTGTAAATCTCAGTTAAAGCCAGATCCTGGCTGCTCAAAGTGCCTCACCCTGCATGACTCACTGGCTGTCTGCGCTGCACTGTGCTCAGCCAGAAGGGAGGTGAGCTGCTGCTCAGCATCCCAGGATGCGAGCGCCCGCAATGATTGGACAAGGCAGCCTCAGGCTCACAGCCAATCGCTTCCCTCGACTCTGTCCCCCATAGCTACCGCTTTATGATTGGTCCAGGTGTTGCAGGGCGAGGAATGGATAAGTGGCGTAGGGAGAGATGCTGGTGGAGGGAGAACGTCTTCCTCCACTGAGTCAGGAGGAGGATGGCCTATGAGTCATTCTTCCTCTCTTCTGTGAACACAGTGAAACATGTGTTATTGTCATATTTACTTTTTTACATGTTTGGGTATTGAACATACAGGGAATTTCTTTTCTTTATATTTTCTCTTTACTCTACTGTTATATGAAAGCAGAAATGTGAAAAGATCAGGACGATGGGAAAAAGCCTTATATTTGAAAACTATGTGTTCTCTATAGCTCACTTGTAAACAATCACTGGCAGCGCCTCCATACATATTAACGTTTTGCACATGTCATAAATTACCCACCCCCACACTAACGTACATGAATGAATGAGCCTTGTAATTACAATCGTAAGGAAAATACCAATTGTACACTTAATACACGGACCATGAATGGTGTTTTCTATATGAGCCCGAGCATCAATTGTACATCAGAACAAGCAGTACAATGTTTTCCATTATTCTCACAATCCTGTTTTTCCACTTGTTGCACTAATCTTTTATTCAGGAGGTCATGTAAAGCTTTCAAACCCACCACAGAGCCTTGATGCATCAATGTGAGTGTGTGAAGTGATTGTGTGTTTGTGTGTTTCATTCCACGGTCCCACCGATCCTACAGCCCCAACTGGACTCCACCAATCTTCTCCGGGAATGCCGTCAGTAGGACAGGAATGCACACTCACGCTCACACATTCCACATTTGGAATAATACCACTTCTTAATTTCTCTCTCTCTCTTTTTCTCTGTCTGGGAGTAAGTGTGTGTGTGTGTGTGTGTGTAGGGGGGGGGGGGGGCCTCGGGGGTTGGGGTGGAGAAGTGTGGGTCTGTTATCACCGTGACAACCTCTGCCCAGAGATCCAGTGGAGAATGGGCCTTGTGTGTGTCTTCTTTGCGTGCCTGTGTGTGTGTGTGTGTGTGTGTGTGTGTGCTCGATGCACTGGGTACCAGGAGACACAGCGTGAGCGTGTGAGTGAGCAAACCAAACAATGGCCCCGTCTTAGGCCGGCTGAGCAGTGGGGGAGCATAAGGCCGGGCTGAAACGTCCATGGAACTCACCCGCGGAGGACTGGCATTACGGACAGAATACAGTGAAGGGTCTGTGACAGAATGAGGAGAGACAGGGGAAGGGTGGCGGCATGCACCAGGACCTAAGACCAGGGAGGGGTGGGCGGAGGGGTGGCTTGAGATAGGGGTGGCGAGTGTGTATGACAGAGGTCTTTTCTGCATCGGACAGAGCAATGTTTGTGTCATGTTTGGCTGAGGAATGCTGCTGTTCTTGGTGACAGGGGGGTATTATGTGGACCTTATGTCATTACTGGGTGTCTTGAAGCTGCACGTAGAGCTGGCGCGTCAAACGGCACACTACCAACATGCGTGACAGTCATATCAGGCGTGATACATGACCAGAACGTCTCAGCGCCCAGGGCAGAAATCCACCCCAGGACCATTGCGTCGACCTGTCGGCAGGCCGGCTCACTGACTCCAAGTTTCATTCTCCTTCTTTCTGCTGTAGATTTAGTCTGTATAGGAACCGGGGATTTTGCTATTGGCTCGACAGCTGGAGAGCTCTAGACGAGGACAGTATGTGTGTTTGTGTGTGTCCCAGTTGGAGGATGAGCGCGGTGCAGACGGGGAGAGGCAGCGTGGTGAGCTTGTTCAGCTGCGCAAGGGCTCGGAGGGTTAAATCCTGCCGAGGCTCTCACACACACACTGTGACCGTGGGCTCTCTTTCACATACACACAATGAGGCTGAGACGCCGGGGGCTGGGGCCCCGGGCTCTTGGTTCTCACACTCTGAACCAGTACTTCATCCCCGCCGGGGACTCGGACTCAGTCCCTGTCACGGTGCTCAGAGTGGCTGGCCGCTCCACTGCTCCATCATCATCATCATCTTTCCACTCACCATCAACATCTCCATTCCTGAAATATGAGGATCCAAGGAGGTATTTGATTTTGTGTGACTTTATAGGATTTGTGGTGTCTCTGTAGTGACCTTGTGTGTGGTGGTCATTTTGAAGTAGAGAGTTTGAGTTCATTTGTCTTCAGACAAATTTTATTTATGAAAATGTCCGTTTATCGTTTGGCTCAGAGGGGGTGTCCTCGCCTTATCTCATTTTACGGTTTCCCTCCATTGTAAGGCTCCATTTCTATTCTGTATCCACAAACAATCCTCAACTTTCTATTTGTTTACTTTGCACAGTGTATTGAAAACCTTTCTTGTGAAAAATGTAGGGTTCTTTTCACTTAATCGCTTCTTTTCCAAATATAGCCGTCTTATTTTATCCTGACTAAAAGTAATCGTATGTCTTTGTTATTGTTGCCTTCCAGTCCAACTGCTGAAATCATCAGACCATGGCCGCCATAGTCTGCTGTATCTAAAGGAAATTGGACATGGCTGGTTTGGCAAGGTAAATAATGCACTCTTTTTTTCCGTAAAACATCCATACGGTCATTTTTGGGGTTTACTTGCTTTAACTGTTTCAACTGCATGTGCTTCACTGTACTCGTGCTTTCAGCTCCTTGTGGAATGCGAGGGTAATGTGACGATGATCTCACTCTAGCGAGGCTAATCTTTGGCACTTGGGTCAGGGTGTTGATTCCACAGGAGAAGAGGTGAAATTCCCAGTTGCGTTAGATTCCTTACAATTTACTGTACAGTACATGCTGCTGCAACACTTCCTGGACTTGTTCACACACCGTTCTCATTCGCGCTTTGTGCTGATCTTTCTTTCGTTTTTCAGTTTGCAGCTGCATGTTGATGCTGTTTGCAGTAAATTCCAGCCTCCTCTAGCCCAATCTTTATTCCAGTCTAGTTTAAAAGTTTGTCTCTGCTGTCCTTCTTGTGTGTTCCTCCTAGGTTCTGCTGGGTGAGGTCAATGCGGGCCTCAGCACCACCCAGGTGGTGGTGAAGGAGCTGAAGGCCAGTGCCAGTGTCCAAGATCAGATGCAGTTCCTGGAAGAAGTCCAGCCATACCGGTCAGTTCATTGAAACGTCAGGAACAGCACCCAATAGCAATAAACAGCAGGAATAGCACCCAATAGCAATACATTACTGTAAATGATTGATCTGATTATTTATTGCATCTAGGATCATTATATATTCATACTTATTTAAACGTTGTTTGCTCTTCCAGAACCCTCCAGCACTCTGCTCTCCTGCAGTGCCTGGCGCAGTGTTCAGAGGTCACTCCTTATCTGCTGGTCATGGAGTTTTGCCCTCTGGTGGGACACATTTTGTTTATTCAGTCCTTCACACATACCTCATTCCCTCACTTGGTCTGTGTTGCTTGCAGTATTAATAAACAGTCAGGGCAGCTCTCACCCTCATGTCCTTTCTCCTCTCAGGGTGATCTGAAGAACTACTTTCACAGTTGTCGGGTGGCGGATTCTGAGACTCCTGACCCTTTGATCCTCCAGAGAATGGCGTGTGACATTGCCTCGGGGCTTTTGCACCTCCACAAGTACAACTTTATTCACAGGTACATTATGTCAGCACTGCTCCTTTTACTCTCATCAATCTGAATTCGAATGCACTGAAAAGGAGGAATCCACCCGAATGGTCTGTGTAGCCCCCTGCTGGTCTCTCCCTGCAACAACATCCTGGTGCTGCCTGAGTACTTGTCACAAACTCCAGCATCAGTGATTTTGTTGCCGGGGGCGCGCCCCTCTCGCTCTCTCTCAGCCATGAGGTGGCGGCTATGGCAACCAATCAGTGAGTGCCAGGCTGAAAAGCTCCCTGTTTGTGGAGAAGGTGAGATTGAAACTAAGTGACTTATTTTAGTTTGTCATGTGAGAAAAAAACTGGACACGTTATGCACATCATTATATCCATTTCACGCTAAACTTTAATGCCGTGGATACATAGAGTTATTCATAATTTGGAGCTTGTATACTGATTTATAATATACTGCTGTATGTATAAGCCATCATTCAAATTCAGCTGTAATAACAAACAAACAAAAAAAAATCCCAGAATGTAATATACTGATGACAATAAAAACAATACTGTGCTGATAAAAATTTTAACAAACACATTTTAAAACATAGAGTAGTAATTTAGGGCAAATTCATGCACAATAGTTGCATTGTTTGACAAAAAGTTTTCTTTGCCCCAACAGCGACCTGGCCCTGCGAAACTGCCTACTAACCTCAGAAATGTCAGTTAAGATTGGAGACTATGGGCTTTCTCATAGCCGATACAAGGTCAGTCTCTTGTTACTCAGTCAATGTTACTAATTTCTTTAGACTGCTTTAAAAGCTACCAGGACTCAAATATGTTTTTTGTTTTGTTTTGTTTAATCCTGCAGGATGACTATTACATAACACAAGACCAGATTTGGGTGCCCCTGCGCTGGATCGCACCGGAGCTCATAGATGAAGTTCATGGAAACCTGCTGGTCGTTGACCAGACCAAAAGCAGCAACATATGGTGAGATGTTTGAAGAAAGACAATAGGAAATATTGTTTTAGATTTATTTTATACTATTGTAGATGTATTGAAGACAAACCCATTGTTTTTCTTTTGTTTTGTGTAAGAGATGAAGCTCTTAACAGCATTTATTATAACTTGGATAAATTCAGTGTAAGCAGATATCCAGGAACCTTATGATGTTTTGCTGTGATTTAGTTTAGCCATTATTGTGAAACTCTCGAGTAAATATGTAAATAGCACACATATACTTAACATAACATCAAGAAGGTCATAGTATGAAACAGCTTGTCTGCAACATTGTTACATCCGGGATTTGCGCTCTGAGCACCGTTAATGATTTCTCTGCCCGCTCCAGGTCATTGGGGGTGACTGTGTGGGAGCTGTTCGAGCTGGGAAACCAGCCGTACAGACACTACTCTGACAGACAGGTGTTGACATATGCTGTGAAGGAACAGCAGCTTAAACTACCCAAACCCCAGCTCCAGTTTCCCCTGGCTGACCGCTGGTGAGACATGCCTGCACGCCCACACGCTCAGTGAAACACACTGTACATATAAATGCATGCTGACAATCAGGAATGTATACTGTGTATCCTTGATGCCACATGAAATCCATTTTAGGCATTACTGGGGCTTCAAGGCTCACTGACTAATGAATTTCTAACTAGTCTGTGTGTCCTGTTTTTTTAAAATCGTTTTTCGCTTGTGGTGGTGCACCAGTCCACTGTAGCAATATTTGTCTTCGCTAGCAAAGACAGATGATCAATACTCCCCCTATTCTTTATGATCCTCTTGGCATCGACCTGAACCGAATCACCTCATTCATCTTTACCTGGGAAGCCAGCCAAATATAATTTTTCTTTTATTTCACTTTTTTCTAAATAGTTCATCACTGAATTAAACACGTTTGGTACCAACACTAAGAAGCCACACAGACACACAACGAAGAATTTAAACATCTTCCAACTGTGTCAGCGTCTGCACCGCACCTCCTTCATATACTCTTTATGTTATTGACTCGGGCCATAAATAAGTTCAAGATGTTGCTATAAAGTGCTGAATTCTAAAGTTCTCTTTATATTGCCTTGTTGTTTGTCTAGAATCAATTCTTTAACTTCTGCTACTTCCTCTCTCCTTTATTTTAAGAAAAAATACCTCAAGTGTTTCTCAGCTTATTTGTATGAAAACTTCAAGAGAGTAACCCACTTACAACTTTAGTTTTTTTTCTGATTCCCTCCTCTCTGTTTAGGTATGAGGTCATGCAGTTCTGCTGGCTGCAGCCCGAGCTGAGACCCAGCAGCGAGGAAGTTCACCTTCTGGTCACATACTTGTGCGCTAAAGGCTCCAGCGAAGCCGAGGAAGACTTTGAGCAACGCTGGAACACCTTGAGACCCAACCTGCTTGGCAGCACCTCCCACACAGCTACATCCACAGCCCTCGTCCTGACCCCTACGCCTGCCTCAGCTGACGCCCCTAGTGCAGACCAAACCCAGGCGGTGGAGCTGGCCTCTTCTGCCTCATCCTCCTTCCCCCTCCTGGAGCACTTCTCCGACAGCTTCCAGTCTGACACAGGGGACGACCTACTGACTGTCACGGAGACCAGCCATGGTCTCAACTTTGAGTACAAGTGGGAGCAGGCCCGAGCTGAGCAGCCCTACTGCTCCTCCTCCACCAGTGGGCCCCTGGGCCAGGGGAACCCACACTACCAGGATATCTACTATTCGAGCAAAGGAAGCACCTCAGGGGGCTGCAAGACTGACAGCCATACTTCAAGCATGTCTCCATGCTATTATGAACCCGAACACCCGGGTGTGGTCCCAGTGTTGAGTGCCCACAGCCCGTCAGTCAGCAGTGAGTACTACATTCGCATAGAGGAGCCAGTAGAGTGCAACATTAACCTGGAGGACAGCATTGTGGACTACAGCCCAGGACTGGAAGCCAGCAATAGCAGATTGTCTTCCGAGAGTCGAACTGGTTCATCCATGGCACAGCCCAGTGCTTACTGGTCAACTGCTAACAACACCAGGTCCACTGCTTATGACTCTGATTCAAGTCCCACAATCCAACTAACCATGGAGCCCCTGCTGAGACATGGATCTGTCACCAGCCCTGTAAAGTTAGGCCATTCCCACAACTGCCTCTCATCCAATCGCAATGACTCAATCTACTGTGAACAGTCAGCAGCACTCAAAACACGCCGCCAATCCCAGCTGTCTGAGCTGGACTCGTCACCAGAGGCCCAAACAAACCTTATCCATCCAGAGGGGCGGTTAGAAAACCCACGTAGTTCATCACAAGCAGTCAGCAGCCCCAGTTTGGGCTTCTGCGATCCCTACCTTGAAGCGAACACCGGTCGAAGCCCGGTGAATGAAAGCTGCCATAGTATGGTTGGTCCCCTCAGAAAGACACTGCCCATTGTTAACCACATTGGAATTGATGTAGGAACGGATGACGGCCTGCTGTTGGGTCAGCGGAGAGGTGGGGAAATTGAGGATGACCTTTTCTCTGAGGGAGAAGCCACTAACTGGATCTCAAACCATTCAGCAAACAATAATAGTCTGAGCTTTGACAGCAGGCAGACTGGCAGCGGAAATGACAGCTATCTGGATCTTCACTCGAACATAACAGAATTATGGTCTTTAACCAAGGCCACCACCAAAACCTTCCACAGCTCCATGTCTTGTGGCACCATGGAGGGAAGAGGAGGAGACTCTGCTTGTAATTCCTCGAGCAAGCCCACTGACTTAGGCTCATACATTTACTTATGCGACAAAGAAAGAGAGGAAACTACATGTACCACTCAAGTGGAAAGGAACATAACTGGTGATAATGTGCGAAGTATTGATTCTCTTGCCGGCTCAATTATGAATACCAAAAGTTTGGAGGGTGGAAAAATGGAAGGAAAATCATTGCTTAATGGAGAGAGATTGTACTCTGAGATGACACCTGAGGCAAGCTACTTAAAATCCCCATCCTCTTTCAAGAAGCCTCAGACTGGTCAAGCTTTGTCAGATAAGCAGAGATGTAACATGTGGGAGGGGGTATCAGCAGGAATATCTTTTGATCTTAGTGACAAGCGGCTAAACTATGCAGAGATGTCACAGGGCAGCAGAGTATTAGATTGTGGAGTTAGGGTCAGAGACTCCAGCATTTGCCTGGTTGAGCTTGGAGACTACAGTGAGGATGAGGATGATGACATGACAGATATTACGTCAGGGATCTTTGCCGATTTCAACCTCGACTACGCTGAGGTGGACGAGGAAGAGCTCAGCCCACAGAAGAATCCACAGGGAACTCCTGAATCTGTGGACACCATTAACCTGTTGTCATCTATGGCAAGCTCCTGTGACCAGGCCTTCAGCCCTGATCCCTTCAACACCCCCATACTTCCCAAATCCCTGGACAGTGGCTACGACACAGAGAACAACGAATCTCCAGAGTTTCTCTTCAAAGAGCTTGGAGATCCCCTGAGTGGCGAGAGTCTGAGGCTGGGTGGAGAACCGGACCTTGTTCTGCAGGTGGGTTTAGGACAGGGGCTCTGCACCTCCACAAACACCTCAGAGCTACAGTTAAAGGGCCTGACCGACAAGAACCCATACAGGGACTCAGCCTATTTCTCCGACTATGATGCTGAAAATGAGCGGAGTCCTCAGGAGGAAGGCAGTAAGTTCTTCGCAGGCCCAGGTAACCGTTACCTCCCTGCTGAGAAACTGAGTCCTACAGGCAATGATCGATCTGTCGAGAAGCAATTCAACAACGGGGAACTTTTAACAAATCTGAGACACATCAAAAGTTGTGTTTTGGTGAATCTCTCAGAGGCTGACACCAGTTCACCCAATTCTTTCCCTACCCCTGGCTTGTTCATGCTATCACCATTTCCCCCGCAGATGGGCGGCTGCCTGACCAAAGAGTCCGCCCCGGCAGAGGACGACTTCGGGTTGGAGACTGAGCACTCAGGAGATGAGCCCTCCTCCGAGCTCAGCTCCTCTGTTGGGTCGGATCCCTCTTCCACTGTCCAGGAGGCCGCAGCAAACCACGAGGAGGGGAGCAGGCGAGCAGAAGGCTGCTCCCCTGTCAACTCGTTGCATTCTGGCTCCATCATTACTGACTACAGAGATAAGCCTCCCAAAGAAAATGAAAATGGTGATGGATCCACAGAGGAGGAGGATCTGCCTGAATTTAATCATGTCAAGGAGGAGACAAAGGACAGAAGGGAGGGCGTGAGAATACATGAGGAGGATTTTGAGGACATCGATGCAGAAGAATGTGGCTCACAGGACAGTTTATGTGAAGAATCCAATGGTCCTCTTGACCTATCCACTTCCTCATCATTGTTGGAACTTTGCGGAGAAGATGTAAGAGCTCCGCTGGAGCTGGCGGAAGACGAAGATGACTCAGATGACAGCGAGTCTGATGAAGAGTTGAGGACCTACAACATCCAAGACGAAGACAGTGAGGAGAGTGATGAGGATTTCACCACAGTGCCAGTGGTGGTCAGTGACTGCAGCAGGGCAAGACACCTCCGCAGCCTCCTGAAGATGCCGACCCTGCTCACCCAGTCCTTCTGTAACGAGCTGGAGAGGAAGAAAAAAGCTGTGTCCTTTTTCGATGATGTTACAGTGTTCCTCTTTGACCAGGTACGACATCTTGATAGGTCAAAGTTGTGCAATGTGTATCGTCTATTAACAATTAGAGTATTTAACATCTGTTTGTTCCTCCAGGAGAGCCCCACCGGAGAGCTGGCTGACTTTGCCTTCTCCTCAGATGTAGAGCCCAGTGAACAGGAATCTTCGGAGGAAAACACCTCTGAGCACCAGCCCCAACCTGACGCTGAACTCGAAGCTCAGTCCTGTAAAACACACTGTGGTTCTGAAGAAACAGACGGAAACAACTCAGAGGACGGTGAGGATACAAAATGCAACACATAGTTGATTTATTGTGGATTGATCATCATAGATGTGATTGTAACTATCTGTGTGCACTCAGGTGGGAGTTATGATTGGGAAGATGACCTCTCCTTTGAGCCACGTCCATCCTCACCTGACACCCTCCCTGACCCCGCCTCCCCACTCACATCTGTCACCAACAGTCCTGAGGCTCCTAAACCTACCGCTGTAGCACTGAACCGTTTTATGGTCTCACGATTCTCTATCACACACGTTTCTGACCCCCACATGGGCTCAGCAACAGGTCTGTATTAACTATTTTCCATACATACTTTAAACTGTAACCCAATGCTTTACATGATGGAGAAAGCTCTTAAAAATTGGTCAAAATTCTGACACTCCACCAAACATGATCTTACTATAATCGTTAATGGGTTTGAAACGTGGCTGTTAAAAGATGGAAATTTGCAGCTTGCATGCAAAAAGCTTAAAATATTGGTGGTGTAAGCAAACATAGCCACGTGACACTCATATACCTGCTTGAACTACAAGCAAAATCAGGATTATTTTTTGTAACCATTTCATTGATTTATACATAAAGAGTCTAAAGATGGCAAGTGGAGAACAGAATTGAATGTAGTTTGAGAAGTTTTTATAGTATTAATTTTTACTGCTATTAAAACTGGTCACAATTGGGAACTACTAACATGAAGTTTCCATGTGAGGTTTCTGTATGAAGCACAAAACATCTTATCTTTAGAAACTACATGATTTTCTAGTTTACACCTGAGCAAGTATTTTGTACTAAAAAACAAGATTTTGGGTGTCAAATCACTTTATGCTCTTTGATTATTATTCTCCATTGTAAATCTATGATATTATTTACTTGTGTCCAACAGGGAACAGTGAAGATAGTCCAAAAGATTGAATGCCCCGCGACAGTGAGCAGAAGAGGTCGATTCCTGGTCCTTCTCAACACAGAAAAGCAGCATTAATATATCTAGATGTTTTACAGAGTTTTATTTTTTATCAACATTTGGGGCATCTGACCCTAGTGACCCTTTATGAGACAGTGCCTCATATTGTAGTGAAATACCCTGAATGATTTGCACACTGTTCATTTTTTTTTTTTTTTACAAAGATGGAGCAAAAGCTGTAGGAATGGAAACCGGATTGATGATGACCAAGAAAGTTGACACGTAGTCAAATCATATGGTTTGCAGGAATAAAATTCTTATCCTAGTTTTTACATGCACTATATATACAAGAGTAGTTATTTGCTCAATGCAGCATCAATTTCTTTCGGTGAACTTTTCTTTTCATTTCTGAATTTTAAAATGATCATAAAAGTAACGGGACAAAAAAATGTGAAATGGCAGGCTTCATAGCTGCCTTTTGTCCATCTGCTTTACATTGGTCTGGCATTTTCTGCTAATTTTAGACTGTTACAGCTCTCATTGTCGGAGCCAGAAAACAATGCTTGATGACTTGCTTAAAAAAGCTGTGATGGTTCATTTCCCCGCAAAAAGGTCTCTATTGAACAGTCATGGCTGGTGGTGATGGTCGTCAAAGTTGGAGGTGCTTAAACTTAATTTGTCCCTTAATCCAAGTCATATTCAAATCATATTGATTGTGGGACTCCGTGGATTCAATGTGCTATGTTAACAAAAACATAATACAGGAGATCAGGGTGTTGCCACCTAATTATCACCACCACTCACTCTTGTTAATGAGAACCCATGTCTACAGCTCCCATATATCTGAAGCACTTTGTACAGGCTCTGTTGCTCTTCAACTCCCCTGGAATGAAATAACCGAACAGCTGAGATTCCCTAGTTGTGTCCACAGTGCCAGCGAACAAGTTTGCTTAATTTTGTGGCATATTAGTTTTGTTTATATTACATTTCATCAGCAATAGAATGACATCGAAGGGACGGAGAGGTGTTCAAACACAATTCAATGGTGTCAGTGTCAACATGCCAGTCATAAATGTTGAATGTCATCTTTATGTATCTTTTCTACGTACTGTATCTATTACATTTGTGCTGAATGCTCGGGTCTGAGGTGTACGAAAAAAGAAAAAAAAAAGACATTCAGAATAGGACATATCTGTCATACTGTATGAATCTTATATCAACACGTAGCAGGTAGCTTGACTTGAATTACTACTGCTGTATCGACAGCTCCCTCCCCTTCTCTGTCCTTCTGTAGCTCCAAGTGCCAATTCTGTTTCCTCTCACCTTGCCTTTTAAGTTCTGCAAGACGAGAAAACATTGCTAGTATTTTTGTACGAGCATTTGAAAAGATGCAATCCAGGATGATAGTCTCTTAAATTTGCCAAAGAGATATTACAAAGCCCATTGGCTAAAATGGCAGACGCCTTTGGAGAAGGTGAGGTGGGTTGTTCTATGCACCGGTAGTAACATCATTGCTGTTTCCATTCGTCCCTCACTCATGGCTGTTGTACTATCCCAAACAAATAAATCCAAATACTTTTTCCCTTCTTGTGTCCGTGATATATTAAACTGCAGTTTTCTGCCAAACAAACAAACATAAAAAATACAATACACCACAAAACACATAAAATGATGACATTTGTGCCCGTTGAGATTTATTTTGGACAAGATAATTTATATGCACTTTCTGTACAGTACAGTTATAATACAAACAGGGACAAAGGTGAGAAATGGACGTAATGATCGCTATATAAAAGTAAAAAATGCATTTGAAATTCGATGCCCAAATGAGTAATGTAATAAAAGCATTATGATATCACTCAGTGGAAAGGACTCGTCCATAAAAAAAATGACTTTTCATGATGTAACTGTTAATTTAATGCAGTCTAAGAGACGTTCCAGCTCATTCACACAGCTATACACATTTATGCTTTTCAGACACATACAGTCTCATCACTGTCCCCATCATATAGTAGATAAATGCCTCTGGTCTAAGCTCGTCTCCCAGATGAGTGTACTGTATAATACTGAGCATGAATGATCAAAAGCTATAATACTCTACCTTATCTGATAAGCTACCACTCCCTCAAAGCTAAATATTGAAAAAAGACCCATTGTGTAAGCATTGTATTTCATCTCCTGGTTATCTGGCAGTTTAGATATTACTGAAAGTCAAAGAAAAGAAAAGACTACTGTTATTAAAACATGTTCTTGTATTATTTCTGTGGAATTGCAATAGCACTGTACTGAAGCTTGCTGAAGCCCAAAAAAAAAAGAAGTCAAAGCAACTAAAACAAAGAGGTGAAATAATATTTTCAGGAATATAAAAATACAAGTCGAACTGTGATGCATAGTCCCTCAAACCGGTTTACGGATTAATAGGGACAATGCTATAAGTGTATGTTAAAAATGAAAAAAAAACAAACAAAAAAAAAAACAGAGAAGGCACAGTACCCAAATTAAAAATCTGGGTATACTGTATCACCACTAGTAGATATATAGTTCTATATCACTTAACAAAAGCAGAATTATAGTTCACTCACCGACTGTCCAGCTCTCGCTATCTGTGGTGGTATTCAATCTACACTTCAGTTCACGTAACAGCGATACACAGAAAAATGTTACCGGCCGCCTTACGTTTACCCTCAAGTGTCACCTAAACAACTAATGCAGAGCACGCCTTCACAGCTCATTAATGTAAATACTCTTCCAAAGAAATTTACAGTGTATAGTGTTGAACAAAAAACATTAGTCCCATAATAGAAGAGCAGATAAATAATAATGTGGTGGTACCACCAGTAAAACTTCTTATCCATATCTTATCAACAACTGGTGCGATCTAAATAACTAATAAAATCAACTGTCACACTTGCGATTGAATGTTCAGCAGACATTCCAACGTTGGTGAAAGCAAAGAAACTAAATTCTTAGTACTGTAACATGCTCCTTGAGGTGACTTTCCCCCCCCCCCCCCCAATCACCATTGTGGGCCCTCGTTATAACATTAAACAACATGCCAACGTTGGCCGTTATTTTCTCCTATTATGAAAAAAAAAAAAAGGGCCCATGAATGGAAAAAGGGGACAGCAGGCCGCTAGTAGAAGATTGGTGCAGATCGGTCATCAGAGAAGGTGGGCCGGAGGTAGACCTCCAAGGAATGGTCACTGCGGGGAGAGGAGGGGCGAGACAAGGAACACTTATAGTTAGCTTGAACATAGTACAAGATTCGGAGAGACACATGGTCAGTTATGTAACCGCACTCAAAGAAATCTTCAAGTTGAGCAAAAAGTTGCAGCATTGTGAGTTTTAGCAAGCATTTGATGAGAAAACTCCAATAAAATAAGTAATATTCATGCATGCAGGGTCAGTGCCTTCTCTGTATATCTTGTTATACACACACAACAAAATCAGAAGTTCTTTTGCAACCCAAGGCCTGCTGGACTGACAGAACCAAACACTGCCCCTTCCACAGAGGCCAAAGGACAGAAAAGACCAGTGATTCCCAGCATCCTACTGCAGCCAGACAGCCAATGACAACAGAGAGAACCAGGCAGCAATAGAGAGAAGAAGAATAGTGATTGGCTGGCTGAAAGGCGATGGAGACTGGTGACTTACGGAGGTCTGTTCCCTCAGAACCGGGACAATTCTGGACCCAAACTGGAAGGTAAAGAGAACCTTTGGGTTTGAATGGCTCATATCTCTCAGGTCATGCATGGGTCACATTTCGTAACGACACTGGTTAGTCTGATGCAAGATGAACATACTGTTTGGCTGGTAGTAATAAGTAGGCTAACTGAAATGAGGGATGCAAAACAGAAGTACACACATCATGCTCAACATGCCATACTGTATACAGTACTGTATGTTCCTTTTCAAATTGTAAGCTCGTCTCAGTGGGAACAAAGTTTACTGCAAATGGAATAAAATCAACAGGAAGCGGTGTCTGCTAAAGTGTGTGTATTGTTGTTTGTATAATCCAAATACAACTCGAACACAAGCCAAAAGCATAATGCAAAACACAACCGAACAAGAAGGTAAGCAGGCAGGCAGTTCAGATACTCACAATACGCATACTGTACACAGCACCACCTCACACACTGACTTTTTTTTACTATGACACGGAGCAGCACAGATGCTATGGGTGCTGGGGGAGGGGTAAGGATGAAACTGCAAGCATACAGCTGTGGCTTGAAATGACTCACAAAAGGTGGCAGTTTTAGAAAAAAAAAAAAAAAAATAAATATTTAAGGGGGAAAACAAAAATCTTCAGAACCATAACTTTGAAACAAGAAAGATTTTCAACAAGAGTGTCACTGTCACTGACAGAACAGATTTCTCGTCAGACCAGACTGTTTATTAATATATAGAGATATGTTTTATTTAGAATACCTTTGTAAAAAGTCACCATACATTCAAGGTCAATTTTTAGTATCACATTTTCTGGTTTCCCTCCACAGCATGCATAAGATAAACACTTCAGCTAATCAGTAGTTTTTCATTGTTTCTGGAAATATGTTTTTTTGTTCTTTTTTTTTTTACAAAGACAATATTTTTCAAAGAAAAGACCAAAAACTACATAGCCACTCAGGGAATACAATCATAAATAACACTGAAAGCTGCAAAAGCCGTGGTTATCCTTTAACCTAAAACTAATTCACAGCTGTTATTGAGGATACTCAACAAAAGACCATAAACCCCTCCAAACTCACTGTAGCTTCAGGGGAAGAAAAAGAAAACAACTGAAGGATATTGGACAATTGAACAATTCTGGCAGTAAGTTCAGCCAAGAACAGCAAAAAGATGGTTTATATGGGGCTGAGGGTGCAAAGATTAATTTTATTTTTATTTTAAGAAAACGTGTTTTTTCAATGATCATAATACAGTGCAGTTTGGTGGACTGACGGAAACAATTTATATAAATGTATATATAGATATATATATACCGATTATTCTCGAAGCTTAAATTTGAAAATATGCTTCATTGCACATAAAGTTTTTGTTTAATAGGAAAAAAAAAAGCAAAAGTAAGGCAAATATGACACACACTCCGGACGGAAAAATCAAGTCTAGCACTGACACAAGGAAGCACAGCAGGCCCTTCGGGATCTTTCAGAACAGAAACATAGTAATCTGCTGTACAGCCTTACTTTGAACAAAGCTTTTTGAGCGTGTGTGTGTTGAGTGGGAACTCAATAATACTGGGCCCACGTTAGCTTAAAAAGGCCATTCAGTCAGTGGCTTTAGTACAACGGCATTGAAGTCTTTTGGCACTTGTACAGTACATGAACATGTCCTTTAGTCTGACAAAATGACACAACCATGTACATGCATGAAAGACAAGCAGGAGCAAAGGCAGTCTCTTGAGAGATCAGTCCAAGATGGTGGACTATGATCAGAGATAGAGTATTCAGAGTCCATATCGCTGCATGCCGAGCAGGTAGGCCCCGCTCTGGCTCTCTCGCTCAACGCAATCCTCCACCCACCAACCGCTACTGTCCACACCGACACCGCCAGCAGCAGCACCCAGGACGGACGGAAGGAGGAAAGGAGGGACCCGGGGAGGAAGAGAGGACAGAAAGGAGGGATGAAACTGGCCTCTTCCATTCGGAGAAGGGGTGTGTGTGGAGGCAGAGCAGGAGAGGTGGAGATAAGTGGACAGGAGGGAGGCTAAGAGGAGGGAAAGATGGGGGGAGGAAGAGGCCCCTGTGCTATCCGGAGCTGTCTGTTTCTGTCTGTATGTCTGTTCTCACACAGTCGAAATCAATTTGCCATCAGGACTGTCACTGTGGAACAAAGAGAGAAGGAAGCTTGCCAGGTCGGACACACTCAGAAAGAAATGGAGAAAGACAAGACAGGCACAAGGGGCAGGGTAGAGTTTAGGAGAAGTGCAGGTGGGGTCGGGAAAATCGACTTCGCCCCACCTACAGCTTCAACTCCAAACACACCTGCCGATATCAGGACGATTAGACTTCCAATTCCCTCATCAACACTTTTATACGGATATGTTTGCCGTTTGGAAATTGGTGCACATATTGAGAAGTTTTTTTTTGTGTTTTTTTTTTTTTACAATATTTGTCTCTACCAGTCGCTGATAAGTAAACCAAGATGTTACAGTTGATGAGAAAATCGTTAAGTCATCTCCTTAGCTGGAGGGATGTAGTATTAGATTAGTCTGTTAGGGTGAATACACCCTGCAGGACAGTGTTGTCTCAAAATACTGATATAGGAGAAAAAAAACACATTTAGAGCAGACAGGAGTGTGTAAAACAGCTTGACACTGGTGCCCAAAGCCCCAGGCTGACAAGCAGTGATGACTGAGATGAGGTCAGCATGATGGCTACTGTCACAACATATAGTCAACCAAAAACCAGCACACACACGCACGCACGCACGCACGCACGCACGCACACACGCACACACACACACACACACACACACACACACACCACTTTTCTCTCTCTCTCTCTCTCTCTCTCACAAACACACACAAACCATCTCACACACACACATTTATATACATGTACACAGATGTACTTCCTGATCGGACAGAAACAGGCACAGCGTAATTCCTAACCTCAACCTCGCAGAACTCTGGTGAGGCAGCAAGGACTTGAAAGGCTTACAGTTAAAATATTCTTGGCCATGAGCTCTAAACAATAAACTGAAATACTGACCCTGTTGGACTGCATTCATTACTTTAAAACGTTATTTAAAAAAAAAAAGTGACAAAACAAAGAGCAAAGAGAAGGGGATAAAAAAAAAAAGAAAAGAATGGAATACAATAATATTCAAAGAAAAAGGAGACCAAGATCTACTGCCTGAGCTTAACTATACTCCTCATTCGTCCTGATCAATAGAAAAATCAATGGCCAACTGCTCTGATTACTGATTAACTGTCATTTGTTCTAGTGTGAACCAGGCAATAGAACTTCTCTGAAGTTAATTTTTTTTTGCTTTTCTGGACTATTCATCAGACACAACTAGTTATTGAGGATGCCTCTGGAAAACTATGACTGGCATTTATACACTTGACGATCAATGGAGGAAAAAAAAAAAAAAAAAAAAAAAAAATTAAAAAGTGTTATTTGCAGCCCTGCTTCTCATAGTAGTTTAAGAAACCGATGTACTTCACCACTTTGTACAGACACAAAAAGATGTTCTCATAGAAATAAAGCAAAATGTTATTTTAAATGTTTCGGCAAATTAAATTCACACAACAAAAGTACAGTGTTTTGCTAAAAACCTAGACCTCTTTTTTCTTGTTTGTTTTGCAAAATCTTCCTTGAGCTATCTCGGCACCATCTCTTGTTTGTTCTGGCTGTCTTTGCAGCTGTGGTGCCACCAGTTCCTATGTGCATTGCATTATGAGAAAAGGGTTTATATCAACAGCACACTCAAGAACCAACAATGCTAACTTTTTGGGAGAATGAAGTATGCATAAACTTTTTCAAAGGATACTTAATGTATTCCTGCTTAAACTGTTAAAGTAGCATTAAATTGGGACAGTTGGTTGTATGCCAAGCAGTTGCCTAGCTGTCTCTTGAGTGGCCGAGCATATAGTAATTCATTTGAAATGTTGTTTATCTAATTCTCTCATGTCTTCTTCTTTTAAGTAGGTATTCACTTTGCAAATGATCCGAGTTAAACAATTCAGATGACAGTGGCAGTCATACAGTATCAGTCATTACTCAGTGGGCAAGGCAGAAAAGGCACTTACCTTGTGGCAAAGCGGCCGTCATAATCCTCAATGGCAGGCTGAAAAAAAACAAAAAAATGACAGTTTTACTTCGTGAACTTGAACACCAATATTTTATATTTTATATTTATATTTTATATTTTTACTGCTATTTTACTGCTATTTTATTGCTTTTATATTGTTCTATTATTATCTTATTGCTTCTGTATGCTGCTGTCGCGAAAAAAATTCCCCTCGGGGATTAATAAAGTAACTACCTAACCTAACCTAAGAATCGAATCACCTGCTATATTTAAATATAAACACTAGGTGGCAACAGAAACTGAACAAAAGTCTTATGTTAAGCTACTGCAGGATTACTCGCATCCAATTTGTGCAACACAGGACTAAATCAGATGGAGGCCGCAAATGAACTGAGAAAGAATAACAAGATTAGAAACGGCATTGTTCCCACATATTACATGCTTTACTACCTGTGTGCCGAAGCCTGCCATGCTGTAGGGGCGTGGGCGTGTCTGTGCTAGGCTCTGTGCCAGCAGTCGGGCAGTCAGGCCGTAGTCAGGTGTGGGCAGTGATGCATCACTCTCCAACAAGTTCCCTGTGCTGCTACTTTTCCCATGATGCAGGCTGGAAAAGTAAGAAAACAATGGCCTTAGTCTTGGACTCATTATGCTGACACACCGTTTATAAAAAATAAATAAATACATTTTTAAAAAAAGCCACGTACTTCACTTTCAGCTTCTCATTGTCACTTTCAGGGAGCACACGCGTGTAGGAGAACGGGAACCAGCCTCGCCTGAGAAAAGTGCAGCGCTCGTTAAATGTATTCTCTACTTTTACTGTAACTAAATGTGGGACAAATATTTATCCAAATTGACTGTATGGATTCAGGCAAAATAGAACATTAATTACATCTTGTTTTTCTCGTTCTCCCCATAGTGCCAGCCATCGCGGGCTTCAGGCACTAGCAGGGTGATGACATCTCCCTCAGAGAAACTGAGCAGGGTGCCGTTGTCACCTGCGGCGTGGGAGAAGATGGCCTGGACACGGGCGCGCCCATTCTTTTCAAGTCCTGCTGCCATGGAACTGGACCTGGGCAGGGTCCGTGTCTCGCCTGTGGGGGGTTTGCAGGTAGAGTACTAGAGTTACAACATGATGGAGTAACTGGAGTCTGCAGTGACAAATAAAAGGTCACACTTATGTCTTTTTAGGCACAGTAAGCAGTTAGACAGATGCTCTAAATGATCGACTTTGCTTCTGTATAGCATTTGTAAACAACCACATACTGCCGCCAGCATGACTGATAATCTGGTACAACCATCATAAACTGACTACAGTTGATATAAGGGGTAGACTCATCATCCAAAATCTAAGTTTGTGTTTGTCCCTGCTCGTCCTTTGGGAATCTGAAGAGCAGTCGCTCTCAACCTTTCCAACCCAATGGTCAATGTTGTTATTTAGCACAGATGTTGGAGGCTGATGTCAGTGTTATTTTGTCAATTGCCCTAAAATCACATCATGAAGGTACTGAGGAAGAACCTCTTCCGTTTGCTTATCAGCCCTTCGTCGGTGTAGACGATGTTGTCATCTACCTGCTGCAGCTCCTGGATGGATCACCTGGATGATCATGGTGGCACAGTGAGAATGAAGTTTGTTTTGTTGTCGTTTTTTTTTTTTTTTTTTTTTTTGGTGCCTTTAATACCATCCGAACACTTCCACTTAGTGAGAGGCTGCTCAGGATGGGTGACAGCACATCTACTGTCTCCTGGATCGCTGACTATCTGTGAGATAGGGTCTGGTTTGTGTGGCAGGGGAGCTCTCTGTCTCTGTGGTGGGAAGAAACACCACAAGAGACTCTCCTGTCTCTGTTCACTCACTCTATGCACCTGAGATTTCCAGTACAACTCCAAATCATGCAACCTGCAGACGACTCTCTGAGGACTGCAGTGGTGGTGTATATTAGAGATGGGCATTATTCCCTGATATTTTCTCTTTATTTATTACCATCTCTTTGTTGTGTACATATTGTACATGACAGCTCTGCTTATGATATCTAGCTGCAGTGCTAGAGTGTTTGGATATCTTACCCACTGGGTTTTTATTCTTGGCGGGGGCAGGCCTGCGGACAGGTAGGGTGTTGGAGTAGACATCGCTGACCTGTCTCTGGGGCTGGGCCTGGGTCTGGCCCTGTGCCTGGGTCTGAGGGGATGATGGTCTGACTTGGGACACAGACATTGTCCCCCCATCTGTCCAATATTCCTCTCCATGGACTCCTGTTGTCCCATTGACCATGGACATGCCATCAGGGCCCATCAACCTCTGGAACAAACAAGCGAACCGTTGGATTCAGTTAAAAAAAATATGTCTTGCACTGTGTGATACTGTATCAGCAGACACGTTATTATTTTGGTATTGAAGCTGGAGTTATATATTAGGATTAACATCTGCAGTGTAGACATTAACACATCAATCAAAACATACATTTTAATTTTGACTTTAGAGATATTAAGTCTGGTGAGAGTCCATCTAAGTCTAGTCAGTCAGTTGCTACTCGGCATGAAATGTAGACTTTAAACAGCTCATTAACTTAAGTGCCATCTTTAAAGTGAGAGTGCAGAGATGTTTGTCTGATTGGCTTCCCTATACAGGGCTAAAAGTGGATGAGCTGACATTAGGATAGAAGTGTTAGTTCCCCCCTGAGGATATGAATTGAAGTTTTTTAAGTTGAATAATTCCATTTTCTTAAGAAAAACAAATATAGATTCTGTATAAAATGCCATTGAAAGGTAAATGATTTGTCTTATCCAAAAATGTAACTAGAATCTAAAATTGAACTTTTAGTATTTGCTTAAAGTTATGTCTAGTTTTTCTTTATCATAAGAAGGAATTTGCTTTTGCATCCATCAGATTCTCATGTCTAATCTTACCGCTGGGTGTCCAAGGCCACTACCCATAAAGACGGCCAGCTCTGGGGGCACAGGAAGAGGCTGAGCCCCGGGGATGGGGTCTGAGATGACCAGGTTGGATTTGGAGGAATGCAGGGGACTTGTGCCCCCGAGGGCAGCAGAGCCCATCTGCTGGGCCAGGAGCATGGCCCTCTCCGGCAGCTTGTTTGGGTCTGAGCAGGCCTGTAGCCACACTGGGATCTTCTGGGTCAGAAGGTCTTTACCCTGAAAGGCGGAAGAAAATATAGGTGAAACACAAGAAAAAAAAGAAAAAAAATACATTAACTGTGCAGTAATAAGTGGATAGCTATTGATGTAGCTGCAATGTGACCAGAGAAAAAAAAAAAAAAAAAAAGCTCTGTTGAGCATTTCCTTTGCTAAACCTTCAGTTTTTGTCCTTTTTCTCTCAAAAGCATTCGGCCCTCAAAGATATTTCCACACTGTGTATCCTTGACCGTTGCCCTTTGTACAGCTATGATAATGTGCTGCGTGGGCGAGGCAGACCAACACACAACCAAGCTTCCCACTTCAGCATCTCACAGCCTGTGGACACATCTGTTCTTTCTGCACCTATCAAACTAGAGGTTGTGCAAAAATGAACACATTTCTGCGATTGTAGAGTTTACACGCATGCACCAACCGTGCTTTTGCCCCTTTGTAGGCACTAATTTGTAGCTCTCATCGTCTCTTATTCTACTCCCTCATACATACACAGGGATCTTGCACACGGGAAAACGCACACTAAGAACCCACTGGGAGAGGGTTCTTCAGTTTGCTGAAGGTGAACTCTTCCCACGCACACCCCCATCCTGATTAATGACTAGACTCCACATTTGAAAAAAATAAAAAATAAAAAATATGAAAAAAAAGAAACAGCAGCACACACGTACACTGTCCTCCTCCAGACCAGGAGACTGATGTACTCCATTACCCAAGAATTTGATATTCTTGAGAAATGGATAGGCCTGTATTTAGAGCACACACACACACACACACACACACACACACACACACACACACACACACACACACACACACACACGCACGCACACAGATACATACACACAACAACAACAACCATAAATAGATAAAACTGACTAAATCTCACTTTAATAATTTGCGAGCACCTTTGATTGTGTGATATAGGAGGAAGTATGTTTGGATTCAAAGGTTCTTTGCTTCAAATGTCAGCAGCAACTTGAAAATAACAACCAGGCATAAACATTCTCCAGTGACCGTTGTTGTAAACAATATGGGCGAGAGGCAATTTGTTCTGTACACTGAGCTTTGTTGCAAATCATTTTCCACTGAATTTAGTATTTTGGTGCCTTTTCTTCACAGTCTTATGAAGAACTGCAAAAGTGAATCAGTTCTCCCCACAAAAAGGTGGCCAGATGCTTGAAGGTGCAATGATGGATTACAGCTTCAGATGTGCCTGTCAGCTGGCCATGGTCTCCAGTATTAATGAATATTTAAAATGAAGAGGCCCTGATGAGCGGTCAAAGCTAATGCGACTTTGAATTATATATCTCCTAGTTTGTTCTTTTTCCAATGAACAATGGTCTACAGCAGGTGAGTACAAAATAAAACTGAACTGACTGATGGGGAGTAGTTGTCAAGAATCAACACAATACACCAAGGGGAATAAATTAAGTTTCAGGAATCGACTTAAACTCTGCACATATTTCTTTTTCAACATTTCATACAGGAAGATCAAAAGCACTGAAAGCAGGCTGAGCCCCATTAGTTGCTGAGGTGCGACAGCAAACAAGCAGGATAACAAAAAAAATAAATCAAGGAAACACTGGATTTAATCATGCGCTCATATTTGAGCACAGACTTTATTAAAGGCACCGAAAATGAATTTTATTAATCAGCTTCTTGCTACGAGCATCAAAGCCATGCACTTCTTATGTTCTGCCAAAATTCAATGAGATTTGCTTTTTGTATTTTCTTGCTCACTGACTTTATATTGGCGGTGCTGAAAAACAACATGATGAGATAGTTGGACTTACCTTGCCATGGTAGGCGCTGCTGTTCTTGGCCACAGCACACTGGCGGTCGACCAGGAAGCAGTACCTGCGACGCTCCTCAGACAAGGCTGTCTTGTATCCCTCAGCGATGAAGGTGTCCAGCTCGGTTTGCTTACTGCTGATGGTCTCTACAAACTGAGGGAGAGGAGACAACGGGTCACTTTGGTTAATCATAATATCTGCAGATTTGTCCAGGAGAATCACAACATGCCGGCGTTGGTGCCAAAAAGGTCTGGGGACTAAATATTTTCTTTTACTTCAAATGCTAAATTATTACTATTGCAATTTCTACAGCCGAGACGGTGAGAGAGAGGTTTTGGTTACCGGTCCACTGCAGATTCTTCATAGCTACTATAAGAAATTGCCAAAAAACTGATTTCAAATTCAGTAGCTGAGGCCAATGGATAGAAGGTCTGGCAAGAGAAAGGTCCAAGCAGCTGGCTAACACCAAAGTACTTTTTTTTGTATAGCAGCCTGCTTCACATTCATGCAATTACACACATTCACACCTAGGAGCTGCTCAGTATAACCCGATCTTGTACTGTCAATCAGTGCACAGCTCCACTGGAGCAATTAGGGGTTAAGTGCACCTTGGCAGTAATAGTTGTGCAAGGAGAGAGCCTTACTCAGTAACTTTCTCCGGACAGATTTTCCCTGCCGAGTGCTATCGAGGCAAAGCAATTATGACTGTGAGCAGTTCCTCCACACTGCGGGATCTTCAAAGACCCACTAATCCATTTTACTTGTCGGACAATAACAAATAACAGGCGTGTTGATGTTTGTTTAAGAGTGAGTAATGGCAACGCAGTAAGAAAGAGAGAACCAGCGCTGTCAGTTTGTCTTAGCGTGAGCTCTTTAAAAATGGGAAATGTCTCAAAGGCCACTTAAGACACACATGTACACGCACATACTCACTAGGGTCAGTAACAGTGGTGAGGAGCTCTAGGGAGTCTCATTTCGTAGAGAAAATGGCACTTAGGTTTTCTTTTGAGCTTGTGCATACACATGCCAGGTACCGTATTTACAAACCGCAGAGTTTGCATGTCGGTAGTTGAGCGTTTCCAGTACTGTAGTCACAGAAGTAGGTCAGCTGAATCCAGTTTCATGGCTTTAATACTGTAACATCTGCTGATAAATACTGACCCAGAAGAGAGTGTTATATTTACTTGTATTTATTGAATCGAAACTGAACTTTTCTTTGGGGTACTGGCATGTTTGATGTTAGCAGCTGGGTATTTTCTAGGATATGGAAGCTGAATAAAGTAAACAACAACACGTGTCCTTTTCATATACAAATAAAGTTGGCCAGCCAATGAATGAACTGAATACACTTTGTTCTGAATGATTATTAACTTCCAAAACAGTCAAATCTCGATCAGCCTCAATCAAGTTTGTGGGTGATTGTGATACTTCATCATTCGAGTCCCGATGGCTCGAAGAGAGGAACTTGACATATAACCCATGTCACTGTTGGTGCTGCAGTGTGATTAATAGTTCCTGCAGTTTAATGTTCTCAAAGCATTAAAGTACAATTTAGAAAGTTTTACACTATATTCCACAAAGATTGATTAAGTTTATTAAGTTGGAGTTCCTGCCTGCAGCCAAATGTAAACTCCTATTGTGCCTCCACTCAGTGCAGATGCATTTCATTTAGTAACCACCAGAGCACACTACTTCCCCACTGCCAACAGCCGAGAGGTAAGTTCATTGGCATTCCAACTATGGAGGAATACTTCAAGTGGCTAAATGACACTGAACACAAATAGCTTTAGGAATGGCCTTTTGCATTCGCACTGGAAGAAATCCACAAACACCATTACACAAATCCACTGAGCCAAGTTGTCAAATTAAGCAAGGGGAGGATGAAAGTACGATGCAAACTTTTATTTCCTCCGGAGACGACCTTATTCTGTCTCTCATCTTAAATTCAAATGGGATACTTAGAAACTACTTCAGTTAGTTCTTATTGGTTCCGTTCAGGGCATGAGCATCTCCTCAACCTGGCTGCTTGTGAAGAGAGAAGAGAAGTCATGCTATTGTCGATAGCTTTGTACAGAAGCTGCCAAGTTGAACTCTCCCTTTCCCCCCCTCATATCCTCATCTTTGCTGTGAAAAAAAGTTAAAGATAGTAATTTTATTTTGGTATGAGTCATACGCTATATACTGCAGAGAGAATAGAGAGGAGGGAGAAAGGAGGAGAGGAATATGCCGGGGTGAAGAAACGTCTGGCGCGCGCGCGCACACACACACACACACACACACACACACACACACGCACACACACACACACACACACACACTTCAAAATCTAACATTTGTGAATGGGTCTACGGTTGAATCACGGAAGCCACATAAAGACCATTTAAAAGATGACAACCAACGTGTCTGCCTCTCTCTCTTTCCGCCTCTCGGGTGGAGTGACCCTTTTTGTTTTTGCCGGCTCTGACTCACAGTCTGCTCGCCTCTCAAGCACTTCTGAGCAGACCTAATAGGAGCGGCTCAACCACTGTGCCCTCTCCTCTTGTCAAATCCACATGGCCCAATTCTCAAACCATTCAAAAGGTCACCAACGTAACCCAAGACAATGAGCGCAGTGGGAAAAGCCTCGACCGTCACCAGCCACTATTATATCCGAGCGACGTCAGGTTACATCATAGCTGGAATGACTTGTTTTGCAAAGGTTATGAATATAAATGAAACCTGCTACACGTCAGAGCGGTTCTTGCATTCAGACTTGTAGTGATCAGCATTACTGCCTCACTCTATGTCTCCTAACACTGACATATACAGGACAAAATCCCAATATTCAAAACATTTTTAAAAAAGCATGTGACATTATAAACTCTATTACACCAACACAGTTTCCAGTAATTACAAGCACTGAGAAGGGAGTCATTCACAGCCTTCAAAAAGTGAAGAATACAGTAGCATTCAGAACAACAAAACTGTTTATATTCCTGCGGGGATCCAAAAGCATTTCCCCGCACAGCTTAGAGCTGCCGAGGTTTGCTCTTCTGTTCCTTCATCATCAGCACTCTTTGCACACAGAAAAATTGTATTTTAATGCTCCAGGGCACAACGGTAAGCACCAACACCTATAATACCTGCTGTGTGTGCGTGTGTGTGTGCGTGTGTGCGTGTGTGTGTTTTAGTCGGCGCTTATCTTGTGCTTACGTCACTAACACCTTTTTCTGGATGCATGAATGTATGCACCCACAATGACAGGGTGGAATTACTTGTCAATTTTATGAAACCAGCCTGAAAAAAAAAACCTATTAATTCTTAATCATGAACTCCATCTGTGTCACTCTGTCTGGACTCTTATTAACATATACAGAGCAAAACGAGCTTATCTAGATGAAACCCCTTTCTGTGGCACCCAGGCCCCCCTCCAATGAACTACATAATGAACTGATTAGCATTTTAGCAGGTTTCACCCATTGATGAAAAGGTACAGTGAAAGTGTCTGAAGGCAGGAGAGAGCGGCGAGGGGAAGACAAAGAGACAGTCAGATAAGTGGGATAGACAACAGCAAAGAGTGTGAGCAAGAGGAGGGAAAGAGCGATGGAGACGGCGATCAATGAAACGCGGCCACCATCTGCACACGCTGCCAGACTGCGCTCAGACTTACTTTACTTTTTAATGAAAAGAGGGGAGATAAAAAAAAAAGAAAACGTAGCGCCTCTCATCTGCAAAAATAACACAGATGTGGCGGGGAGGAGGAACTGTTGAGTTCGTCTTAGCAACTTTTACTTTCTCAACAGCATCAAAGAAACCACCTCTGCCTGCAGAAATTAAACTGTAAACATTGTATCTGTGGTCCGTCACTATCTAACCCTTCCTCAGTGGATGCCGGCCAGCGTGAAGCACAGGTCTTGTCGGAACGCAGGGCTCTTTGCCTCTCAGTGTGTCGTCCCCCCTGCAGGGCTCAGAAACGACTTGACTTTTCTCTCACACGCCCACAGCCGTGATATGATCAGTGAAAGTGAGCGGACTGAAAATGAGAAAGGGAGAATGATTTTCTTTTTGCTGCTAACTGACTGTGAGTCCAGAGCCTGATGAGCTCCTTCCTCTGCACAGATGGGCCCGATTGATCAGTCATACAGACTCGGTAAGAGTTTGAGGTGAGGCTACTCCTATTTATGTCCAATATGCACAAAGTACAAATGTTTTGTTGCTTTGCCCGGCTAGAGGCTCAACCTGGGGATGGTAATCCATCAATTTGTACTCCCAAAGACTTTGGGCCACATCAAGACCATGTACTATATCGAGTACTGGTGAAGAAATATATCATGGTGCCCAGAAGATGAATGTTAAAGATTTTGGTGAATCCGTGAGCTTCCAGCTTGTGCTATGGCTACATCAGCCATGTCAGTGTATCATGAAACCTAAAGTTTCAAATTCAATGACATTTTCAGCAGATATTTTTGGTTCACGCACAATAAAGGCAAATGATTTTGGCCGTTTTGTCTAGTCTCACTATCTAGCGAAATACCAAATATTAAAATCCATTGCGCAGATTGCCGAGAAATGCCAGCAATATGAATATTCGTGAGGTTTGCTCTTGCACCAGATATTTCGGATTTGCTGAGCAGATACAATACAAGGTAAAAAAAAAAAAAAAAAAAATCAAGTTAGCATAGCTACTCATAAGGCTCTAAAAAAATGCAATTGTCTGCAAATATGTAAACATACAAACACCGTCGTATTTTGTAGTGTAATTAAAATTTGATCAAACTGACCCTTTAATAAGGACCTAAAAAAGTATTTTTATATTGTATCTAATTTGAACTACTTATTTAATTTTTTGGGATAAGGTTTGCATTTCAGTTTCTATTTATCAAATTGCGCCAGTGGAATCCTAAAGAGGCAACAGTCAGGCACATGTAGCAACTTGCAATCCTTAACTGAGATTTGCTGCTGTGGTGCCCTCAAAAATTCCTCCCATTTCAAGTTGTGCAAAACTGGACTGTTGCGCACACTGCCAGCTTTGATGCGTTATGATGACACGTTGTACAGCTTCTCTTCATGGCATTCCTGACACAGTGGAACAAACTAAACGTGACACAGCAGTCAGATCAATCCAGCACTTCCATACCATCCCAGACAGGAAAGGGCAAACGTGTGTGACACCATGCAAACTGAGCAGACAGAGGACGTACTCTTTCTTCTAGAAGACGTTTTCATACCCAATGAACGCCGCAAAAAGTTTGTATCGTTAAGTGTTGGGTGGAATCATGTTTCTGGTCCAGCCATCGATCTGATTCTGTCATGGGCGGCCACACTTCACAGTGAGACCAACAGCAGCTCAGTAATTACCCTGCAAGCCTTGACCTGTTAGTTTGGCATTTTTGCCTCCATGTCTGCAGGCAGTCAGACTTCCAGTTTCCAGAGAAATCCATGCGAGAGGCATTTTCTGCTTTGTTATTTTTTTCTCAGTTTGACAGTAACACATGGATTAAACATAAAAAAATAATAAAAAAAAAATAAATAAAAAAACCCCATTAAAATCCTGCAATAAGAGGAGGAGTGTCTTTTCAGGCGTTTGTGTTCATGTACAGGGCCAATACTTCCCCTGTCGAGAGGGTGGTGGAGTGACGGAAACCTTAATGTGAAAGATAACTAATTAAGTTATGTCTAACAGTGAAGGTTCATTCCAACTCATCAACATTGATTTCACCTGAAAGGCTCTGTCAGAGACTGCTGTTTTGGAAATAATCACATGAATGATGATGCAAATACTGCTTTGTTCCCTTTGTGGATCAGGCTTTTGACTGACACCTAAAACATTTTGTAGCCGTCTGATTCCTGAAGACTGCTGCAAAAATATTGTCCTTGATAAAAGTGACTAAAAATGTCATCCACGCTATACGTTACAGTACATACAAAAGAACTCCTTTGCTGTAGCACCAGCTATACAAAACGTATTCTTGTTTTAAAAAGATATGCAACGCTAAAACGATTAAATCAAATAACTACAGAACATTTATACATTAGGACATTTTTGTAAATAACATGGCTGCAATAGCATTCAGTTATGAGTTTATATTTTGAAATATCAGTGTTTGAAGCACAACGTCAGACATTTGCTATCTCATCTAGCCCACTTCTGATATTTGAGTCAGCTATTTTGTGGTGTATGTGCAGGCTGTGCATTTACACATCCTCATCAAAGCCATGTGCTGAAACACACCAGCTGAATTAAGAGCATACACATTCAGCGCATCCAGTTTTTCTTTTTTTTCCTTTCCCACTTGTGGGTCTGCGTGCCTGCTGTATGTGTGTAGATGCGATGTGATGAAGATCGTCCAGGGCTCACGATAATCAAACCTCCACTATTTGCCTTCCAACACAGAACACCTCTTCGCCACCCCCTCCACCCGCATCCTGGCTGTTTGAGTGTTCTCTTTCCTTTATGAAGACTAAAATCATTATTTTCACCGAAACTCACGAAGCTCAAATCCCACCGTCACCCACATCCACAAAAATTAAGTACAGCAGTGCAACAAAACTGACTTGGGAGCATGTATCTTTTAATTTTTTTTTTTTTTAGATATTGCTCTTTGGATGTCTGACCATTTTGTCAGTTTTTCTGTTCTTCACAACAGAAGAAATGACTTGAACTGTTTTGATGGTTAAATCAGGCATCTTCGTTGCAATCGTTGTATATGTGAATGTAATGTTATTCTCTGTGCAAACACCCAGCAGGAAGCTCACCTGCATCTCCTTCTCGCCATACTTGGAGGGGTTCTTGCTGCCCTGGCTCTTCCTGCGCAGCTTCTTTAGTTCAGCCTGACACTTCTCCAGACTCTCGCCTTTGTTCTTGTGTTCCACCTGGTATTTCTTCAGGGCAGCCTATGAGGGGCAACAAGCAGTGCACAAATAGAGAATTAGACCTTTGAAAAAGACCACAAATTAAAAACCCTGCATGAAAGAAACTGGGAGCTAAATGAGGCAAGTCAGTAAATAGCAGTAATGCCAAACGTTTTTACACAAATTGCAGGTTCACAAACAACCCCAATCAGTTCAGCATGAAAATCATTTTGCAAACATGTAGCAGAAAATGTAACATTCGTTTTTTGTTCCAGCTACATTTTTGTTGCGTAATGTTAAGGCTACAAGTTTTGAAAACTTTTTTTTTTTTGGCGTGCTCAAGCGGGCTCCGAAATCTAAAAGCAATCTTTTTGATTAAAGAAAGAACCAAATTCACACGAGCCTTTAAGTTTGCTTTCAATTTCTCCTCCGGGTTTGATTTGACAACACTGCTTGTGTTTGGGGCTCTTAAAACATCTACTGCCTTTGATTACATCTCTCAACCTGTGGCTTCACAGCATAGCAGAGTAAAATGAGCAGAAATCAGTGACAGCCTGCAATGTAAAAAAAAAAACAACCCCAAAAAACAATGTGTGATTTGTAGAAAAAGCTAAATCTTTTAACAATGGAATTTATTTATTTGATTCATTTAATTTGCTTAATTATTTATTTATTGAGAAAAACAACTTTGTTTCCTGGCTGCACAAGCTCTGTTGCTATAGTAACAGCATCTGGTGTGACAAAGCTCATGCGGTTTCTGTGCGAGGCAAAAAAAAATTGGAGGAGGAGAGCTCATACATGCGGGTTCAACACCCACATTTGCATACTGTAAAATGCTGAGGATGTAGGCAGATATCCTGTAGGCGTTCTGAAGAGGAGCAGAGAAGAAGATGCTGTTGTCACTGGGAGACCAACAGTTTGACACATGCTGTGTTTGGATTTCATAGCAGAGACAGGTGGTGTCAGTTCCATATGTCTGAGCTGGATTGAAAAGCTCTAAACAAAACAGCCTTTCACAGCAGTAAACTTTTAAAAAGTCATTGCTGGGATTTTACATTTCAACATGGCCTAGTGATGATTAATTTTCAACGTTAGAAACGTCTCTGAAATATAGATTTTTTTTTTTTTCAATAGGTTTCCCCTCAAAATGGACCAAAACATGCCCGTGCACAGGTGTTGACTTCGTAAGCCAATAATAATGGATGGCTCATTCTTTCATTACCTCGTAGTCTTTGCGATAAAGCAGTACAACCAATATGGATTGCTCCGCTTCTGACATCTATAATTTAACTTGGAAAAAACCAAAGCTCCCTGGTGGAAAATCCCTGCCACATAAATCATAGTAATGATTAAAGTGGATAGAATTGGCTATTGTGAAAAGTTTTCTGTTAGTGCAGGGTCATATTGGGTAAACAACATAATAATCCCAAGCAATCCCCTTCATTGAACTAATATGCGTTTCCTCATTAACCAAGCCAGTGGATTTTTAGTTGCCTCTACCCACAGCTCTCAATCATTGGCTTCTACTGCAGACAAGTTCATTAGTGTGTTCAAATTTGATTAGAAACACAGTGAACAGTAGGTGAACTTTGGTACACTTGAAGAATCTAACCCTTGTCCCTAAAAGCTGATCTGCCATTAATGCTTCTCTTCATTGTTAATCTACTGTATTGTGCTTCCTCCATTTCAGGTTCATGCCCGAATTCTGACCTTTGTGTAATGAATGAAGAGCCTTATAATCCCCCGAAGTGATCCATTATGTAAAACAAAAGAAACACGGAGAGAAAGAGAGATGCACCACTGGGAACACTTCACTCTGGAAAAACAGCTCATTTTCCTTCGAGTCTTTTTGAACTGACTTGGAACTTTAGATGATTAATTCACAAACTCTGAGGCAAAGTGATTTCTGTTATCACTGCAGAAGATCTGGTAGAAATCCTTAATAAGTAATTGATGCTAAAAAGCTCAATTCTGGACTAATATAGAAGGCATGAGACATTTGTATTTGAATTCAGACAGCAGACACATATTTGGCTGATGTGTATGGAGTCAGCAATTTCTTGGAGTTACTTTACATCAAAACGATTGTGGTTTTAATTTGAACTCAGCATGACACCATCCGATTTCACCGATGGGTCTCCCTGCTGAACCAAACAATTCTTTTTTTTTTTCTATTTAATTCTAAAATCAGTATTTTAAGAGTGGGAGCTGGAGCAGCTCATAACGTGGTCCTTCCAACAATACAATACTGGCATCACTATCCCATCCCCCAAAACAACGCGCCGCAGCACTGCTCTACGCTCAGGCTCCATCCCACTCATTCTAAAGATATCACATGTAGACCAGCTCACAGCACTTACACACACTCCAGGAGAGGTTTATTATAATCAATCTTCCCTTGACTGGTGAGTAGACATGAAATGTTATTTCAACGCATCTCTTTTCACAGACATATCCTCTAATTGTATCAGAAACAGATTTTAAACCAGATATTAACACACACAGCTTCACCTCCATCCCTGTTATCACCTCAGTCAAATTAAGGTGAAACTGATTTGATGGCACGTTATATAAATCACTAAAACAAGATCAAATATGGAGTGCACTTGTGAGCTGATGCTGTCCTGTGGATTTAGAAGAGCGATATACAGATACTTACGGTCAAATAACGAGCATCCAGCTCCACCTTCTTCTCCAGCTCAGAGAGCAGCTCATTGTGGAATGATTTCAACTGGGGGGGGGGGGGGGAGCACAAAAAAGGAGTTCAGTAAACACGAGCAAGTTTTCCACATTAAGTTATAAATTACATGTGGGACCCTCTTTACTCAGTTACTGAATGAATATTTTACCAACATAGTGCTGGCCTGTAAAAGCCTCTCTCAGCAGTTCACTGCAACCTGACGGAATATTTAATCAAATAGTTCCCAAAACTGGTACTAAATTTTAAGTATATGCCGTGCCGATATCCATTCCCATATACTAACTTATTATCTTAAATAACAAATTCTAAAAAGTAATCTACATTTAAATTGTACTTATGTTGTTATGATATGCAACAGAAACATAGGAGCATAACACACAACATTAAACTATTCTACATTTAAATGATATGGATTAATTGATGTTGCCACAGCACAACAATGGATGTTTGTCGCTTGAAGAGTTAGCCAATTCTCCTTGCTCCATGTGTGATCATGTGATTTATCTTTTTCTCTTAGATTGGATACATGATGGTGCAGGCCTGATATGGCCCAGGAACGGTTACATATTTGAGGGGGAGGGGGGGGGGGGGTACTGTCAGGAGTCTGGTTTTCCTCCGTTTTGCCCCCGATCACCTCTCCTCCTGTGTCCCCTCAGTCCCCCGTCTGCTTGTTCTGTGTCCTCCTCTCCTCACCTCCCGTGGCCACGCCCCTCACCGGTCCCAGCAGCTGTAGCCACTCACCCCTGATCACCACCTACAGGTGTGCTGCATCTCCCTGATCACCTCCTCGGACTATATGTACCCTGCCCCTGCACTCCTCGGGTTGTCGGTTCATTAGTTAGTCACCCGTCCGTCCTCCGTCCGTCCCCCGGCCCCCCGGCTCCAGTTCCACCGGCTCCAGTTCCACCTGCAGCGCTACCTGTCAGAGTCACCAGTCGGTGGAGTTGCCCTCCCGACTCGGAGGATTATAGACTCTGCTTTTTCCAGCGGTCCTGCCCTGCCAGTCGTATCTCCCTGGATCAGTCGGTTGAGTTACCCTCCCGACTTGGAAGCCAGTAGACACTATAGGTGCCACCTTTTGGTTTGTTTGTTTGTTTGTTTTTATTTATGGAAATAAAAGACTGTATTTTGGAACCGATACCTGAGTCTGAGCCTGCATTTGGGTCCTGGTAAAACACCCACCTCATAACAGGGCACAGCAAAGAGGAAAATTACCCAGAACACCATATTGTTCAATTAACTCCCTTTCCCATCCACTTCCCATGTTAGCAATTTGGATTTATATAGACTCAGCATGTCTGTTCAGTCAGTATGAGTTCATGTTCATTTAATTGTCATTTAATCCATGTAGTCAAGGGCTCGGGGACAAATTTGTGTCATGGCTGGGCAAATTGTTTCAGGAACACAATGGAGCGGAGCCCCACTGCCTAATATGCATTAGTGTTGGAATAACTTGCTGTTCTGTCTAATCTATTGTTAAAAATATACCGCTATCGTGTTGAACCACACAGCTAAAAAGCCTTTGAGCTCAAAATACCAACCATCTCCTCTAGCTGCACTTGAATCTGTCTATGGACCTCAGCCATCTGGAACAGCACATCCCCTGCAAAGAGAGAAACAAGAAGACATGGAGAAAATGCATTAACAGTACGCTACAGCACAAGCAGAACACAGAGGAGAAGAGTAGGAAACGAGAGGAAAAAAGGAAGAAACAAGAAAAGCAAGAGAAAGAAACAGAGAGACCCCAGCGTGCAAAGCCCATGCAGTAACACGAGACACAAAAAACATACAGGACGAGCGACTTGTAACTGGGACAATGACGAACATGATGAAAGTTTGTTTTTGGTACAAGAAAACAGAGACACAACATCAAGTATGAAAAATGAAAAGAAAATGAAGGGAACAACAAAACAAACAAGCTGGGGGAAACAAAAGGTTTAAAATTAAATTCTGGTTCTCCAAGCATGTAAGTACTGATGTCTTATGGAGATCAAACTTATTGCTTTTCTTTCTTTGATTAACCTTAAAATCAGGCAATGTGATTTCTAAAAAAAAAAAAAACTAAAAAAAAAAACACCTCGAAGAAAGGTTAAAGTCTCCACGTATTAAATAAGTAGAAAAAACAAGTTACCATAATGAAAGATAAGGGATACAGAAGGGTCATGCAGCTGTAGTGAATGTTTCATTTTCATATACCTACAGGCTGCCTCTTCTGAATATGCATTGCATTGTCAAGAAAAGGAACACAAAGAGCTACATTGAGCGAAGAACACGTATACAAATAGAGACCTGGTGGAAAGACGGAGTGAGATTTACATGTACAGAAAAATGAGACACACACATTTCCCTGACCACAAGATCCAAAGCCCCTTTTAGCTCTGTAGAGATTTATTGAATATGAATAGGGAGCAGAGATCAGAAGTTCAGTAAGAGGTCAGTGACGCTAAAGTCACCGAAGGTGTGACAGGTCATATGTTCGTGTCATTTATGAAAATATAAATAGTTTATATTAGCATTGGAATGATAATTTAATAGCATCTTTCACATTTTGGCAAATACCAAGCATGACTATGGCAAATATATATATATATATATATTTTTTAAATAGGTACTGGACAGCTGAGCAGGAATTTCATACTGAAGTGCAACACTTTAGAGCACATCAGGGTTTTTTTTTCTGGCTCATTTCACTGCGTCCACTGTTGAAAGCCGACCTATAAGGAGTACATCTCAACCCATCTCAAAATGCTTCGTAAGTGAAATCAGAACGTGTGGTGAAGTAGTTTCAGAACAAACTTTTATTATTCACAAAGGGCTTTGGAGTGGTCTCCATCTCAACAGACAACAAGCACAACACAAACTGACGACAGAGTTTGAGTGAGGTTGAGTTTAGAACATATAGTTGGTAAATAGCAATTTGTAATTCACATTCTGCTACAAAATTGTTCACAGTTTTGATAAATGTGCAATGGATAAAGTGTTTTGACATTTTCGCAAGGTACGTTGGTAACACTACTACTAACCCCCATTCAAGGTTTAGAAGCAGTATTCAACTGTCTAATGAATTGCATGTAACATGTGACACAATAGTTTGTTAACCGATATAAAGACAGGAATGTGATATATATATTTATGATAATTGGTACACACTATCTGTCACCAATTATAACTTCTCCAACAGAACAAAGACATATAATCAAAAGACCATTTAAAGCATATTGTTGACCTGTTCAACACCACAAATGTGTGCAGCAAAAACAAAAAAAAAACATTTCCATTACTTGCTAAAGTCAGTAAAGGCCCCGCCCCTACAGATCCTGACGGGCTCATTTCTGTATGCCCAAGAAAGCTGGGCCTTTTGCCCATGCTGCAACCTGCCCGCTGATCTTGAGCCTCACAGGAGCAGAGAAGCAGGCCAAACCACCCTGTCAGTTCCCAGCAGGCCCACTAAGCAGCTTACAGATCCTCATCCCTGATCACAGCTCTTCGAGCTTAGAAACTCCACCATTCTGTTGGCGGTTTCAACTAGCTGGATCAATTAACTAATGAGCATCCATCACTGTGGCGCAGAGACGGGCAAACAGACTCACACGTCACACAAGCTGGCGGTAGTACAGGGTGTCCGCAAGAAGCCAGAAAGGTAAAGAATGAATGAATCTGAGAGAGAGAGAGAGATCTCATCTTGTCATCTGCCGTTTCATTACTGCACAATATACGATGCCAAAGCAGTGAGAGAAAAAAAAAGAAAAAAAAAAAAAAAAAAAAAAAAAAGAATCACACTTCGGAGATGCAAATGGTTACCATGGCAACTTCAATATCATATAACACAAACAACAGTAACAGAAAATTAGACGGCAACCTTCAGGGGCGGTTAACGTCAGAGAATTCAATCAGGAATCAATAAAGGAGCATAATGAGGAAAATGTAAATGTGTTGTGCAATATACGGCAGAGATTTCATGTAAGAGCTGGCAGCCTGAAGAGGATTTCCGCATACCAGATAAGAGTGACATGGCAGGTTGATCGCCACGGTGACAACAGATACGACACACACGCGCGCGCGCGCACACACACACACACAACACACACACACACACACACACACACACACACACACACACACACAAGTAAATAAACAAAGACTTGTCATTATTGTATCAATATTTCCCAGCTCACTTGAACCTCGCCTGCGTCCTCAGCTGAGAGAAAACAATAGCTCCTTTGTTGGGAGCTGAGCTCAGGTTGATCTGCACCTGCAGCTCTGCAACAAGCAGCCACACGCCTGCTAGCTCAAACCACTGAGTAAGTGAAGGGTGCATGGTCGAAGGACTTGTGTGCATATGAACAGACTGTCCCCTGAAGTATGACATCAGCTTGTGTAGATGTATCGACTGCTTGTGTAACAGCAGCCGTGATACACCCACACAGTGGGAGAAAAAAAAAGAAAAAAAGAAAGCAGAATAACAGAATGTGGGCTATGAAGCAAAAAAATAAATAAATAAATAAATAAATAAAGAAGTTTGCAATGATGAACAGAGAGAACAAGAGAGACAGAGATGGAGAGAGAGAATGGAGGTGGATGGAGAGACACTGAATCACTGGTGAAGGTCAAACCGGATTCACTAAGGGTTGTCATGGAAGCAGGATAATGCTAGGGTCGTTGCCATGGGAGAATCTGTGAGATGAGAAGCCTGCAAAATGTTGTGTTACAAAACACTGTTGAAAGATCTCCACCCTTACTATCAGCTATCATTACATCAGCATATGCACTTCCCTGGGAAGGAGGGTGCTGTGTGTCCCACATGGGGAGTGTGCGTGCAGAACATGTGAGTGTGCACAGTGCGCGTGACTCAACAGTGATGTTAACACCAGCCTACCTGACATGCTAAGCCACAAGGGAAACAAACAAGTGGGCAGGTATAATGGGGCAGCTGGATAATGTGCGAGAAGCAGATAATAGCCGAGACTCTGGGTGGCCGCGAGTATACTCCCTGTGAAACCACAACATCTAAACACAGTAAATCTGAGAGTAAGTGCAGCCTATACTTGCAGTTCATCCATCTCTTGCTCTCATAAACACACGCACTCATTTACTAGTTTTGTAAACTGGATGATAAACTCAGTTTGAACTCATTTCCTACTTTGCCCATTCATGCAGCCTCCTATCACAAGAGAAAACTACTGATATATATAATCTATATATATATGACATGTTGCTAAAACTGGATGCTCAGCCATCACAGCTGTTCAACCTACTAGCCCAATATAAGTTTGTCCAGCAATGGTGTCATGCATTTAGGCCATAATAAATGCTTAACAGGAGAAATGTATGTTTGAAAAACAGAAGCGGGCCAGAGTGCATTTACAAGTAATCATGACATGAATTTGAAGAAGGTCTCAGACGAAATATTGCATATTCAAACCTTCTGGTAACAGTGAGCCAAAATCCTAGCCGCTGTTCGACTATTCTCAACCACAGAACACATTTTGTAAGAGCAAAAAGCAAAATATCTCAGTGTGGTTTCCTGTCAGTATTCTATTCGGTATTCAGTATTTCTTGTCATATTATTTGTTAGTCTCAGCCTGAGAATGGCTGCTATTTAACCTTATAATATATGATTTTGAATACTACTGAAGGTTCAGAAAACCCAGGAATCATATTTTAGCTGAGTAATAATGTTGAAAATCCAATTAATTCGGGGTAAAGCGAAGATAAAGCCAACATAAAATGAACATTTCATATCAGACCTTCTGTTAAAGAATTCCCTCTCTCTTATTATCATTACTACTGATGTGATTATTTTGTCCTGCTGATATGTCTTGCGTTGATTAATGCTATCCTCTGTAGAGTTACAGATTTCCAGGTCCACAACAAATCTCAAATCATGAGCTGTATTTAGCTATACAATGCTAGGAGTAGCCACCCCATAAACACAACTAAATGACACCTAAATCTTACATGCATGACATCAATCATGACTTATTAACTTGTCATATAGTCTTTACACTATCTTTTATAATTATATAAGAGTTTATTGTTCCTTAGAAGATTAACAAAAACCTGCACAAGGCTGATAAAAGCCAAGGGCCAAGACTTATACTTTTATTAAAGAAAATTCAGGTCCCCTGAGAAAAGCTTTGATAACACAGCACAAAACCCTTTTTGATAACTTACAGCATCTGCTTTTCCTTGCCACTGACAGCGTAAGTGATGAATAACGAGCCCTTTGATTTGACAAACTCGAAAAGTGTGGAGGGAGGAATGAGTAAGGGAAATAGTAAAATAATGGCACAAGTAAAAGAAATGACAACATTAACATGCACAAACAGTTACTCTGATACATACATACATAATATGGTACGAGTGATGGTGTGTTTGTGGGTGGGTGGGGATTCGTAGAATCCTTTAAGAGATCAGGCGTGTTTTGATCTCTCCTTCATTTGTGACAAAGTCTTCCAGGATCAAAGTATGACGTTCAAAGGGAAGAAAGATCAAACATGAAAGAGAAACACATTTTGTTCGAGGGCAAATTAGGCAAATAGAAGGAGGAACAGGTAGGAAGTAAAAAAAGTGGAGTGATAGGGAAAATCCCTGAGCAAAACAGTAAGAACACATGATATACCAGTGTAACAGAAAAGAGATTGTCGTGAACTCCTATTACATTTTAAGCCTGAGTATAGCACTGCATTATCCAAAGCCGTGCAGCAGAGATTTCTAAACTCGAGTGGAGGCAATAAAAGAAACAGAAATGTTAAGGTATGGAGGTTCAAGGAGGGGCCGAGTAAAAAAAAAAAAAAAAAAACGGGCTCTTATACTGTCAATGTGCAATTTGATCATGCAAGTCAGCCCTAAGTACACCAGGGCCTCTAAACACAGGCAGAGTTCATTCATGTCTGAATATGCCCTGAGGGGAAACAATAGTATATTTTCTAATTTTAAGCGTGCATGTTTTTACCGTTTCATACAGCATGGATATATGCACGCAGAGATCACCATACCAGTCTGTAAACTACAGACTTTTTGGGGTTTTTTTGTTTGCACATTTGAGGCAATATTATCAAACTCATCTCAAAGTAGGTAAAAGGTTGCTGAAAGTTCAGGAAGTGAAAACATTGTTGCTGCTGCCTTTATACTAAAGTTCAGTTGCAGTCCAACAGGCAGATCTTCCGAGGGTGACGGAAGTGCAAACGAAGGGACATTTAATAGCAAACAGTTTTTTTTTTTTTTGTTTTTTTTTATCAGATCACACTCTATCACACTCTTTTTCCACTGCTTAAAAGTTCTTCTTGCACTGCCGTGACCATTTCATGTCAAACAACATCTAAAAACCCACAGACCTTCAAAACGCATATTTGCATACACTGGCATAAACAAATCGCCCTAAATGTGGACAGACTGGTTTGATCAGACTTTTACAATAGCATGGCACAAGCTGTGACGAGTTTCATTGTTGCATGCCAGCCTAACCAATGCAGAATGGGAATGCTTCAATTATTGTGGAAAGTATGCACTGGATTTGCAGAAAAGAAGCTACGGCTGCTGGAGAGCAGAGCTCCACATGCTGGGACGAAACACTCCGCCGTGTTTCGTCCCAGCATGTGGAGCTCTGCTTATCTCAGCTCATTCTGTAAACGGTAGAGGGTTTTTTTTTCAAATGTATGCAGCACGCGCATGTTCACATGTCAAGGGAAGTGAGGGGTGCGTTTTAGAATAGATAGAGCCGGTGGATAGTACAAAAATTGCACAACAACGCAATGCAATTAGGGAACAATGTAATTATGGGGGCTATGGTTAAGAATAGCATTACATCAGCTTCGGTAATTAAAAAAAAAAAAAAAAAGTCACATCTTGCTTACTCACCGATGCAAAATGTTATGTGACTCAATTAAAAATACATTCAGAGTGTTGCATGAGCAGCAGATGCATGCTGGGTGTGCCTATATGCTAAAATCTAAAACAGTCAAGGTGGACCTTCAGCTGTGATTTCTACTTTCATAGTGAGGTTTGCACCATTCTTCTGCTGTTTGTGACAAACTTCCAGGAGCGCGGAGAGACAGAGAGAAGGAACATAGAGCAGACTGCGGTCTTCATGGAGCTATAGATCTGCAGAATGCTCTTCATACAAGCGAGTACAACAAACTCACCGACTGTTGTAACACACTGTCCAGAGAAGATTATCGGGAACTGCAGAGTTGCCTAGCAACATAGTGTTTTGTGTGTGTACCAATATGCATCCTAGTGGGCTAAAGCTGCCGTGTATATATCGCTTATACAGCTCTGCATTATCTATCCTAGTGATGTGTTATCTGTTAATTCTACAGAAGTGGTAAGTTACGTCATGTTTTTACACAATTTCACTCGAGTAAAGATTCACCTCGTAACTCCTAGTAAGAGCACTTCCATATGTTGATTTGAGTAAAATGTTCCAGTGCTCCTTCACTGCCACGAACAAATGAAGGGCAATGTGAATGTGCCTAGATGGAGACTGTAGGGGCCACTGGCTTCCCATCATGCAGTGCGTGTCTCGGAAATAGAGCAGGAGAAGGCAGGGACCCCTGGGATGGTGGCACAGAGCTAAGAAAAGAGCTCCTCTGCTCTCATTTAAACAGGGACAGGTGCTGGAGGATGAGAGAGGTAGGCCAGACTAAAGACAGAGAGACAGAAAGGAGAAGCAGAGAGAGAGAGAGAGAGAGAGAGCTGTGTGGACACAGTTTGTGTACTTGTGGATGCTCATTCAAATACATCATGTCAGAGTCGACACTTAATTTGCCAGCACTACCTTTTATTCCAAACAAACATGTCATTTAGCCTCTTGGACACCATTCATTTACCTGCAGAAACTTAATGCTCATGTCCCAGGTCCATTAACCTAAAAAAGACAATTACGTTACATCAGTTTGCAGCCTCATTTTTCCCGTGAACCTCTTTTTTTTTTTTTTTTTTCTCAGATAATTACTGGGAGAAATATGAGGTGTGTGTGTGTATGTGTGTGTGTGTGTGTGTGTGTGTGTGTGTGTGTGTGCGTGTGTGTGCGTGCGTGTGTGTGTGCATGCGTGTGTGTGTGCGTGCATGCGCGTGCGGAGGGGACCACCTCTCCCCAGCAGCAACTTATGCAATCCATTGGTTAACTACAGTTTAATATCACCTCTTTAATTTTTCCAATGCTTGTAATTTCCCGAAAGAGATGTCTTTGTGCTGAATCATACATGAACAGTTATTAAAATGTGGCAATTAGCAGGGTTTCAAAAGTTGATAAGAAGGTAGAAGGATATTCTCTGAAAGCACCTCACATTCTTGTCCAGGCTTATCAGTCAAATGGCCAAGAGAAAGTTTATGTTATTGTTGACCAGAGGGCAGAATGAAGGAAAGCCCGAGCAAATATAAAATGCAATATTAATGTGCTCTATAAATGTGATAGAAGTAGGCTAGCGCTGAGTTTGTGGTCTGACTTTCACACTAATCTTTACAACTTCCAACAGTGAAACACTAGCCATGTAGGACAGCATTGTGGAACACATCCAGCCGAGCACAGAGAGCAGCTCTCAACTCTACTTCACCTGAGGACAAGAACAGGCTGACCATTCTGGTGAGTTGTAAACAGGCCAATAGCCAAAAACCTGTCTCTTTCAGTGTATGGTTCACGTGACCTCTTTACTGTTCTGCCATGCAGATGAAGTAGCTACATTCAATTGGGACAGAGATTGTGCAAACATAAAACTGGGTCTTGCAAACTAACTTTTGGTCGGTTTATCTTCTATTTGTACTGATTATATACTCTTATGTGCTCAGATTTTGTAGCTCGCTGGCCTACTGCTGTTCTCGATGCTAATATTAAATTAAAACTAGCACGTCATGCTCGAATGCAAATCAGCCATCTGAGAAGTAATGTGAGGAAGCATTTTGGATTCATATCTCTGATGGGAAGATTGTTGACAAAGTTACATGCCAGGCTGTTTGCTGACTTTGTAAAACACAGCTGCCCGACAGTAACATTAGTTTGTCACTCATATGAGGCATCAGCATCAGGAAAGAATATACATTGAAGGGAAACTGCACTGATTTTACATTTCAAAATCTGTTTACAGGTTTATATATATATATATATATATATATATATATATATATATATATATATATATATATATATATTGTAGCTCTGGGAGAGCTGCATGCCTCAAGAAGTATTGTCACTGGAGGCAGCTGGGACTGAATACAAAAATTCTGGGTGTTGGGAGGAAGGGAGCTCACCAGACCTCTGTAGTTCACTTCTCATATGGGCTTGAGGCTAGCCACTCGAGGTTGTGTTTGCTGCAGCACAGCACAGGTGAATGAAGTGGAGGAAGCCGGGTTGCATTTTGGGTAATGTATGCAGCAGGCTTTGAAGGAAGAATCCATTGGTACAATTTCAAATGATATCATAGATAGTATCTCTGCAGCATTGCCTTTGACCCTTACTGTACTGTACATTATTAGTTCAACAATATAGGAGTGCAATGCTACAAGCTATGAGTGAAGTACTCTTATAATTCTTGTTAAGATAAGTCAGGATTAGGCTACATGACTCCCATTTAGAGTAATTAGAAAAAAAATAGATATATCATTCGTTCAAATTTGTTCAAACATTTTTTTTTAATTCAAACTGAGCCAGCAAACTAGCTGATTCACCTCCCTTTGGAGCCAATCAAATGCTTCTTGGAAAAAGGCATAGTTGGCTGATTGGTGGGATTTCTGTCAATCAAAACAAAACAGCTCTTGTTATGATGACAACTCATAAAACTAGCAATTTCAGGAGAAGTATAAACCAGTAAATTGCCTTGGCCGTAGCCCAAATAGCAAGCCGCTTGCTTCAAATGAATATAAACACAATGGAGAGGAGGTTGGCCAGTTAGGATTTCATAAATATCTTTAGACTCACAGTGACATTTGTGGCTTTCCAGTCCTTCTAAGGAACTACACAGATGTAATGAGTGCTCACTCCTTCTAGGCAACATGAAGAGGGATAAAAGAAAAGGAGGATCGTAGAGACAGAGGGAGAAAAGGGAACGAGAGGAAAATGAGGGAGGGCGAGCAGGTGTGTGTGTGTGCGTGTTCGTATGCGTGTTTGCATGTATGTGCACGCATGTGTGTGTGTGTGTGTGTGTGTGTGTGTGTGTGTGTGTGTGTGTGTGTGTGTGTGTGTGTGTGGGTGGCAAAGTGACAGGCGATGATTAGCCCAACCAGAGGAGGATATGTGGGAGGGAGTGTGTGGGTGTAGTGGGGCTGGCTGGAGTGAGAGAGACTCTGTCTCTTTAGGCGGAAATATACACAAGTGGATTAAAAGAGCACTCGCACTGTATAAACAGATTGAAACGACACAAGGTTTAAGTACAGAAAATACACACAACCATGTAAGTGTAAAAGGCATGAGCACATGCACGCACATTATAGTACAGTACGACACAAAAGGGTGGATTCCTGTGGGAACATACTGTGTTGTGAAGGAATGAGTTAAGACTCAAGTCAGGCTTTGGTGCACATCAATAATAATGAAAACAGGCAATTATTACACAATGTAATTTCATTCCTTGCTTTAAACATAATGTACGTGCGTGTGTGTGTGTGTGTTTGTGTGTGTGTGTGTGTGTGTGCGTGTGTGTGTGCGTGAGCATCGAGGCGAGAGGAAGAAAGGGATGAGAGAGGAAGAAGGAGATGGAGAGCAGCTGCCGACTCTTAGGTGTGTAGGTGGGACCATTTGCAGCCCGTCTTTTAGTGAGCCTCTGTGGAATTAACAGGCTTTAAAAGGAGGTGGAACAATTGAGCTAAAACTCATACGTGCACATTCATGTTTGAGCACGCATAAATACAGTACAGAGAGGCCAGAGAAAAGAAGCTGCTGTTTGTCTTGTTAGGAGACTCAGCCAGTCAAATCAATAATACCATGCACACTGATCAATCATCTGACTGATCTGATTGATTACTGTGTACAAACTCATGGACATGGTGTCTATTAGGATATCGAAGACGATGAACTGAAACCTGGGTTTACACTTATCCCTCTATTTGTTACTAAGCGCAAAAAAAACTGTCTGATGGTGAGAGACCCGAGAAGCCAAAAAGATACTTCTCTTCAAGCCTTAGTGTGGATGTTCTTTTAAACTGCCCGTCAATACGTATATTACTAGAAGAAAACTAATCCAAATGGAAACATTTCCTACAAAAACTAAAATTTGAATACATTGATTACAAAGGAGATTTAAAAACCCATTCTTGAATTAAACTAAGATCAGATTCACGTTCTCTCTGTTGTCAATGTTAGAACGTGGGCTGTGGTTTGTTCAGTTTACTTCCTGTCTTCCCTTTTCCTCAAATCTGTGGCTATTTCTGTGCACTACTACGAGTCAAACAGGAAACTCTGAGCATTGGGTTTTATCCCTGCACATTGTTTGCCTTGAGGTCAACATATTAGCAATGACCTCAGGGTGGGGACCCCGCATAGCTGCGAGCAGGTGGCTGGAAAATAAAACACCATTTCTTCCCCTGAGAATCACAGTGACATGCAGTGTTGATGGTTGGGGGTAGCTGGTATATTTGTACAGGAGACAGGCAAGTAAACAACCACAGCTAATATCTTTAGCAACATTACAACCATCGTTTTCCCAACTTAGAGATATTCAGTCTTTGTTGTTGCTTGATGAAAACGGATAGATATAAAGGCTGAGCAGATGAGTCATTTCAAATATCCAGTCCCTTTGCTAATCTTCCTTCAGGTAGGGACTCTGACAATGGAATCCGATTTCAGTTCCCTCTTCCACACTTGTGACAAAATAACACTGATATACTTCCACACAACATACGATGCAAACTTCCTAAATTTGGCTTCATTTCACTTCTCTCAAGAACAGGATTTAACAAAACTCCCAGCACACAGAAACTAAAAGCACATTCAATAGTGTCTGAAATGAAGTGCTACCTAACATAAGACCGAACTGCTCATTGGCTTGCAGTCTCAGTGTTGGGTGGCGCAAGATCATGCACTGTATATAATGCTCTCTTTTTATGACAAGTTCAGCTGAGGTTGTCTGATTTGGAAGCACCCGCTGCTGTAAGCAAGACACAGTTGAACATGGAGGTGCTGCTAGAAACTTTGGAATCAATGGAAAACCTCAGACGCTGCGAGATGGATGGAGAGAGAGAGAGAGAGAGAGAGAGAGAGAGAGAGAGAGAGAGTGAGAGAGAGAGAGAGAGAGAGAGAGAGCGAGAGAGAGAGAGAGAGAGAGAGAGAGAGAGACACATGGCCGCTTGCTGAATAAAACATCCTGCAAACACTTTCATGTCAGCCTCTGTTGGCTGGGCTGGAGGAAACCCAAAACTGGATCTCAGCTCCTTTGCAACAAAGGGCCCGTCAAATCAACAGCTACTTCTACGCAGATCAAGCAGTCGGAAGCATGATCAGTGCAAAGGGAATCTCTTTAAACAGGAGCTGATTTCCCATGGGCTGGGGACAGCAAATACACTCGCACGGAGACACTGATCACCTAGGAAACTACTCACTATGAGAGGATCAGGTGTTGCTTCTCCAAATGACCTCTATGTTTGTAATCAGAACACACACACACACAGACACACACAGACAGACACACACACACACACACACACACACACACACACACACACACATCTAATTCACATGACACGTAAAGTGCAACACTTGCGGTATACTGATGCATTTGTTCCCACAGAATCAAAGCACCCTGCACAGGAAGAGCATGAAATTGGCAGACATCTACCAAACAAATAAAAATGTCTTTTCTCAAATCTAATCTTCAGCTTGGGTGAAAACATGTTACCATCACCTACACAAGTAAATAAATGATGCTCAGCCTCCTCCCCACTGTGCTGATGATACCACATTCATTATTGTTAACCATGTCTTTGTCTGATAACTTTTCTCTGTCAAAAGGAGTCACATACATTTTAAAACTTATTTCCTCCAGGACACAATCTAACAACAATCTGTTTGAGGAATTGAAATCATTCAGTACAATTTTTTAATTAAAAACACCTCCCGTGTCAACCCATACATTTCTCTCTGAGTGACGTATTTTTACATAGAACGCTTATGTTGGATGACGTGTTTGTTTGTAAGTAAGTGTATAAATGAGTGATGCTGCTGTTTAAAGGCCGATGTGAGTGATGCCAACAACCAGAGAAAGTGCCAAGAAAAAAAAGTGTAGGTTATCTGATGCACGTCAGTCACTTACCCAAATCTTTGGATCCTTGACTCTCACTGGCCAATTCACCCATTCTGACCAGAGCATCAAAGTAGCCTTTGGCAGCAAATGTCACATCTAGAAGCAAAGGGAGGCGAGAACAAAAAGAAAGCAGGGTGGTTATTAAGTTAAAGGTTACAGAACGGTGTCTTTTCAAAATCTGAAAACAGGCGACCTGCACAGTTTAGCTCTGTGTAAACACATTGGACAGCTTTCTGGCCGGCGATGTTGAAACGGTTGCACACCTCTGTTTGCCCTCAGATGCATTTGAATCACAGCTTCACGCCATCAGAAATGACAAGAACACTGACTCTGATACGCAATTGATTTGGTGGCATTTTGCAGGCTTGACTGCAAAAATGAATTTATTTTTTGACAGTTGGTAGGCAAGCCAAACAAATACAAAAAGTGTTTTCTGTTCTGTTTTGTTTCTAATTTAGTGTTATAATTAGAAGAAATGTTTTATTATAACCCCGAGGTGTGTGTGGGAGGATTAGGTTATATGTTTAGTGGATTTTTTTTCCTCATCAAGTATATTTCCCCCCCACACATCACAGTCAGAGAAGTGTCAATTATTTTGTGCCAAACCTTTCAGTCAGTTATTAACTGATAACAACCGCAAACACTCTCTTTACTTTGTCTATGTTTTAGCAGCTTTTGTAAATGTGACACATACATGTTGTGCATGATGTTTATTTACAAAAGTAACTGGATGATAAAGCATTTCTTTGAGTTCAAGTAAAAAAAAAAAAAAAAAAAAAAACAGGAGCGTTTTCCATCGCAGGGCTCTTTTTGATCTAAGACCACCAGGCCACTAAAATTCAATATTAGCTCAGAGGAGACACTGCCATCCCACCAAGGAAATAGCAGTGTCATGCTGTGAACCACATGCTGTTAACCACCACTGGCCTTTTCCTCCTTCCATTCAATTTCTTTTTTTTTCTTTTCAGTACGTCTGAACTCTGGACGGCAGGGTGACACAGTGGCTTAGGTAGACTGTTGATTGAGTTGATGGATTAATACACCTGTATAGATAGGGAATCAACCTGCTGGGGGGGCCCCTTTGGCAAAAGTGAACGTCCACTGGTTTCTGGTGAGCTATTGTCTGGCTCACACTGCACTAGAGGGCGGGTCTAAAAAGGCTTTCCCCACAAATTCTTATAAACGGTATACAGTTTAACTCTATTTGCTCTAAACTCTATGGTGTTACAGTACCTAACTGTTTAAAGTTCCTTGTTTATTCACTGATATACAAGCCAAGGGTCACTAAAACAACGTGTGCACGTTTGCAGACACACACGCAGCTACTCAAAACTTGACTTTTTCCCTAGATTTTGAGCATGCACAAAAACAGTCAGCGAGGTTAATCCCAATCAGCAGCCATTATCTCTTCCTTTTGCTCTGACTAAATAAAGACTCATCCTGGTTGCACAGATCAATATCCACCTTAGCTGCTATTATTCCAGCTGTTGCTTTGCCCGCCAACAAAAGGTCACACAGGTCAGAGTCAGCTTGCAGTGATTTCTGCCTGACTGCCATACAGTCGTCCACCAATCAGCCCATCTCCAGTGATTAATGGCCGCTGCTTTTGGAGGCGAATTCAACAGCAGTCCAGGTGACAGATGGGCCCTTTGCCTGCAGACAGCGGTCAGGTGAGAGACACATTTACAACAATAGCCTAGCAGGGACGGGCTAATTCTCGCAGACAGATGCAACCGCCCTCTGATGGAGGAAGTCTCCCGGGCTGGGGGCCTCCGAGCTCTGCTCCAGGGCTGAGGAACATATGCTAACGCTAATTCCAATTAAAGCCGAGTCAACAGCACAAGACGGCGTGTTTCCTTCTTCCTCTCTTGCTAGGTGAACAAAACTGAGAGCAGAGCCTTCAGAGCATCGTGGCGGAGTTCTCTTTATTGTGAAAGTGTGTGTGAATGTGCGAGTGTCAGCTGAGTCGGCACATGTGTGGTGGGGGGTTGTGCAAGTAGGACGGTGGGAGCTACTGCAGATCTCCCAGCAACAGACACACTTTCTTCTTGCTGATGCTGCTACTGTAGCACGTGTTACAGTGTGTGTGCCGTTGAAGGATGGCTGAGTAGATAAGCTGGATCTATGTGGATACTTCTGTCTAATGAAATGTGTGGTGAGGGGTTGACAGAGACAGACGGAGAGGATTACTGGATCTCTGATTGCAAGGCAGACAATTGGTAGGGGAGGGGGTTATTTCGGTGCTACTGATCCACCTCTCATCCTTCCTTCTAGAGAAGAGGAAGAACCGCACATCTAAATCAGGAAAATAATCATTTGTTGTACGCGTGTCGAGTTTATAATATTGTTGGAGGACTTGTAGAAAAAGTTCTGGGCTGTGTTTGGTGGGCAGCTGAATGCATTTGTTGCTTTTACACTTACCAAGCTGTGTGAAATTCAGTGACTGACTGCTGTGTTGGAAAACCTGCAGTGCACTGGCCTGGAATTTCCAGATTTAACAGGTCTACCCATGGAGCCCTTTTTGGCACTTCTGGTGTTGAATAATTTCCATGATTGCACCATATGGGTTGAAGTGTGTCCTCTCATCCCCAGCCCCCACAAATCAGAGCCGCTTAGTCCCTTGGGTTGAGTCAATCCAGCAAAGTGGGTCTTTAATGGCTCAGTGAGCCCCTACCAGTCTGTCTCCTACCTCCACCGATGCCGGGATTAGTTGTTGTGCTTGTCAGGGGGGAAAAGAATGCGGGCTTGGGAGGAGAAACCCCACTAATGGAGTGATTAGTTGGACTAAGGGGGGAAGGGAGGTTTGAGGTGTGTTAAGGGTAAGGTGCACCTCTGGGGGAAAGTTTTGGGACATTGTTTCAAAGTATGAGGGCAAATGAAAGATCTGTAACCGCATGGTGCATTGTTGTATTTAGGGTGAAACAAACATATATCCACAGGTTTTCCTTTGGGGTCCTGACTGCTGACAGCGAGCTGTCCTCACTTCTGCATCAGATCAGTCCTTTGTGTTTCTCCGAATACACCTCCATTACCACTATACAAGCCGTGCCAGAAGCTGTGCTCCATATGATAAGGCCTGCCCATTTGGCATGAGGATAAATATTGTCCTAACTTCTTGAGACCAAAAAAAAAAAAGGATAGGTGGATAGATATATATATATATGGAGAAAGAAAGAAAACAGCAGAGTCTTTGCTTGGCTGAGTGCCTAAACCTTCAGCGAAACAGGGAGCAAGGAAAAAAAAAAATACATGAGAAAAAGAAAGACTTACTGGCGAGGGCCTTCTCATAGTTCTTCCCCATGGCAACAAAGTTCCGTAAGCAGGGGTTGAACTGCTCCATGATGGTCTGAAAAAGAAAACAAGAGTTAGATGGGAGGTGGAGGTTTCATTTATCATTACAGCGGGGTCAGGAGCAGCAAGGACCCACACACCTTGCTCTTTTTATTCTCCATCTTAGGTTAGGTAGGTTAGGTTAGGTTAGGTAGTTACTTTATTAATCCCCGAGGGGAAATTTTTTTCGCTACAGCAGCATACAGAAGCAATAGATAGTCATAGAACACAGTAATAGATTTGTCTTTCTGACAAATACACACCTCCTTAAGGTGCACAAACTCTGTCTCAAACAGAGTAAACAGCCATCAACAGAAACCTTGTGCACATACAGGAGAGAGTGTGATCCTCACAACTCACAGGACTTCAAGTATGTGCTGTGTCTTGAAGCCAAACCCCACAGGGCGGCTTGTAGAGTTAAACCCTCGACAAGTCAGAGCCATTTTGGACCAACAGCATATCAAACAGGGGTGCATTCTTTATAGGATGCGAGTGTCTTACACAACTACAATCCCATTTTCATTATAACAAGAAGCAGAGCTTGATATTTTTGTTATTGCAAGAGCAGTACATTATGCTACTGTAGACATCATTTAAATGCTACAAGTTGAGTCAGTCTAAATGCTGAGATTGCATGGTGCCTGACATTTCTCACCACCATAGTTTCCTCTGTTTCTTTTCTACCTCTCCTCCCCTTCCTCCTGTGCTCCTCCAGGGCTTACTCCAATTAGCTGGTCCCCAGTCAGATAGTCAGGAACAGCCAGGGGACAGAGAGACAACCACAACACTGCTGCAGCAGCAGTCCTATACACAGACCATCAATACTGCAGGAGAACATTTTATAATCCACTTTTATAGCCTGAATCCACAATGTGACAAGATAATATGGCAAGGTGCCACCAATGTCAACCTGAACACAATTCCACCAGCTCATCCCAAAAATCATGTGCCTCTTATCCTCAGTCAGACTTCAGCATTTTTGCCTTTCCCTTCATCTTGCTGTCTGTCTTTTGTTTTTAATGAGAGCCAGGAGTGGGATAGGACTGCACAGTATATCTGCATGCGTGCTTGCTGTGGTGTCAGGAGCTATAGTTCAAGTGGATTGAGTGCAGCACAGCCCACCTACAGTAGAAATACCGATGAGTCAGACAAAAAACACTGATACTTTCATTACCAACAGTAACCATCTTACTACACTGCTCCGTGACTGAGCTTGCATCAAAAGCTGGTACAACTAAAACTGGACTGAATTACAAAAATAGGGGAAAAATGAAAAAAAAAAAAAAAAAAAAAAAGGAAAATATGCAGCTTGACCTATTGTATCAGCTTTTGATTAGAGTGGTTCTTTTCTTCACACAAATGTGCAGTAAAAAAAAAAAATCATCTATATCATTCCAAGGATGCTGAAACTTTTATTTTTTATTTGAACTTTTATTAGGTTGAGTAGGCCCATATGTTTGGAGCAGATGTGTGATCATATCTGCCTATTCAATAGTCTGATAATCAAACCGACTGCCTTTATTCACCATCTGAGTCCGTATATCTAATACACGGAGAGGATATGAAAGTAATTGGGGGAGAATCCCCTCTCAAGTACACACAGCACTCATAAAAGGGTTCCCCGCTCTCGTTGCCTCTGGGAAGATAAAAGACATCCCCCCAGGACCTCGCGGAGGAAATGTTTATTCCTAAATGAATCTCCGCTCTGTCTGACTCTGATGTAAAGTGCATCTCATTGATGAAGATATGGTCACATGAATGTGTGCATCACAAAACTCGCACATATCCATGCATGTGTGTGTGTGTGTGTGTGTGTGTGTGTGTGTGTGTGTGTGTGTGTGTGCGTGTGTGTGTGTGTGTGCGTGTGTGTGTGTGTTCGTTCATGTGCGCACACCAACATTAATGCAAGGGTTCATAATAAAGAGTGGTGGTGTTTCAAGCTGGTGGGAGGATTACATAAAAAAAGCAAAGCTGAGTGCAGCATCATTACAGCACACTCTCCCACTGAAGAGGCCAAAGGTAGCTGCCACAAGCCGAGCTGCCTTTCTTGACAGAAAGGCACACACACACACACACACACACACACACACACACACACACACACACACACACACACACACACACACACACAATACATAGAGTTGCATGCATCTGTGGAACAACTACACATACAGTATTACATGATTATTCAATCATATAAGAGGCACACAGTGAATTACAGTGGATTTGAATGGCATGCAGTTAAAAGTCAGAGAGAGAGAGAAAAAAAAAAGAAATGACGTAGTTTCTGTCGTCTTCTCTTCCCATTGTTGCTAAATTTGTCATCCCAGTTCTCTTGTACTACATTGTTACCCTAATTGTGGCAGCTAATTGGGAAATGGGGCCAGGAGACACTTAAGGTTGCGTGACATGAAGAGAGAGAGAGAAATAGGAATGGAAGGAGAGATTGAGAGATCAAGCATGTGATTAAGTAGAAAACTAAGAGGATAAAAACTTCTAAGGATTACAAAATGTACCGTGTATCCCTCCCGATAAAAACAGTCTCTGTATTATCCTTCAATTAAAAAAATAATAAAATAAGAAATATATCACTGGAGAGTAATCTTCTCCACTCTAGAAAGGGTGAGTGTGTCCATTTCATCCCTGCCTACATGAAGACTGAAGGAATTCATTGTCAGCACCCGGGGCAAAAATTAAAGCGGACAATTAAAGGAGGGCAGAGAAATGTCCCCCTGCAAAATGAATCAAATCTATGCAACACCCATTTGTGCCACGAGGTGAGACAGGAAGAATACACTGGAGCACAAGCATAAAGGAAGCAGATAAGGGAAAACATTATTAAGAGCATTAAAATGATTTCTCTCTCTCCGCCCGAACCAATCGAACCAAATTTCGTCTCAGTGTGGAAGTAACAATTGAAACAAGGTCAGTGTATCTAAAGTAGACGGCAAATTCAAATTATAGGATATGCATCCATCTCTGCTAATTCTGTTCCCCTCCGTCACACACTCGCACACAAACATCATAATGACATGCAAAGGGGGCAATTTGAAAGTAACACCAGCTGATTAGAACCAGGGGGAATCACACGCAATCAGGAGCCAGGATGCCATCATCTGTTCCTCCTCTCCCTCCCCTCCCTCCTTGCTTCCTCTTCCACACATCAATTCGTCACAGGCCTGAATATGCCCAGGATCAGATGAACACCGAAGACGCCAATAACTGTATTTTTTTTTTTTTTTTTTTTTTTTTTTTTTTTTAGGACTGTAACAACCTGTCGTGGTGAAAGCCAACAGAGGCAGCCAAACCTTATGATGTAATCAGGGAGGAATGTAAAAAAAAAAAAAAAAAAGAGTGGATAATGTGCGGATTGACTTATGGCAACCATAAACCTAGCGAGTTTAGGATGGCTCCGTTTAACTGAGACCTAAGCAAATCATTGTGTTAAAAGCAAAGAGTTGCCAGCAGTGTAATCTCATGTCTGGCTGACCCCACCAACTGATGAGGAGCAGAGGAACAAGACTGGACAGGTCAGGACACCACTTCGGCTAAGCAGACTCTTTGGGGAAACCCAGTGTTTCCCAAGTGGCTCCATTGAAGCTTAAGCAATATGTAACAAACAGATTAAATCATCTCTGTACTTTAAGAAAAAACTGCACTATGTCCTAACATTATAATGTTATGCTAACAGATATAACTAGCAGCATTATTTGTTTAACCTTTACTGAAAAGAAACGCTGCAATTCAGCCCACGAGCCGAGTAAAAACGTTTCTATTTTTTGCCCAGTTAACAGTTTTAAAATTAGCTTTGCAAAACGCAAATGTGTGCCCAAGAAATGAACTGCAATTAAATTAAGCCGAAATCAATGCAACCGTGTTTGGCCTCGGGCACTATGAGTATGCATATCAATGCAAATGCATTGCTCTCAATCTACCACACTGTGCAAGTTAGTCGATTCCAAAGTCCCTGGGTCAAAACAAACTTTAGTGCAATTTGTTTAGGTATGCATGTCTTCTACATTACCGCAGGAATCAATGCACATTCAGGGTAACAATGCTTTCACGCAAAAATCTGACCTGCACACAAGAATTGCAAATAACAATGTGGATATTGTGCTCAAATCTAAGATTGGAGAAAATCTAATTGTCTGAACAAGTCTGAACAGTGCATGAACCAACTGCTGCATGACTTTGCAATTAGATTAACAGTGGTTTGGAGTTCTGCAGCAGACTCTACAGCTGACTTTATGCGGACAAGAGTAAGAGGTGAAGGGTCTTAAAGGAAATCAAATCTCAAACATACATACATACACACATACATATACATACATACATACATACACACACATATATATATATATATACACAATAGGTTTTTGATCAAGCAAAAAGTAGGAATTAAAGGACAAAGAGAGAGAGAAAAAAACTCTGATCATGGATGTTATGCACAGTATCTGAAATGCATTACCGGTACTGCAAATTAAGTATGATTAACTTAAACCTTTTTCAACTTTTAGTGGACTGAAGAAGCAGGCAATATGTGGCAGTATATCTGACCATTTTGTCAAAGGTCGGTGTGGGGCAAAACCTTTCACTCGTTTATCGCTCTCGTTCTGTGGTTTTTCTCCCAAGTGAGTCAATTTAGTACCGAGGCTGGTCACAGCTGATCGTGGATCGTTTCCTCTTGCTGTCATAACTGTCGATGCCAGACTTGTTTACATTGGAAAGGTGCCACCCACTTTTGAGAGGTCGCATTCCAAATCTGATCACATTTCACCTGAAGAATACCAATATAACTTCTCGATCAAAAATAGACACAAGTCACTGTTTTGACCTCCAACATTTCCTCGTGAGGAATGGTAAAATAGTTCTAGTCAAATCGGACAATCCAAGATTTACAGATTGACATTATCTTCCTGCAGTACAGTGGCATTTTCTTCAGTTATCAAGGAGACCCCACAACAGCAGGGGATGTGGAGTACAAGAAGTCTTAAGAATCACTGCAGTGCTATTGTACAAGTGAAGGGAACACAGCCAACTTCTTGCTGCAATACAGCTAAAAGTCAAGTTAGACAAGTTTCAAAAGTGCACACATCCATGCAGAAAAAAAAAAATCACACAAACAGGCACGTGCTTATTTCAGAGCAAAGTCTAAGTATACAGTTAGAGTGGATGCCGTGAAGCAGTTTGTCCTTCTCGCATACCTAAAGTCTTACTAATACTGAGGTAGGCACAGCATGTGCTTTCAGTGGAAGCCAAGGCGAACATCAAATCTGAGAATACCATGTGATTTTTTTTTTGTGTCCTTTCCAAGTTCTGTTGAAGGGAGTAAACTTTTCAAAATCGTGAGCAGGAAGATGTTGTACACTTCGAGAACAGCTTGTGTGTTCTTTTGTTATGGAAGTGTACAGAGTATATTGTTGTACATCAGTCATGTCAAACACAGACAGGCATCCATATTAAACAGACAAAAGACATTCTTCCTATAACTTCAAAAACTGCTGAGCAATTTTTGGATTGTTGATGCAGAACATACTGACAGTTTCAGGACTTGCCGTTATGTTACAGATAATGATGTTGCTATGTCCTGCAAGCACTCTTGCAAACACGTTTTTTTTTTTTTTTTTTTTTTTTTTTTAAAGCTTAGCAATGTATTTGACAACATAATGTGCCATGCCTAAAGGAATGATTATAATTTTTGGCAGAGATAAATGGCAAAAGTTTTGTATCTCTGGCTAGAATTAGAAACTGAGAATTATTTCTCTGGGCTGCAGTGGGTGGAGGATGGAAACGCGACATCTGTTTATCAAGCATCCAGTCTCGCAATAATAATGCATTTTTTATTACAGCTAACAATAAGGTTATTCATAGCCAGATCCAATAAGACACCATGTTAAAAATCAGATCTCTGAAATAATCAAGTATGTTAGTACTTCAGAATTTTGTATCAAGTAATTGTCTTTTCTGCAGCTTTTGTCAAACACATTTTTATCCAATGTGAAACATAAACAGCAGAAAGACCAGTCTCATGTAAGCTATTTAATCACGACTCTGAGTCCAAAGCTCATGTTTTTAGAGGCGAACTATGTTAATAAAAAAACTTCCCCTTGTGGGATTAATAAAGGAAGAATCTGTCTGTCTGTCTGTCTGTCTGTCTGTCTGTCTGTCTGTCTATCTATCTATCTATCTATCTATCTATCTATCTATCTATCTATCTATCTATCTGTTTGTATATAATATATATAGATATATACTGTACTGTACATACTGTGCATTTTATATTTTATATTTTTTACTGCTATTTTATTGCTTTCTATTATTCTATTATTATCTTATTGCTTCCTGTATGCTGCTGTAGCAAAAAAAAATTCCCCTTGGGGATTAATAAAGTAACTACCTAACCTAACCTATCTAGCTTAACCGAGGAAACTCAGCTGTTGCAAAAGGATGTATCTCCATCCTCATACATCTTAAATCAACTCTTACTAGAATGTGTCCACACGCTTTGTGCTCCGTCTTTTCTGTCATGCAAACCTTACGGACACATTACTCTTCGGGACTTGTTATCACTTGAAATAATCTTCAACTAACATGCAATGCAAAGGTTACATAATCAGCTGTTCATGAGTGCCGTATCTGTAAACTTCTGGAGGTCTGCAACATTGGCATACCAGGCTATGTGGAAGCAAAATGATTTGTTGTGTTGGAGGTGCCTCTGGTATTTGTTAGTCACCAACAGACACATTTTTGGCCATTTTGCTTTTGCTAATGAAATGACAAGTGCCAAAAAAAAAAGGCACGATTTGCCAGATTCAATTACAACTTGACGAAACACGAGATGTGATGACTGCGTTCGGCCACCGAGAGGTCTCAGTCTGAGGAGGAAAAAAACAAGTTACCTCTCAAACAGGTTCTTTGTCCTTTCCCCCACCTTTAAACTGCAGTGGCTCCGACTGCCACTGCAACAACAAATAATTTGCTCACTAGAGACCAACTATTTACCGTGTTTGTTTGCTTTTCTGTCATCTGCAGCCAGTGTGACCCCCCCCCCCCCCCTCCCCCCCAGCTCACCTCGGCATCAGCCACTCAGCTAACCCAATACAGACACCGGTTGCCACAGCAACCAAGACCCAGACTTATTTCTAAGCTGTATTTCTTTGACCAGTAAAAAAGATCCATCTCTTTTTGTGGAGCAGAGAAATGCATTTCTCTGAAATCTTTCTAAATATCATTCTAACTGTAAACTGTTAGTTGACTGGTTGGATACAGAGGATATCAGCAAATTTGCCTTTTGCATGGCAGCTTTAAAGCTTCCAGAAATGGTTTGCACATTAAACATTATGGATTGTACCGAATGCCGGTCCCACTGCTGACCGCTTCCTAGCAACGTTCACGTTTCTCCACAGCCCAAAATGGACAGAAAACATGCATCTCACACTTAGACAAACATAAACTCAAAATGCATTTATGTCTCCTACTTAAGCATCACAGTGCCAGTCGTTTTAACGAAGTGCTCAATCAATTTAAGAGAAACATGGAGGTGGCACTGTGTTTCACCGTCTACCTTTAATTGCATGCTTATGCATCTCTGTAAGCTTTTTCAGATAAAAAAAAAAAAAAAGAGACGTCACAAGCGGTAACATCACTTAAAATCAAAGTACAGAGTGCAGCAAATCTGCTGCATGTCACTTTTCATCCCGAAGTTTGCAAAGTTCGGCTCCATGGAAATATCCTCGCCAAAATGAGCATTCAAACATGCTTTCTGTACTTTCTGTACAAAGGCATGACTGGTCTGCGCTCAGAGGAGCACTGTGGTTGCCAGCTTAGCTAGCCTAGTGGGTGTAGTGTGGCCAATGCTACTGAAAGTAGCAGCATCTGCCACAGACACATACAGTAACAGTAGCCACAGGCATGTTAACCGTAGCCCATGACCCATAAATGTAAGGCCATTGTCCACTGCCACAGTAAACTGAAATGTTCTGTCTCTGCGTCCCTTTCAGTGTGTGTAATTACAGCTTCACCCTCCACAGTAATTAGAGACTATTTCAACAAGGATGTGGAATGTCTCCATCTATTTTTTCCCCTTTCTTCATCTGCTCTCTTCCACCTCCACAAAAAAAGTGTTTTAATGGTTGTTACAAAGCAAAGAATACCCTCATGTATGCTGTTTTTGTGACATGTAACCAACAGTTTGGACAATAGCAGTATTAACAAGGTGACTTCTGTCAATCTTATCTGTCAGTGACAGCTATATGAAGCTTCTTTGCAGTCAATACAGTGTAGCCTTGAATTTAGCAATGAGCATCTTCTGTCTCTGTCCTTGAAAAAAAGCAATGATGAGTAAAAGAAAAGAGAGAATGTCTCTAAACCATCCGCCCCCAGACGTGCAGAGAAGGTGGGTGTGTGGAGCAATAGTCCTCTCTCTGCATCGCAGTCAAAGGCATGGGGAACAAATCTGCTGTTATACAGGCAATGAATGTTATGATATCTCCTGCAGCGCATAATGCAATCTTTGCGAGGCCCCGGGCACCAGCAGGCATGAACTTGTTGAAACACTATATTCAGGAGGCAGATGTTCGGGAGCTGATGTCATTTTAAACTCTTTTAAATCACATTGTAAAAGACAAATGGTGCCTGTTGTGATATACCGCTAGATAAAAACACGTAACTAAAAGTAATGGATGGTGTCCTTATTCAAGTGACTCCTGACAACTTCATAATGCAAGACCATAGGGACCACACACACACAAACACACACACACACACACACACACACACACACACACACACACACACACACACACACACACACACACACACACACACACAGCACTACACAGTGCATACAGCAGGCAAGGCTGGTTTATGTGGATCCTTTCTGAGGCTGAACATCTCCTTTTAATCTCTTTCTGAAACAGACAGATGCATAGTCACAAAAACCCTACCATTTAACCTCCCTCACCATCGCTTTCCCTCCCTCTCACTCGCCTTCTCTAGCCCTTCACCAAATGCAAGTCTTTTAGCACAATGATATGACAGAAACACATAAGAATAATGGCACGTTGTTGCTAAGAGACCACCTGTTCAGATCTCCCACATGAGATTGTGGTGAAATTGTAGTTCTCTTATCATCATCAGAATATCACTCATTTCAGTGTAGTGAATGTCACGACAATATTGCAACCGAGAGAGAAACCCATTATATAACAAGATGTCTTTTAGGCAGGAACATTTCATTTCAGATGAAGGTTTTTTAATCAAGCGCCGTTTTGCAGCAGCATCACACTCATAACCACAATGAGGATCTGACCGTATGCGCGCAAGTCACACTTGATCCAGTAAACATCAAACAACTATTTCCCTTTATTCATAACGGCCATTTGAGAAAATGGTATGTGCCGTTTTCCTGGCTGTGTTGACAATCAGGGAGTGGTTTTGCATGGGAAAATGAGCACTGTCCCGAGGGCAGGAGGAGATGAGCCACACCCTTCTCTTCCCTTACCTGCCAGGGTGTGTTCAAAAACCTGTATCGCATGCGTCGGGGAGCACACAAAACTTCCTCCGAATAAATACAAGTAAAAACCACACAGTTCTAGAGGGTGTGTTTAGCCGCTTTGCCTCTACTTAACCTTCCACATCGTTTACCTGTGGGATAAACGTGTACGATAGAAGCGATTTAGAGGTTTTATTATTGACTGACTTTACATCCAGCCCAATTCTTCCAAAGCATCTAGTTTGATTAATCCGTTTGTTCACCTCAACCTGTCCCTCCTATCTTAACCGGGTCAGCTCTCAGACTTCATCCATTGGCATGCTAAGAGGCTTGACCTGAAGGAGCACCTTTCTCAGACAGCCAGTGACACAGCCAGCTGGTGGCGATGACAGCGTCGCCGACATACAAACATGCTGGGTGTCAGTCTTAAAAGTATCTGTCTCACCATGTCAGCACGGGCATGACTGGATACCAATCGCCACGTCAGGAACTGCCTGTCTATGTGAGGGAGGAGAATTGAAGTGAGTCATGAAGGCTCACACAGGGATTGCTAGGTTTACAAGGTTGACTCCCATGTTGATTAAGATAAAGTCATCTCAGAAAACTAAGGAGTGCCTCTGGCCTTTACCAAAGGAATAACGCTCGCAGTGAGAATCGGACTCTCCAGTCTCGCCCTCACTGTGCCTACTGTTCCAGCCTTGTTAAACACACACACTCAACTGGGCTAACATGAGTCACAGCAGCTCAGTTACCCCCCACTTCTCCCTTGCGATTACTCAGTATCTGCCCAGCTGCTGGCTGCAGTGACTTTACAGACGCCGTATGTTTTTACATCTCCTCTTCCTCAGGAGACGTTAGCTTGCATACAAAACAGACAAACACAATTACCATCTAGAGAGGCATTCAAATGTGTATGGAGTAGAGATATGGGCAGGGTTACGGCAGCCAGACAGGGTCGTGGAAGTTAAAGTAATTATTTTTCCGCACCACAACTGGCTGCTGGACTGTTTCCAACACACAGAGGTGTGCGTACGTTTCTGCACGATCCATCAGGTCAAACAATTAGCAATGAAACGGGCAATGATCTGTAAAGACAACTTGAGGGATCAATAACCGAGTCTTACTCAGTGATACGTTGATGTTTAATTTTAGACTTGGGCTCATAACAAGAACTGCAACTTCACTGTTCCCTTAGACTGAGCATCCAATGAAAATTATAGTTGACAGTCTGCATTTCAACCTCACACAATGCGTCATTATACATCTAAACTAATACCACAGGTTTTAGTAACCATAACAAGGCGATTACCACCTATCCTTATCATAAAACACTGTCATTTAAAAAAAAAAGCATGGTTTTATTATTAGTATTTTCAGTACTGATTAGTACCGTGTCATAAAAACAGTGAACCAACAGTTCAACATTCAAAGATATATATTTTTGTAACTATCTTCCGTGACAAAAACTCAGCAAATACTTACATTTTTTTGTTCCAAAAAAAAGGCCTTCAAAAATTCAGGGGCAGGAAAAAATAGTTTGCTGACCGACTAATCAATTAATCATTGCTGCTCTGGTATAAACAACATGCAGTGTACTGTTAAAGACTGATGCTTTTAATGACTGAACTGAACCTTTCTCTTTAAATATTAAAGCACACCAAGAAACTTGCTTTTACGCTCTAGGCTCGAGAAGAAAGCATGACGAGTGGCAAACAAGTAGCCACTATATATAACATGGTCTCTGACCTCCTAACTTTTGCCACTGGGTCAGATCCCCGGTGTGGAAGAGGGACTCTGTCGCTCCACTCCGCTGCCCATCAGTGTTCCTGGCTGTCAGAGCTCTGACAGGGTCTCTTCACCCCAGAGACCGAGCCTCACTGCTGGGCTTGCACTTGAATGTCCAACACCGTCTGCAGAGGGACCTGTTCTCCCCAAGGGTTCGGGATTCAGACACCTACAATGTGCTTATGTTGATTAACCCACGTTTGAAGGTGTAAACACTTGGACAAATCCCCAGGGAGCATTGCACCAAATTCACAATGACACACTTTAGGCTCTGTGACCAATTCGGGGCAGAAAAAGTAACATTTGCTTCACTGGTTGGCTCCCAAAGAACCAGCAAGTCTGCTCATCTGACCTCCTTTCTGACAGATCAGTTCCCTATACAAGAAAGAGAGCTCCCCTCTACTCATTCAAGGTTTTATGTTTGGAGGACTACTGTTGGCTGAGGGCATGGGGAAAGAAGTAAAGAATCACTCAAGGGATAGTATGCGTTAATAGATGTACTGAAACAGACCACCTCAAGTAGCACTGAGTTCTAATGGAAACCTGAGATGATCACAGGTGAGGACCCCTTATAACATTCAGTTTTGTTAACATTCCTTCAGTGGCTGCAGCTCTGAAACATTTCAAAGATAATCAAACAAAGCCTGCAGTAGGTGTTTATGAACTAGTGCTAAAACAAGAAGATACAAGTAAAGTTATTCATCAACTACTTTTATCAATCAATCAATCAACAATGACATTGATAGTTGTAAATGAGAACTACTACTCTTCATTTTATATCACTGCAAATTGAACACATTTGGGTTTTGGACTGTTGGTTGGTCCAAATAATTTGCATTTGTAATGAAGTCAATATATTTTCCCACAATTTTTCAACTAATAGAAATAAGAAAAAAAAATTGATGCAGAGATCTCTTTTATTCATTTAAAAAAAAAAAGAGAGAATCTTTCATTTTATAATTGAGGTTTCGCAATTGAGTGGGAAGTTTACAGGTTTTTATGAAGAACAGGTTTGAAGTCCCTTCGGGGCAAATGTTTACTTGTTGCAAAAGAGAAACTCAATTTTCTCTGCCAGTCAAACACTGACCTCAGGAATGCAGTATAATTCAGCAAACCGGACTATAGAAATCCACTGGTGTCCTAGCAAATAGCCTTACACTACTATCAGCTCTGTAGGTGGACTAATGCAAGCCTACACGGAGGAATAGACGGAGTGAGTGACTTTGATTTTACAGGAACGGGAGCAATTTTGGCTGAAAATTACCCTCTCAAACCCGGTTTCGCGAAAAGATTGTGGAGGTGGGAGACAACGCATTGTGGTTAACTAGCAACTGATCAAAAAAAAAAAAAAAAAAAAAAAAAATCTACTAACTGAGCGTCTGCGTCTCTGCCTAAAGAGATTATCGAACAAAAACACAGGCTTTGAATGCATCTTGACCAACGAATAAACCATTCCGATTGATTGTAGAATTACGTAGAGTGTCTGGCAGCAGAAATAAAATCATCATATATATCTCCAAACTTTATTAATTAGTTGAACCTTACCTTATAGACATTTTCCGTCACGCGGTGAACCTCGTCGGTGCGAGACATGGTGAAATCTTCAGCCAGGACCATAAACGTTTTTTTCCTTGAAACGTGTATCCGCGTAAAATGGGGTGGAAACAGGTAAATTGCACGAGTTTGATCTAAGAAAAGGCGAGGAAGGCGCCCGTGTGAGAGGCACAGTGCTCCTGAAACCCTCTAACTAAACACACCTTCCCTCCCCACAGCTGACAGTCCGCTGCTGCCTTCACGGAATACCGGAGAGCTCCGTTTTATTCTCAATCACTGACGCGCTGAGATATGTCCAGCAATTCAGTAGAACAATTACAGGGATGCTGTGACATTTCGCAATGGTTGTTTACTTATAAAATATAATTTACTGATAAAAAGCCAAAGGGTGTAACAGTTGTGGGTGGAAGGGGGGGGGGGGATTTAGACATGTAGAGTAACTGGCTAAATATGTATCCCACAGTTTATAACGGGTATCAGTGATCGCTAGTATGGTTAAGAGAGGCCATATTATAATGACAGTCACAGACATGTGATCAAATCATTACAAAGCTGAATAGACCTCCCATCTACTACAGAACGTGTTTTCGCCACACCAGAAGTAAAATCCATATTTCATACGGTATTTGAATGCACCATCTCGTCAAAGTGCAAATCTGGTGCCTCCTATATATATCTCTTTACTAATTGAGCACCAACATTTTCACATTATATAGGCAAATTTGTTCTTTTTTAAATGACATCCAATGTTTAAATTGTTCTTTCCATTTTATGTTTGTGTATTTCACAAAGTTTATGATTATTATTATTATTATTTGCATCACTACTACCAATGTTTTATTTAACCTATAAGACACACATATGCTCCAGAATTTCTATTTACATGGAGCAATACGTATGATTGGACTTTGTTGTTGTAAGTTATGGGGTCACCCTGTAATTTTGTCTTCAGAGCAAATTCACATTTTGTGGAACAGGAAATGAAACATGTAAACAATGAAAACAATCCAGCCGAATAGGCATGAAGCTGTAATAAGTCATACTCTGACTTAACCGTAGGTAGTGTTTTTTCTCACAAGATAATTTGCGTTAGCGTCACCATACATACTCATTAGTGTCTAAATGCCTAATTGGAGTAGGACTGTAAACACTTTATTTGCTTTCTTGTGTAAACATATCCCACATATCAGCAACATGAGTTTTCTATGTTCTGTCAGGGAGCGCGCACACTTCACTGCTGCTATGTGAATAGACACTTGTTTTGTGTACTGTAATGTCAAAAAACTAGCACAGAGTGCCCCCTTCTGGAGAAAGCAACTTACACACTGTGTGCACAAAACAATTATCTTATGTCCCCAGACCTAAAATATTCCTTATTTTAGCACCATTACAATAAAAAAAAAAAAGACAAAGATGAATCCGTTTGTGAAATAAAAGCCCACACAGCATATTGTTCTCACAGCTCAATGTAATATGTAAAACAGCTGAAATAATTTTTTAAAACATCTAAAAATGTGTTATGTTACTCTGTTATGCCTTAAAAAGCACAGCTACATTATTACATTGCTTTTCTAATCCAAATTAGACACAGAGAAATAGAACATTTCATTTTATGGAGTTACTTCAGGCGGGGTGGCTAACCAGAGTACAGGCAGTGCTGATCCTGTGAAATGCGTGAAGATGCACTGAAGTACGCAGATCCCAATCTGACACACCAAAACTCAGAACAAAGAGATCCTACTCTATTTATTTGGAGTGCAACACTGGATATCAACCACAAATTCAGTCTGTTAGGCTGCCAGCATCTCTCTGTCTGGCTTGTTCTTTGCTTCTCTCCTCTCTAGAAAACACAAAATCAAAATAAAACAAACATAATCAGTCTGCCATCAAATACAAATCTGTCACTTGTGTAAGAAGTGGTGTGATATAAACAACAACAACAACAACAAAAAAGGATAAGCTGTACCTGGTTCAGCTTCTGGGACCTCTAGTATTGGCTCAGTAGGGACCTCTGGAAGTGCTACATCGTCTCCCTGTTTCAGCAGGAGACAGTGAAAACAGCCAGCAAAAGATGCACAAATATGTTTAGTTTAGTTGTTGTCAAGCTAAAAACACATATTGAGTTCCTTAATAATTGCCATTTTGGCGATGCAAGCTGCAGGATTGAAGGAGTGATTTAAAAATGGTTGGAAGACAAATGGATTATCACTGACGTACCACTGACAAGGCATTTCATGATTTTCTATTTGGAGTCGCTTATATAGAAACAAATCGGATATTTAACTCAGACTGGTTCGATGCTACATCCAAAATATTTGCTGATTAACTGTTTGTTGGGAACATATTTTGCTTTTTCCCTCGTCAGATTGTCCTGATAACTGATTTATTGTTTTTGTTTAATTCAAATACAGAAACAATTACTGTGCTTTCTTTGCGGTATAATTTTGGAGGGGTTTTGTTGTATAATTGGGTCAACCTCTGCCTTAGAAGCAGTGTCTATGTTCAGTGTGAAACATAGTCATTTATGTAAGTTGATAGCTGATTTATTGTTTTTGTTTAATTCAAATACAGAAACAATTACTGTGCTTTCCTTGCGGTACAATTTTGGAGGGGTTTTGTTGTATAATTGGGTCAACCCCAGCCTTAGAAGCAGTGTCTGTGTTCAGTGTGAAACATAGTCATTTATGTAAGTTGACAGGCAACACTGAGTGTCATTTAGAATAATAATTACACCACAAAAGAGAGAGAATCTGCTGAGGTTTTAATCACTATGAATCAACCACATTTATAACCACAACTGTTTCATTTGCAGCCTGTTATTAGATTATTGTACCGTGGTTTACTTCACAATGTTTCTAACTTTGCCAGAATTATTCCCCCTCTTTAAGAGACAGACGCAATGCGAGGTCAAAGTAGAAGCAACATGCAGCTTTAGTATAATACCCCCTCGTGATTCACCTCTGAATCACAGCTTTAACTACAACACTGCTCCACTGGAACCACTAAGCGGCCTAAAGCTGAAGACTGTGGTTACACTCAGGCCCCAGTGTGGTGTGTAACTTTAAATGTAAAGTAGGGTGTTACAGTATGCATGTTCTGCAAACATACTTTGAATTAATAAAAGGTTAAACATGCAGCCTGACACCCACCTGAGTGATAGATTCCAGCTCTGCTAAAACAGCATCCTCATCCTCCTGCGTCAAGGCTCCGGCCAACATTTCATCTATTTGCTGCAGGAGCATAAAATGTAAAAATGTAAAAATGTTCAGAAAAAAGTCTGATTTAAGCATTAACATTGTAATATGAAGAAATTAAGTATTACTGGTTAAATAAACATTGATTTTGTTCATATTTCTTGAAAACAAAAGGACAGTTGTATACAATTTAATTTGTATATGAAGAAAATACACAACACTAGTTCCCATAAATAATTACAGTAAAAGTAGTTCTGTTCAGGTGTACTTGACAAACATCGGTCAGACATTTACCCTTTGATATTCAATCGATTCCTGGGTTTCATCCAAGATTCTCTCCACATCTTCTATTGACATGATCTGTCACAAACGAGGAGGGAAGCCCACATTACAAAGGAAAAGCGTTTTTGAATATAAAATGCTTTTCGCACATTCTGGTTGGCTTATGAATTTCCTGAGCAACATATACAATCTGTATCCAAGGATGTGCAGCAGTCACACCACTGTAGTCAAGGCTTTTCTTCTTAATCCTTTAATCTTCAAACAATGTTAGCTATGCTAACACCAGCCACCGAGCCTTCTGTGCTGCTCAATCCTCACCCAGGGATCACATTAAAAGAAAGCACGCTTATAAGTGGAAACTTTGACAATGTTAAAGTACACACTCGCATATATAAAGCTTAAGGGAGTACTAATAAAGAGGCAGGCAAAAATATATAAAACATATATCTACCTCGTGCATACTCTTCAGACAATCATTTCCAACCTTGAGCCCCTCGATGACTTTCATCTCAATTTGCATGAACTCAATATCTTGAACCTGTTGACAAATATTAGCATATGAAAAAAAAAAAATCAAATTAGTGGGATGCATCACAATCAAAAAAAACAAACCAAGTTACAAAATTTGTACCTCATCAAAAATAGTGTGCTGCTCTTATTTTGTCATACAACATCTTAGCACAGTGGGTCATTACAAATGCGTTTAAAATTTGTAGGTCCTCACTTGATTTTCCTAAGACAGCAATTAATGTTTTTTTTTTTTTTACAGCTCAGATTTACATTAAATTCTACAGAAAATCTTATTTCCGTATTGCAAACAGCACCAAAACAGGATGAGATTCACAAATCACTGATCTGGAAACAAGTGCGAGGCGCTGAAACGATTTCACAGGGATATCTAAAGTCACACTGAATCCGTCCTCGTGCTCTTTAAAACAAACGCATCGCATGTAAATCTCATATTGTCACCTACGAAGGGAAGGTGTCATTCACCTCCGGCAAAACGTATTTGAGATATAGGTATCCGTCCCAATATGTTCCCTCATAAAGAAAATGTCTTCCTCCCATCTTAGGCGAGATACATTGTTGAATGTAGCTGAAAAATAATACCCCGCTGTAACCTTTGCAGGGATCATTTTATTGTGAAGGAACCAAAAAAAACCGTACCATGCGCTCCAGGTTTGAAAGCTGATTTTCAGTCTTGTCTAGAAGCTGATCCTGATATCGTTTTTTCTTAAGGAGCAGCAGCGCTTTTCTGCAATAGCAAATTCAAAGGAAAAAAAAAAAAAACACAACATAGCAAAGTGGTGCGTTTTTAATCTACATTGTGTGCAGAATGTAAACAGATACAATTACGGATGAGGCCATCGATCCTGTGGACGGCTGTGCAGCACAGGAGATTTCACAAATGTCATTATCTGCCCCTTTGATTAACCAGCATTAGAGCTATATATGGTTTTTGCATTCGTACCGCTGCCTGCTTCCATAGGTGATGGGACTACAGTGTGACAGATGTCAGTGCAAGGTGTGAACGTCAGCTTACTCTTTCTTGCCATCTTTTAGCAGCTGTTTGGCCAGAAGTCGCTCTTTCTCCAGCTGTGAGGTGATTCTCTTTTGATACTGCTTCAGCTTATCTCTCTGCTGCTTTAATTGCTGGGAAATAAGCACAGCGTCAGATGTATCTCATTGACCGACAATATTTATGTCTAACATGAACGTCTGCATATCGCAAATAAATACATCTGCCGGACTGTTTCACGACACAGCGCATAGTGCTCTGAAAAAAAAAAAATAAATAAATAAAAAAAAAAATACATAAATAGAATCCAACCGACTAGAAATGTCCGCGTGGGTGAGTCTCTGCAAAAAAAAAAAAAAAATGATGCAGCCTGTAAATGCTAGATTTGAATGCTCACATGTTTCACAACGTGCCAACACAAAGGAGTTCAATCCAACTAGAATTTACAGTCAAATCCAATTGGTAGACACATCGGCTGACATTAATCCATGTTGCCCTGAGACCAAGTGTTCAAGTAACGGGGGGGGGGGCTGCCCGCTCACCAAAATGGCTTTGTCTTGATCCGTAACACGAGAAGGTCGACTCTTTCTCCCAAAAACATTTCCCATTATTTAGCCACATCCCCGCCACATCCTCCTTCATCAACATACAAAAAGATTACTTTTTACTGAACATGTTTCCCGCAATAATAATCAGCCCGAGATGGCTAGCAGGCTAACTGCCTGCACCATGTCCACCGTATTTTTTTTCCCCCCGTGTTTTCCTACGGCAAGCGCCTCGCGAGTTAAAGTAGCTTCGCTCTGACTGGAGCCTTTCTAATAATAGCCATATAGTGCAAGCCCCCTGATATAGTTAGATTTTTTTTTTAATTTTTTTTTTTATGTGCGACACGTGATAACAATATCATATATTATCAGGGACAAAAAACAAAAAACAAAACAAAACAACAACAACAACAAAAAAATATATATATAGCTTACTCTGCCGACAGGCATGGGTTTTGCATCCTTTTCAGCACCTTGGACAGCGATCACAACACGAATGTGTCCACTTTAGCGGAACAAAAGACATGCGGATGCCACAGACCGTGGGTCATAATTAGAGTAGGCTATATATTGCGGGGGACACAGCCCCTCAATGTTTAAAAATGCTGAAATCGCCCCCCCCCCCCCCCTTTCCAAGATTGACATAAAATATGTACATTGGGAAATTGCTATCCACAACAGGCTAAACTAAACTTTACAAATTGGCAGTATTTTTACTACCAGTTCCAGTGTCACGGTGTGCTGCAGTTTTGTGTCTGATTGGTACCTCCAGACCCTCCACACAGATTTGGTCCTCCAAATGTAGATTTCCTTGCTCCAACCTCGGGTCAACCTGCAAGTATGAAGTTTACCAATTGGAGACCAAAAAAATATATTCTACAAAATAACTACTTTTCACTTAATAATAATAATTAATATAAAGTTCATGATTCTGTGAATGAGTCACAGTTAAGACGTAAGAATGAATGAAGTAAAAGTACAAAGTTGTTGTGGATGAGAATTGTATTCCAAAACAGCAGATCATTTTGTTTTCTATCTTTAAATAACGGTACTGGTCAGACTAAATACAAATTCTTACCAAACATATGGAGGAATAAGGGGGAAAGCAGTTGGTTCAAGGTGATCCTACCTGTCAGGGTTTAATAAAACCCTTGTGAGCTGCAAAGTTTGATTTTGATTCACAACTGTCCACTCAGATTGGATCAATATCTTAATATTAGTTTGTTTCACTGGTCTGCTGAAGGAATTTTATTTAATTGTGCAGAAATCCTGGCTGTAAATTGTGTTATTTCCCCGTGCCGTGGGGTAAAAAGTAACCCAACACTACCAGAAAATGTTCTTTCTGCTGAGCCTCTCACCGCATTTCAGTGATGTATAAATGTACTCTAGGACCCTGATGTCACTATTGGATGTGTCACTGAGTTGTGTTACACACCCAACAAAAGAAAATGATGGTCAGGTTAAGATCGCTGTCACAAGATGTGTTATTTTCAGACTGCATGAAAAAGGGAATATTCTAAAGTGGTCAAAACTTCAACAACTCCTGTTGTGGTCAGAAAGACACTGCTTTTTAGACGTGTGTTAAGTAGTGTTTGATTTTGAGAACTAATCAGCCTGGCCTGCTCCTTTTTGAGAGCCGATCCAAGGCGCTTTCATATGACTGAGAACCAGAATGAGACTTAAAGAGAAAACAATGAATGAATCAATGAGTCTGAATACAGAAATTTATGGTCAAACATCATTTTAGTTTGATACATTATCCAACATAGAAAACAGCACACAACAGATTTCTCCAATACAGAACAATTCCTCATTCACAAGATACTGCCAGTTATTTGAATCTGAGAGCAAACTTGACATTTTTTCTTATTCAGTTCATGTTTCACCAACTGTCACTTGTGGCACTGAGCTTTGTAAGCTATCGAGTATTTCAGAATGAAATATCATCACAACACAGCATAGAATGCTGAGAATCACATTTCAATTGTCTTTTTTACTGTGACACGGTCACAGCACACGTATAAATGCCAGGATATTAAAATCCATCACTTTGTGTTTAATTAGTTCAGGGGAATTTTCCCACATGCAACTGCTTCTCCAGATGTAGTATAACTATAAACCGCTCATCTATGTCTATTTGATTCATCCTTGAAGGCGTCTTTGGCTGTTCAAAACAAAACTACAATATTTGGTATAATTCTCATTGCCAAAATCTGTTATTTCTTTTTTCTTTTTTTTTTTTTTTACTTGAAAAGATGGTGTTTATTTTTCATATCGCACAATTTAAAATGACAAAAAGGCCCAAAATTGAATTGCTAAAAATGAAACTTGCCAAACACAAAGGATATTGCAAAGATCAAAAAGCCATGATGGAAGGCCAATTTGTAGTCATATTTAGCCACTCACTTCACATCAAAATACTGACCAGTGATCATATCCATGCATGCCCCCAGAATATTGGAAAAAGCAAAACACCTTTTTGGACTGCATTCAGCGCATTCCAGCACTGCACTGATGTCGTAGTGAGGTAATTGCCTCATATGGCCTGCTTTTATGTCTCAGATTGGGGCGGCGGGCTGTCGCTCCCATAAACAGGATTATGCCATGAAGACAGCCTTCTGGGTAGGAACACAGTCTCAGACAGAAGCAGTGAAAATGGTTCAGAAGGTAGCAGGCTACACCTGGAAGTCAGTCCCAAAGTGTCTGATCTGGGCCTCAGTCATAGATAGATAGGTGGTCCTCATACTGGGTGAATACTGCAAGAAAAATAAATAAAAAACACATTTTAGGATACTTGCACTTAAACACAGCATCTCAGGATTAGCAAACATTAAGATGGTATGATCTGATCTAATTTTGGGGAACACTTCTTTGATTATGAGATGGTCTTTAATCAGGAAGATGTGGAATCAGGGGATGATGCTTTATTGTTGGAGAGCAGGTGAGATATATTAGATGGAGGTTATAAATAAAAAGTCATAGAATAAGTTACACTCGCATGTAAAACTCTGTAAAATGTTTTGCATAGCGAGTGTTAATATGAAGGTAAGTCTGGAGTGTGCATGAAGGAGCGGTAGGAAAATGAAGAAATGAAGACGTTGGACAACAGAAAACTTACGGTTAATAAAAGTCTGAGTCAAAAAATGAAAATAAAAAAGGTTAGTTACAAAACACTGGTTAATATTCAGCAGGTAGATACCCTATTGAGAACAATCTTACATAAAGGCATGATTGGAATGCATTGAAGAGCTGATTCAAAAATACTGCAGTATTTACTGCAAATATATTTTCCAAAGTTTCAAGCATCTCAGTTACAGGAACAAATAAAAACCACATGCCAGTGCCTGTTAAAATGTGTGTCACAGAGGTAAAATAAAATTTTAAACAATGGTCCACATCCTCTATGTCCTTCTCCCCCTCAAAAGGTGTTTCAAGTTTTTTGTTTCCCTGTGAATGCCATTCAAGCAGTCAGCCAGCCCAGCAGAAAACTTAATAGGAAAGACACATCAGCTAACAGAAACTTTAACTATGGATTTACCAGTGTTTTGCTATCTATTATTTATCCCCAGCTCTGGAGACACACCACACACTTATAGACTATGAGCTCCACCGTTAAAAGTCAATACTGGATGTGAGGATGAGGAGGCAGTACTCTTTGTGTTTAGCACTACCTCATAGTTATTTTACACATATATAAATGTATGCTATAATGTGGTCTCACCCACTACTTTGTGATAACCATAAAAACAGTCCAAGGCAGTGGTGAAAAAGATGTGAGCACGTGCTTTGAGTTTAGTAGTGGGAGTGTACAGAGACGGCTAAAAAAAATAATGCACTTCAGTCAATGGCCAGCAGAGATCAGTCTTTCATCACTTGCAAAGCAACATAAGTCCCCTCACTAAGCGTAGACAGTGTGAGGTTGTATGCAGTGTATAGGTCATTGCCATGTTCGTGGTACGTGCTCTCTGCTGGTGCTGTAGCAGTGCTGAGGTCAATAGTGCCATAATCGCCATCACACAAGGGACACTAGAGCCCCATAGGGCCAACGCACCGAGGGAGGTGGGGATCCTCTGCCTATCAGTGGCACATTCTCATATCGTGGGGTCCCTCCAAACAGCATCGACTGATTCCTGTGACACAAAGGGAAAGAAAGGTGGTAAGAGTTGAAACACGCATATTGAAAAATACCAGCACTTTCTATTGATCTTACATGTACTCAGGAGGTGGCATGACATTAGAAGCAGATGGAGTCGGTGGATGAAGGGTAGCCTGGCTGCCAAGGCTGCTGGTAAAGCTACAGAAACTGTGTGTGTTGGACCTTCTGGGGTTATATGACAGTCGCCGTGCTTGTGGGTTGAACGGGTCCTCTTCATCTATGTCATCATACTCTTTCTCCCTAGATGAAAGTTGTACAGCCGTACACAGACAGAGAGTGCGTGCGTTAACACTTTGCGGGAGTGCATTGTGGGCAGTCCATAATGGGGTAAGGGGGTCGCTCGGCACTGACCTGCTGCCCATTAGTGTCCACACTCTGAAAATTGCACACAGCATGGCGGAGAGTGCGCAGGCAGCCAGAAGAGAAAACAAAGAGAGGTAGAGGAGCCCTTCCACCCCATCATAGCACACACCCATGAGGGCATCCAGATAGTCCTAGAAGAATGGGGACACACACACACACACACACACACACACACACACACACACACACCCATATATACTTTTTTTTTTTTTCCTTCAGAGGGAACTATAATGTATTATTTGTATGTATCTAGTCTTCAAAACCCACAGAGCATAAATCCATAACCTAATAAACAAAAAAAATAAAAAATATGTATTTGAGATTTATAGACAAAAATGATGTGGCCATGCTGACGCACTTAGAAAAAAGATTCCTGCTTATGTTACTTTTTGGGGATATTTAATAGACTTTCCCAAATTCCCAGGAGGCATACTGAACTCCAAACCTAAATGAAATATGACTAAACACAGGTAAGACAGACCAAATACCTTGAGGATGCTGTTTGTGACCAAATTGTTTTTTGGAAAAAAGCAGTTTAAAAATGATTTGTTTAAAAGGGCAGATTATGTCTACGTGAGGGCCACAAACCGCTATAGAACACAACTGTAAATGTAAACACCTCTCTGTTGGGGATAAAAGCAACAGCAGACTTTCGAGGAAGAGATAGTGGCTGAAGTGCAGAGAGCTCAGACTCACAAATGCATGTCAAAACCATATTACCCTGATGATATGCATGTTACAGATGCATTCCTAGTTTGCTTTGCTTGTTGTAATATGAAAAGCTCACAGAAATAGTCTTGACATTTTCCTGGGATATGTGTGGTCACTGTTTCTGCGTTACTGAGTAACTTGGGGACAGACCCACTGCCCTCCATCTTGGCTTATCTCTATGCAACTGTTAGAGTATGACCCCCCTCATACAGTATACAATTATCATAGAGGAGCTCTACTGGTCCAAAAGCGTATATCTAATGTTGCAATCGCAGTACCCAGAAAGACTCATTTCAGCGCAGAGGCATCTTATTTTCGTTAATGGATAAAAATCGGACAAACAGAAACCTGCAAAAGTCAAGTTTTATTACTATCACCAAGGGTGTGAATAGAGTCCATATACCAGATACACAGTGTACTGACAACTGCAGTAGTCTGTGGGAAGTACAAACAGATAAGGTTGAAAATCACTCAAGTTGGTCTTCTAAGTGGCTTTGAGCTATGCTACAAAGCAATCCTATTAAAAAGTGTCCCGGTCAGAATCTGACCTTACCTTATGTAGCCCGCGGCAGTCAAGCAAGGCTGTTAGCTGGTGCAGACTAAATTCAGTGGAATTTAACAGTCGCTGGATCCCCAAAAGGTCTCTCTGTATAACAAGGTATAAAAGGGGAGAGAATGATACACACCTTTCCACGGCCTGATGTAATAGCATGTCAGCCAGCCACTTACCTCAGCAGTGGGAAAGACAGGCACAGAGAACTGCAGCAAGCCCTGGATCTGGATTTGCATGGTGGTCAGAGAGCGCTGGCAGATCGTCAAAGACTGCGGAAATGTAATAACCCGCCGAATCACACGCACAGACATCCACCACAAACAATGAGAGGATATCATTAAGGAGAGCATTGTTTGGGAGCATCATGTCAACAAGTAATTTTGGTGTTAAATCAGGCCTTATAATGCGCTTAGAATAGAACACATTCCTTTCCAGACAGATAGGCCCAGATTATCCTTTGCCACTGACCGTCTCGCCTACGCCCCCCCCCCCCCCCACACACACACACACACACACACTCCCCACCATCAATCTCCAGCATAAACAAAAGAGCAATATTTATATCATCTAGGTCATCAGAGAAAAATCATCTTACCTACTTAAGCAGCATTTTAATCCATAAATGGGTACTGTGATCATAACTAAGCATGTGGGTTTTAATAATTACTGTTTGTGGATTTATCCTCCGCAAAGTCACTAAATTCACGAATATGTGTGATCACACTAAGTTCTCGTTAAAATGTTGCCATGCACGTGCTGAACTGCGCGTGATGGGAAAGTGGAGCACCACTTGTGAAGTAAAACCTCCTGATCTGTGTGTGGGCATCAGATTCACAGTAAAAAAAAAAAAAAACAACTGACAGACATTTATGGTTTTATGTTTATTAGACAAGACTATATGTCAATGTCTGGTTTCCCTGATAATAAGTGATTCCTGAATAGCAGCAGATACATTTCAGGGTTATGATACTCAACCTGTTCAGGTTTTGTTGAGATTGTGTGATAACTATGTCATTTCTGCAGTTATTTTTAAAGTTATTTCAACGAATCTACATTTCAAGCAGGAATAATTAGCCTCTTAGGAACACGTGAATGAAATCAGCTCAATTTAAGTGGCCCATGTACAGTAGTTTCCTTTATGCGTGATTTATAGAAAACTGAATAAATAACTCAAAAATGTTCTCAGTGAAAGCACTCCAAGGCAAAGATTATGAACAGGGTGAAAGTTGTGACTAATTTTTGGAGGCCTGCATATTAAAAAATGAATACTCTTGATCAAAGTATATCACTTTAAAGTAATTCAATTAGTGTTGTGGGGTAATTTTTCAGAACAGTAGAATAAGGCCCCATAATGATTTAGTTGCCTGCTAACTAACACAAAAAAACTCAAATAGCAATACATTTTCCAGAGTGTGATTCTTGATAAATAACTACACGTGTAAACAGACAGATACGACCTTTTACATTTAGTCATTACCTGTTGGAAGGGGTTTGGTAGATTCGGACTGCAGAATAAATAATAGTGTGCAACATCTGGGAGGTGAGAGAAAAAGGAACATTAGTGTTGTGACTTAACATTCAGTGACAGAGCTGGTGTCTTTGCAATTCTGTTTATAGAGATAAATTACCTGCAGTGAGGAAATCCTTGGTTTGGTTAACAATAAACTTGTCTGGAGACACACAGAAGTCACTAGTGACCTGTGGAAAAACAGCAACACACTGTCATCTTACAGGTATGGCAGACCAAAAGGAGTAGAGTATGTATTTAAGTCATTACATTACATTACATTTCATTTAGCTGACGCTTTTATCCAAAGCAACTTACAATAAGTGCATTTCAACCATGAGGGTACAAAACCCAGAACAACAAGAATCAAGAAAATACAATTTCATGAACAAAGTCATGAACTAGATTTGAATTCTTGTGTTGCAACTGAGTAACGCTGATTGAAGACTGGCAGGTAATTGATTGGTCAGCTAATGTTTACAACATTTCCTCACCCTTTAACTGTGCAGCAATAACACACCAGCATGCAGATACACATTCGCACATCTCTAAACAAAAATGAACGGCATTATTGATCATGTAGAGCATGTCATTGGTTGCAGACCATGGATGAAATCTATTAAATATTTTCATGCTCTTTAATTCATCCGTGGAGAGCTGCTAATGTGCATGCACTAACAGTTTGGGTCGAGGTCATTCAATCCCTGTGCACTGAGAACCCAGAATGTAAAAACATCGCAATAAAAAATAAAAAAGTTAAACATAAAAAAATAACCAGAATAAGCCTGCATAATTCAGTAGGGAAAAAGAAAAAAAAAAAAGGTTATAGCTCAACTTGATAAAGTTCAAAGGGATCAAGAAATCAGTTGTGACGTAAAATCGAACATCAAAGCTTTATGTAATTTAGTCCTAATACAGTCTTATGTCCATTGCTCTCTCTGCCAGCCCCAATCAAGATGTGCCTTTCTACAGCTTGTCACTGTAAAGCATGGCTAAAAGGAATTCAGAGTGGGCAGACCGACTTTGATCTTACGAAGCCATTATCAAGAAAAAAAAACAAGCGGTGTAAAGGTGCACATGCAAAGTAAAACAGATGGAAGTACAACCATGAAGACAAAAAATGGGCCTCATATGTAACAATCAATTCCTCTCCCCATGTTAAGCTTTACTTTCAGATTATCAACCAACACTCAACTGCGATCACATGACATTTTGTTTTCAGCAAAAACTGTACTGCAACATGTGAGGCACTGCTGGGATGTTACCCTTCATCTCTATCTCATTATAATAGCAGGGACATTTTGTTTATGCCGGGTCTCATCAAATATGTAGAAATTTATGAGTATTTTCTAGGACACCGCCATCATCTACCTTCTTTTCAAAAGGCACCATGTTTTTGCATATGCAGTTCTTTTTAATAATGATGTGCAGGTGCAACAAGTCTACTCGCTGGTTGTGCATACTGTCCCACATTCATTTTTTCTTACTAAAAACCGTGGTCTTCACTAAACCACTTTGTGTGGAGGAAAAGGCCACCTATTAATAAGTAGTCGGGGATAGTTATTGAAGACGTTTATCTCAGCTCACCTGTGATATAACAGTCTGAGAGATGTATGTTACAGACAAGCTTTACTCAAATACTTTGGATAAGCTGGCCTGTGAGGTCAGATATTGGTCATTTGGCTCAACAGCTACAGAGAACCAAGAATGGCAGCAGATGTCCGAGATTCACACCCATACAGTTCATTTCAGATTAAACCCCACTATACTCCCGGCCTCTCTTAAAACAGCTGTCCAGACGTAAAATCCTGCGGGATAATCCACAGATGTGGGGTTTCTCTCTGGGAGGCACGTAGATCAAGGAGAGGAGACAGCGGACAATGAGCGATGGAGGAAGGCTGGAAGCAAGGGGGTTATTTTTTTGTTTGTACCCCAGACAGCTTCCCTAATATGAGCACCGTTAAAAACACTAAGTCCAGATGCTCTGAACACATGGTGTACAGTCATGAAGGGAGAACAATCTGTCAGAAAAAAGGTCAGATCAAATTTTGTGCAATGACAGAACAGATTTTGAAGAAAGCAGAGCAGTGCAATTAAAAGTGCTGTGTTTACAGTGGAGTTAAGGGCCAAGGGCTGAGCCTAGAAGACTAGGAATTTGTAATCAGCTTTACGGCATGGCTGACCTTGAAAAACAGCCCCCTGTACACTAAATAAACACCTACAGACAATTTTTAAGCAGCTGACACGTTCAAGTGTTTGTCTGTGTGTTTATTTACAGTAAAACCCTTAGGAGGAATTGCATGAGATAGAAAGCAAAATACAAGAACCAGTACAGTCCAACAAGATCACTATGGGTGAAGTGCATCTAACAGTTATTCTATAGCATTTTATTTAAATAAATAAACCAATTAGGCAAGTGTGACAGTATTTTAAAGAAATATTTTTTTTCTCACCACAGCTGTCGCAGTGCCAGCTCCTAGTGAGGCCCAGCTCAGGATCAAAGACAGTACAACAAAACCCATGATCCTGGAGGAAAATAACAAATGGGAGATACAGACAAAAGACAAAGGCACAAGGGGAGAATCAGATGAATCAGTTTGTCTTTGTACCAGTGATCCTCAACCCCCTTTTCCCCTAGTTAATTTGATTTATTCTGTTCAGCTTTTGCTTGGGAATTGTTCCCCTTCTGCCTGAGGATGGAGGCCCAACTCGCATGGTGCATTGTTGATTAGACCATACAGCTGAAATTCAATTTATTATAGAGAGCTATAAAGATAAATTAACTCATGATTCCTTGTTTAATTCTCTTGTTAGCCCTAGATCTATATAAAAAAAATTATCTACTCAGAAATAAGTTAGTTTGAAGTAAAATAATGGTTCAATAGAGGTCTCACAAGCCTATTATTTGAAGTCTGGGGACTTTCCATCTCTGATTTTTGTAATTTCTTATGTTTTATTATCATTTTTGCTCTGCTTGATTTCAGTAGCAGCATTTTTAATTGGCCACGCTGTCTGTCAATCATGAGGAATTAGGTGTCAATCACTGCACATGGTCACGGTCAATCAAAAGCTACCACAAGCTTTGGTTTGACAGCCTCTTGTTTTAACTGACCCCCTTTTGTCTAAAATAGAATGACAAGTTCAGCGGGGTCTTAATACTGTGGAAGTGCATGAAAAAAATATCAAACAATCTTCCCACTATTCACAACAATTTCTTAGTGACCACTGGCATAGGCGAGAGAAAGTGCTATGAGGTAGATAAACCGAGTAAAAAGAGAAAGAATGGCCCCCTGATGGGTGTAAAAAGGCTGAAGAGGGCTTCGTTTTTCAACTCGCTCCTCAGACCTTCTTGAAAGCACCAATAAAGTAGCCTGAGAGCACTTAATAATTAGTTAAGGGAGCAGGCTCATCCTACTCAGTCGATCAATAGGCATTAGTGAGACCCATCAGAGAGGGATGTGAGGAGCGTTTCTTAGCATCATTTGCTAGCACTGACACGTAGGATGCACTAAATTGGGCAAATGGGATGGGAAGTCTGGATTGTGGATTTGCTTGTCAGACATCAGAGTTGGTTTAAATTACTGGATGCAATTTACTCAAGCAAATGTTCTTCCACAGAGTCTTTCTATTTCTTTCACGGCTTTGGAATCTCAATAATTTTCTATCAGCCGGTTTGATTGAGCGTATAGTAGTGGAAGGTTGTCTTACACTGTATGTGGAAATAAGAAGCAAGTCACTGAGGAGAGGAACAAAGCCAGTGCCTTTGTCAGTGCTATTTGAGGATGTAATACTATCATTTGTGCTGCTAATGGAGTGACATATATGGTGCCAGAGAGACTGACCGGTGCCCTGTCTGTCTTCGGTCAGTGAGCAGTGTTCGATGAGAACAAAGATGCACCACAAGGAAAGAAAAATAGCCTCAGAAACAAGATGAAAAGCAAATACCTCCACACACAGAGGGTACCTACGTGATAAGCAGACACTGAGAATACCTAGCCATCGCCAAGCACATGGCCAAGCAGATGACCAGATCCAGGATCAGAAGCAGCAGATAAATCAGCCATCTACAAGACAGGAAAATGAAGCATCAGCATAAGAATCCCCATGAGCCACTTTTACTTAACGACACCATATGTCATGCACATGTACAAGCCTCAGGAAGTGCTGGCCCAACATATGTTCGGGACTAAACATGTGAGATCTGTGTGTCTCGTATATCAGCATTCTTGTCTGCTGGTTAGAGCCCAACTGTTTCAGGTAATTTCCAGCTTGTTGGCTTAATAATTCAACACCACAAATCCATACACATGAATTTTTTATTTTCCTTTGAAAATGTCCTTCACAGGAATGGGCGACGCTCAGCCTAGATTTGAAGTGTGTGCGTGTGTGTGTTCTGACCATCCAAACACATGAGGGGGGGGGGGGGGGGGGGGGGGGGGGGGTCTTATGACTCATTCTTAATGCCACAAGCCTAAACAGCAGAGTAAATTTATGGCAACTGCAAAAACGTTGATGAGCAGGATGTCACGGAAGCAGGCAAATTCCCAGGACACTATATATTGATATGGGCTTGCTGTGGTGTACCTGAAGCATAGTAGTAAATCTGTGCTCATGAAGAAGTCCAGATATAGTGCAGGACTGTTTGAAAATAAACTGCAGACTAACAGTTCTTTTGCTCACAGAAGTGACATGTGACCTGCAAGGAATTACTATGAAAGACTGCAGTATATCTGCATAACCAGAACGCAACCGTGAAAGCATTTCTTTGAGCAGAGAGACAAGGATGAGTTCATACATACAATAGAGAAGGATATAATATTGGAAAACAGAATTGTGTGTTTTTCTTCTTTTCTTTTTTTTGCCTTGTTCTAATAACACCAGTTTGGCTGTAACATTTGCTATTCATCAATGAAACCCTGTTGCAGGCTGTTCATAGCCCAATGGCTGCGTGAAATCCAATCAAGACCCAGGAGATTGCTGTCAGGCAACTGTAGTCCAAATTAAGATCTGATGTCAGGCTAAAGAGAAGACAGTGTGGATCCTTGTGGGAATATTTATCGAATTAATATTACAAACACTGCCAGTTGTACAATAACAGTTATTTTTGCTTCGTCATGCTAGGAATTAAGCGGGTATAGACAATGGATGGATGGATGCTAGGAATTACAGACACTTGCTAATACTGCAGCTGATACTGAACCAGGTAAAACATGGAAACTTACTCTTTGTAAAAGAATATCAAGAATTTACTTATCACCAAAGTTAACATGGATTTAAAGTCGTTGAGGTGCTCAGAAAAATAGATATATTTAATATTGCTATGTTTTAACTGAAATACATGATCATTAAGTAAGCTGGTTGATTCAATAAGAAGTGTGTTTAACTGCATCAAAGGCTCATGATGTAAAACTGAATTAAAAGGCATAAACACCACAATATTCCGTGAACATGGTGAATAGACAGGATATGGAGCTGCAGTAGCGTTGTCGAAAACTTGTACACAACCAGGGGCTCAGTGACAAAGACCATTTTCTATAGACACATCGTTATGAGAATCATAACAAATAAACAAAGTAATAAGTAGTATTGTGTTTATTATTTTGCTGCACAGTTACATAAATAAGCCCAATGCATATTTTTTATACATTTGTGGGAAAATGCTTTAGTGTAGTTGTATGTGCTGGAGCAATAACAGATCTCCATAATGTACACCTTGAAAAATGTACATTAAAGAGAATAGGTGGTGTAGTTTGTCAAGCACAAATGTTTCAACGCATATTCAATCATTAAAATTTAACTGAAATAATTTATAGCATGTCGTTGTTCAACATGTTTCCGAGTGGGAGTTTTACACTCTGGGACAGGTTGGAGTTGTGAGATGAATATCATGGTGTGACATTAACTTACATGATGACCTGTAGGAACATGCTCACAAAAGCATCCAGATAAGCCTTGTTCCCCCATGTAAGCCACACAAATCCTTTTGCAGAAGATACCACACTACCCTAAATCTGTCAACTTTAGTCTGCTCAAAATGTGTCTACAAGTACAATAATCAACAGGTTGCAAATGCAAACCTTAGGGTACAACAGCGTGATAAAGTTTTATGTGTTTCACAAGTTTTATCAAACATTTATTTTAAAAAACACGCTCACAGTTTGGAGAAGCAGCGATTTGAGCCTAACAAAGTAAAATGCCCCTCCCAAATTAATCCGGGATATTATATTCATTTGAACTACTTTGTTATTGATTGGGTGTGATATATTCCTCTTTGTTTATTGAATTTAATTTTTGAATTTAATTCCACAGTCTTTGAAAAGAAAATAGTTCTTATGAAGAGAACACTGACATAACTGCAATCAATGTGAGAAAAAGTCTGCAGGTAAGAAGATCATTTATGGTCTAATAGCTACTCTGCCATGCATAACATTCTGTATCAGAGCTCAAATTGCACAATGGGAAATAAGTTCAATCTCATCTTTCATTTATTTAGTAATCAGGGAAAAAAATAGCTTTTCCGGTCTGTGTTCCGGAGGGTAGATCAATAAAATCCCATCTGCTCTGGATCACTTATAGTCCCATTCGGAGCGGCATGTTTACCTCATCCAAACACAGATCAAATAAAATAATATGTATCACCTTAGGGGGGTTGTACGTCTCCACCTACCTGTAATATTCAATGAAGGCTGTTTGATCTGCAATGGCTGCCAAGTCAACATTGGTTTTGTCGATGCCTGGCAGAGCAGTCAGCTCTCGGATGACATTGTTGACCATCAGCTGCATGAAGCGCAGAGCTTGGAGGTAGTCCGACCTTGTAGAAAAGATCTCATCCAGGCGTTCCAGGTGCTGGTTGAGTCCAGTTTCCACATTCCCCACAGACCCTATAACCTTAAAAAATAAAATAAAGGGAAATAAGAGAATTTCAAGAAAGAAAGACAATGGGCAGGGTAACAGAATAAGGAAGGATAAGGTGAGGAGGAGTCAGGGAGAAAAGATGTTAAAAATGAAACAGGAACATAAATAAATTCATAAAAAACAGATATTCCTAAAAAAAAAAAGGAGATTGAAAATGTAGAAAAAGGTGAAAGAACCAAAGGAGCACTCCCTCGAGAAAAGATTAACTTTTCTCCACAACCGTGTGCTTTATTCAGATAAACAATGTTAGAGTGGAATACTGATAACAATACCGGGGAGACCTGTTATCACAGGGGTCTTTGATAGTGAGAAGAGAGTGGGAGGAAGCATGGTGGAATAGAGTAAATACATTTTGCTTTTCTGTTTGAACAGAAACAATGTGATGCAGTAAATGTCTTCACTTTCGCAGCATCAACAGAACTCGAAACAAGTCAATTTGAATACCAATTCTGACAGGAAGAAAATGAGAATCACAGACAAAATAGCTTGACCCATAGATGGATTTTTTTTTTTTTTTTTTTTCCCACAGTGACATTAACGGCACAGTCTGCTCTGCAAATGCATCAAAACTGAAAGTATAACACCAAACAACTAAATCAGAGTCATCAGAGTGCCGTTACATCAGTAATAATCAAACGGTTTGACATTTATGAAAATGTGCTCATTTGTTTTCTGGAGGAGAATTAAATGGAGAGATTGATATTACCAATAAATGTCCAGTAATGAAAGGCTAGCAACCAGTCCTCGTTAGCTTAGCACAAACACTGGAATCAGGGGGATACAGCTGGCTGTTTCCAGTCTCTGCACTAAGCTAAGCTAAGCGAACAATATGCTGGTTCACAAACAGTAAACCTGTATGTTATTTGTCAAGAAGAGTGCAGTAGAATAATTCATAATAATTTAATAGAACAGCAAAGATACTGTAAAAGACCTCCTAAACTCATAATTTAACATACAAAAACATACAAACAAACACACACACCAGAATGAATTTGCTGGCGCACTGAACATAACCTTGAGTAGGAGGCTCTTCTAATTCTGAAAAGAGGTTGCTTTGTGTGGAAGTTTGCTGCACCTATACTTTCTTTATCGGTATATTTTTCTCCATTAAACCCCTGACTTCTAGGAAAACTCACCACAATGAAGATACAAAGTTATCGCCCTCTCCTCGACACTGTAACATTTCAAACACTCGAGATTGAATTTTAAATTTAGGAGTCGATACTCCTGATGGTTTGTAAGTAAGACCCAAGAAAGGTTATACATGCGGAGATGCAGCACAGATACGGGCCCATCCTCCACTCCAACAATCCCAAGAGTATGTGATTGCCAGTAAACTGCTCTCACTCCCCACTGCTATGTTCATCATCGCTCACAGTTCCTGCCACAACGCCTCAAATCTTATCTGTAAGCAAGTCTGACTGTGAGAAATGGGATCCATCAGTGAGCTGCTCTGGGTGATCCACATTTCCCTAATCTGGACTGTCCCGTCTTCCTTTAAAATGGATTAAAGCTCGCTTTTACTGAAAGCGAGTCACAAGGAGGATTCTCCATATTGGTTACGCCTGTTAAATGAGACTGGCTGATTTGAGGCTCGCAGTCAATTTTACATGCAACTAAACTGTTCTGCTTAATGCCTTCAGAGATTCTTAAAATAGATTCACTGTATTAACTGTGATCATAAAACAATATATATGATCACAGCACTTTAAAGTCAAGCAAGGTTATCCATTGAGGAATAGGACCCTGAGGAGAGACATTAGGGAACTGATGTATGGTGCAGATAGTAGCAATCATTTTAGTCCAAGAATCACAAGGCAGCTTTCACTTTCAAAGAAGAGCTATACGTAGGGGAGTAACCACTTGTAAATGGGAAACACACATTTTGATATAGTGTGATTGCCATGTTTCCCCATCCATCATTTCCTGGCAGCAATAAGACGCCCTTAATATTGAAACCTGAACACTGGAAATAAGGCTGAAATATAGAATGTCTGCGAACAATCAAAAGTCCCCCCCCATCCCCATCAATTGCAAAGGGAGAATAGTCCTCCTCATCAAATCCTTCCTTCTATGACACATGATAATCCCTTGCAGGGTGTGAGAGTGCATATTTTATAATGAGATGAGCCTTAAAGAACCAACAGTAGAGCCAAAAAGCTCCCACTATAAATAACAAACCTCACTGGGTCCTCGAGAAGCAGAGATTTGGTTGCCTTCGGTCCCATTTACTTTACTTGGCAAATTTTATAATACCTAGTATGTGAAATAAAACAAAGGAAATGTCTTTAAGTCTTTAAATTAAAGCAAACTCCTGAGGCGATTACTTTTCAAACCAAATTTACAGAAACATCAATGAAGTAGTGTAGAAGGGCCCTTCTACACTACTTCTACACTCCCTTACGAAACCACTGCCCCCAAATGCTAACACAAATACCATTATCACTGAAGGAGGCAGAGGAAAAACGAAATGTCAGACACGGGCAGGCAGGGCTAAGGAGCTCAGAAAGGTACAGGCCATTGCTAACTACTGAGCTAGAAGACCTGAACTTGCTTGCTATCAAATCAGCAACCAACTTTGCAACACAGGTCCTTAAGTAAAGCAACAAAGTGTTTTAATTTGAAATCAGTCGCTGTACACACAGATTTAGCGCTGGTGAGATTAAATTTATGAAAAAAAACATAAATCCGTGAACAGCAGGAAGTGACACAATATCCTGGCAGCACAGTGGTGCAATGGTTAGCCTTCCCCCCCCCCCCCCCCCCCCCCCCCCCCCCACCCCGTGACCCTGTTCAGCATAAAGCGGGTATAGATAATGGATGGAACATCAGATTCTGACATCAGCTTGTCTTGCAATGTTAATAAAATTGAAAAATAGTTGGTAGAGTTGCCTGGTCATTTGGATAAGCTCCAAAATGTAATTGGTTCTTCCTTAATTCATGCTCCACCACAAACTCAAACTGGTAGTTTTTCTGTGATTCTGCTGACAATCAGACAAACAAACAATCTTACAATTAAACAAACTGCACCAAAATCATAATCTCCTGGGCGGAGCTAAAGATGAAGAAAGGAATTGGTAAACTGATAAAGAACATTGGAGAAATTACAATGAAACATAGACCAAACACAGATTAAAGTAGCTTTAGCTTTATAGGACGGCCAACCCGCCCACCAGCTCATCCACTCTGAGAGTGGAGTGCATTACATCAAGCTATAACTTTGCATGTGAGAAAGCCTTTATGTCTTTGGGGGAATCTCTATGCTTCTCATGCAGTCATAGTATACATCATGCTATAGAATCAAATCAATACCAAGATACGTCAGAGAAAGTCAGCCGCGAGGATGGAGAATCATACGAGCTGAATCCTATTGGATTCCTACAGCCCTTTCCAGGTTATTTGTTATACCAAGCTGAAAATAATGTAGTCCAATACAACAACCCTGACACGTATATTGCCTTTATGAGGGTTATAATTTTCACTTTTTGTTGAAACTCCTTTCGTGTTGATTCCAATTTCATGGTCATTTCTGAGGTTGGAGTTTGTGATGCTGCTAAATAAAATTGTACTATACTGATAAATGGTTCTAGTTAGCCATGTTGTCAACCACATTTATATCAATACGAGTAGACAAAAAGGAGGTTCCAAATTGACCGTTAAACACCTTTATAAACAGTTTAAAAAAAAAGTTGAACATACAGTGCAACATTTTTGGTTTATTGCAGGACTGTAATAAACAAGAACTCCTGCAGTCATCATGACCCAAATTGTTGTATCACACACACAAACACACAATGTGAGAGATTGAATCGAAATCTGTTCCCTCTTCATGTAGCTACCATGATGTTCAGTATGGACACTAATCTCTTTGTGTACATAGATGAATGCAATACGCGTGCATATGAGCACTTGACGTGGATGTGGGATACTGATATGGCCATGAACACAAACACACTTTTGCATTATAGATAAATAGACGGCGCGAGATGGAAGGAGGGGAGGCTTAACAGCCATTAATACACTGCAGATGGGAGTTAATCCTCTTCTTGCTCAGTGATTATTGCTTCTTGCAAGGCCTTGTTTTGACTCCTTTGCTCTCTTCTCCTCTCTTCTTTCCTATCCCTCCTCCCCCCTAAGCCTCCCAAATAACTTCGATGAATGCAGGTCAGGACATGGTTAGAAATAATCCCTATTTACAAATCCTGAGACAGCAGTCACCTCAATTCCTTCACTGTGACAAAAAGTGGATACAGACCTCCTGCAGTGAGCTGGTCTGAGACAGATGCACACCCCATTACGAGGGGAGGAGCTCTGGTGTCTAGTAACTGTAAAACAGTGTTTCCGAGTGGAGTGAGACAGTACAAGCCACGAGAGCATCATGGTTTGCAGTGACCAAAATGTTGTTAATTGATGGTAATATAAGAAGCACCTGCAAGCAATTATTTACAGCAATTTGGGTGCTCATATTTTAAACCACTGTGACACATTTATTGCCTGGTCAGCTCACACTGATTCAACTAGAAAATTGTTAAACTGCAACTGTTAATAATAATAATAATACTAAAAAAATTAAAAAAGATTATTTCAGAGACCGCATTTAATATTTACATTGTTAAAATGGTGGATTGTAGAGCAGAGCTGGGCAAGCTTCTCTCACCAGATTGTTGATGCCACCCAATGTGTGATTGGCATTGTAGAGAGAGTAGGTCAGCTGGTATACCCCATCGTTGGTCTCACTGTTCCCATAGAAACCCACTCCTACAGCAGAACTGCGAAAAGGAGAAATTCAGATGAAATAAAATCATAAACAAACACAATTCAGCATCAGTCATGCTATTTCATGACAATGGACTGTATGAAGTAATTACAGAAAAAAAAAGATAAAGAAATCTTATGCCACAAAGGGCAAAAATGTAAAAAATAATGAGCAATTTTCATCCCAGTTTTGTAAGTTGTCTGAATGAAGTATGTATGAATATATTTTGTCCTATTGTTCTTTCCAGACTCTTTCTTCCTCCTTGCTACCATATGTGCTGGGATGTTATGAAACTTGAGCAAACAGAAAAAAAAAAAACATTATTCTAAAAATAAGATAACTCCAGCTATCCATTATTACTTCCATCTGTTTTGCTTATGTCTGCCACATTCTGCAATTTTGTGTTAAACATACCAAACCACTATTTTCAGCATTTACTTGGAATCAGTTATCCAATTCATGGCTAAATCCACATCAGGATTCTGTTTGACACCCAAAAATATATCCAACTGGAATACACAGAACCTCTGTAATAGGGAGGATTTGTGTCCCAACCCCCAGTGTCAGTGTACGCCTACTGCAAACAGTCTACAGTAACATGATACAATTTCAGCATACTTGATTATTGTGAAGTCATTCTACACAAAGGTTGGAGGCTAGTAACACTTTCAACCACATTCAGGGTGGTGGTTACCATACAGCAGGGAGCTCATCAATCACACTCCAGATAGCTGGAGTCACACACACACACACACACACACACGCACACGCACACACACACACAGTCAAATTAAATCCTATTTACACTCAACATGATTAATATACTGAGGCCCTTAAACACCATCTGTGCTGCAAAACTACAAAAACAAAATCTGTGATTTTTTTTTTTTTTTTTTTAATTACACAAACAGTCAGAGAAAGATGGCCAAGTTAAGTTAGTAGAAGTTAGTTACACAGATTTGGAGTCTCATTTTATTTTAGAATTTAACACATGGTGTGTTTGGTATGTCACTGTGAATTCTTATATGCATACAGTGCCTCCAAAAGTCAGTTACCAGTAGGGCAGCAACTAATGCTTATTTTTTTTATTATCAATTAATATGTCAAATATTTTCTCGATTACTCAATGACTTGTCTTTAAAATATCAAAAATAGTGAAAAATGATAAGTTAAAATATCTTCTTTTGTCCTAATTCTGTTTGTTATCACAGAGGAATAAAGAAACCACAACATATTCACATGTAAGAACCTCAAATCAAAAGTATTTTGGCATTTTTTTAAATAAAGAAATGGACAACACAAATTAATCAATTATCAAAATAGCTGTCAATTAATTTTCTGTCAATTGACTATTTAATGAATTGAATCATCTCTGCAGCTGTAGCTGACAGAAGTGTGAAATGCAATGCGTTTGCAATGAATTGCAGTTACGAGGTGATTTAAAATCAAAATATGAATGTGACATAAAATAAATCATTTTCAACTTTGACTTATGGTCTTCATATGAACATGTTAAGTGTTTTACAGTTTTACAGCAATTGCTGAGTTGCTCTAAATTTCCCCTCGCTTTCAGATGCACAAAAGTAAATTAACAACGGACTGGTTTAACTCGCTGTCCAGGTATTTTTCCTTTTGCATGGATTGTTCACATATGAAAGAGCAGTGGGTGTCTAGCCTTTTTTCCCCCCACTCTATCTTTCATCTGTTGAGATTGCATTTGGAGCCAGAAGGCATACGCCAACAAGAAGACCAGAGAACTGACTATGACAGAAAAACAACTCATCGGCAAGAAGAGAAAACAAAAGAAGCCATTGTGAATTTTAGCACAGAAAATAGATATATCAAGTGCAACAGTGTGAAAAGTTCTGAAAACAAACAAAAAAAACACGCTAGCAGGATTCAGAATAAACACAGGACAAGCTAAGTGAGTCACCAGATATAAACTCCACTCATCATGCATGTACCTGCAGAAAAAGAGATTCAAGACAAAGATTCCCCCATAACAAACATCAACTAAATGCAGCTGCTTTGAAGGCCAGAGAAGATTTCCAAATAAGATACAAACATTCCAGTGGGTCGTAGATCCATTGTGTCAAAGGGCTATGCAACCAAATATTGGACTGTATCATTTTTGTTTCTTTTGACATTCATCTGTTAACTTACTTTTACATACCAGGAAAAAGATTCAGAATTAAAATGACCCTTTTTATAAAATGACAAATGACTAATGTGAAATAAAAGCTAACAGGCGGTCTGACATTTGTCTTATTGTCATGTTTTGATCTCAAATTCAAATGACTAAGGTAAACATGAAATTTCACTCTACTGTGAACATTGGAGGACACTGTTGGTGTGTTTCTTTTCTTGTTTGCCAGCATCCTGCTGCTGTCACCTTGTAAGTATAATGCAAACCACTGCCTGTTTCTTTTCCAATAAACTAGTTCCCTCTGGTTATGATTAGGGACACTGGGGGCATATTCTGTACAATCCAGTGTGAGCAAAAAGAAATATGATACAATTACAGTAATCCTTGCAACTCAAACTGCATGAATGTGGTTATAAAATTACTTAATTCAGCCGGTTGAAAGAAACTGAACAAATCTTGCTTCACACTTTTTAAGACATCTGCGCTTCAGCTGATCTGTAGTGCCCTGGACAATGAGCTCTTCATTAACCCTGTGGCCAACCTGGTGACAGGTCAGCGACAATAATGAGAGACCAATGACACGGTAATGAAACCGCAATGAGACAGGACATAATGGGGCAATTTAACCTCCACTGGAGCATTACTGTTGTTGTGGCCGAGGAAAAGGCTCTTTGCAGCAGCAAGAGGTATTAAAAGAAACCAACACAGTAAAGAATGGGACTAAAGCATACAGTATGTCTACGCCAGGGTATTTAGTGTCTTTTTTCAAACACAGTTGAGGATGGATCACTTCACAAACAGTATGACAACTAAATTGTACCTTAGTATTGAAATCATGCTGCGAGCTGAACAAATGGCCACGTTGGATGAACACGTAATAACATAAATGCCTTGATTCTGCAGAGACCTGCACATTGTAATAAACTCTATTAAGTTTAACAGAGGCTGATACAGGGAGGAAGGGTTTTTAGAATATTCGATTTATCTTCTCCTCAATTTACCCCATTTATTCTCATGGGGTCAGGAATATTCATCCATGGAGAGGAAGCAGCTCCTAAATCCTATATCTATTTGAGTTCTGCTTACAACTGAAATGTAATTCTTCTTGAATATCATGCTGAATTAAAAGCTGGAAAAAGTGAAAGGACAGATAATGACAAACAAATAGATTTTCCTTAAATGACATGAGAGTACAAAAAAAATATATGTTGACCCATTTTATTTAATAAAGACCACATGATACAGAATAAAGGACAATAAAGATGTACAGTTTTTATACAAGCCATTTCTTGTTTATCTTCGTGTTTCTGTCACTGTTGTAAACCAACTTAATCCAATCTGATGTAAATAACAAACACACTTTGAGTTAAACTGAAAAACTCCATCAACGACATCAACAGTAAACCGGCACATGCTGTATGTTTAAACATGAAAAACAACTTCACAATCTCAAGCCAAAGACAAAATACTGCTAAAAGCTAATACAATTTTACATACGGGGAGTTGGAATCATTGCAATTTTAGTTTTAATCCATAAAACATAAACTGTAATATTAAATGTCTTCCATCTAATTTTTTTCTATGGCTAGAATTATTTAATGGATGCCGTATGCACTACTTTATTTGTTCAACTGAATACATATTCCACTGCAACAAGATTCTACAGTGAGAGATGAGAGCTCCAAGCAGAGACTATATATCAGAGCCCCTTTGCTAAACAGCATCATGCACAGGCACTTAGCATAACAACTGGCCTTGTGTGCTATAGTAGTGGCTTGGTATCATACAGAGAGATAACAAAGTTAAAGCCCAACACTGTCACAAGTTTAAGCGGATATGTACGCAAATTCAATTAAGCCTGTTGGAAACTCATTTCTTTTCTCTTTCAATTTTGCCTCAACAAGTTTTGTCAAAGTCTATTGAATTATATGTAAAAGTGCAATTATTTTTGGCAATGTGGCTCTTGAAGTTTTATGGAAGCTCCAAGCCTGTTTATGCCTCCATAACTTGTCAGTAAACCACAAAACTGAAAAAGTACAAATCCAAGGGCTGGAACATTGTGGTTGTTTTTTTTTTATGGACGTATCAGTGTAATCACTTAGCAATCAACTGATTGGGTTGCTGATAATGATGTGGTACCTCAGAGAGGCTGTCCTCCAAAAAACGGTCCCAAAGGCATTCTGTGGGAGCAGCTTATGACAACAGTTATGTTTTAAAGTTAAGCGACTTTGTTTGAAAACCGACAAACTGATTTCCTGTAGAAGTGATGGACTTCCCATAATGTCTATTGATGGTTGGATACAACAGTGGACTTAGAAGGAGGAAATCAGTGTTCACTTTAAACCATGAGTTGGGACAGCTCTTTTCAAGAAATGTGTTTGCTGTTACCAAAACAATGGTTGCCCAACTTCAAGAACGTAGTAACTTTAATTCATGACGGGCATCAAGTGATCATTTTAACCCGAATCATAATCTCGCCTGAACTGTAACCAACTGTTTTTTTTTAAGCCTAAACCTAACCAGGGTGCTCCTATAGGAAACAGTTCTGTATTTGAAGGTACAAACAATTGACTAATATGGTCACATGGGTTGGGGGACTTGTTGCTCTCAGGAATACGGTAGCTACACCTAATTTCAATACTTGAGAAAGAAAGACATGGACCTTGGCTACAAGCAGGTTTGGGGACTTGCAAATTAGCCGTCTTTACTGTGGCCTACAATACTGTCGACCATTCATCTGAATTAACTAATCTGACAAAAGACCGCATGAAATAAACAGCCAGCAGGGCCAAGTCATTTGACTCATTCGAATTTTCTTTGACAGTCCCGTGGTTTGTCCACTGAGGCCTGGATTACCAATCAAAAATTAGCTACACTTCTTGTTGTGTTTCCTTATGCTTGCCCAAAACGGATGTATTCGTCAAAAAACTAAATCACATAAAAAACTAAAACACAGCTTTCAGTTCATTCATTTCCATTGCATTAATGGCTGTATGTTGAGTTTGTAAAATAATGTAACAGAAAGGCAATATTTTACCATTTAGACTCACCATATGATGAGACCTGTGATTATGGCAGCCCAGGTGACACAGCAGGTTTGGGGCCTTTTAATGTCTTCATCTACGTCCTTGCGGCAGCAGCATGAGCACACCAGGTATACTGTCATAACGAACAGGCTCAGACCAAGACCCACTGCTCCAACACATGCTAGAGATATAATAGACTGAGGCAGAAGAGTGGAGAGAGAAAAGATTCAAAAAACAAAGATGCATCTGTTAAAGTCATGGTGATTTTATCGTTAAAAAATACAAGAGCTGTTCAGCAGATTGTACGCACAAATATCAATAAAGCAGCAAAGAGCTGTAATGTGTGTGGTCTCAGGGTATTGGGCTGGCTGACCCCGCTACGTGAAAGGTTGAGTGCCCTGAGTGAAAACAGCCCAGCAGTATCACACAACACTCATGAATAGAGATATTTTTGAGGTAGTGTGTGTAGCCATCTCGTCCATATTATCAACATTATCGTTGCTGACTGCTGCCTGCAGCAAAAAAGGATAGACGCAAACACGTTGGTGGTCTTGGGGGGGGGCAAATACAGCTCACAGAGAGCCTTGATTTTTCTGCAAAGCACTATAGCAGAATGTGGACTATGGCTTAGAGGAAAACAGAAATGATCCAAGGCTGTGGGAGGGGAGCATCATGTGACACAATGGCTTTCATTCAGTCTTGTGATTTCTGAGAGTACAACATATTTGAAGCCTGAAGGACGGGAAGAAACAGAAGAACATTGGTGTAAAGAAAGCAGCGGAAATACTTTACTATAATAGCTTGTTTTTGGACTCTGTACAGAACACTTCTACCAGTCGGCTTGTTGTTCCCTCACTGCGAGCTAAACACTCTACAAAAGCACGACTGTTTGCTGTCCTGGCTCCTAAATGGTGGAATGAGCTCCCCACCGACATCAGGAGAGCGGAAACTCTGTACATCTTCCGCCGCAAACTAAAAACACACCTCTTCAGACTTTACCTTGAACAGTAGAACTTTAGTAGCACTTAAAATGGCACTTACTGATAGCACTTTGTAGTTTGGCTTTCTTGAAGAAATTGTATTTTCTTGATTCTTGTTGTTCTGGGTTTTGTACCCTCATGGTTGAAATGCACTTATTGTAAGTCGCTTTGGATAAAAGCGTCAGCTAAATGTAATGTAATGTAATGTAATGTAACACAGTTTAACATTATTAAGCAGTAAATAAATTAATAGAGTTGAAAGTATGCTCTTAAATAATAATTAAAAAAAAAACAGCATTGTTTTGTTTGTATCAGATTAAACTGTGCGAGGAATTTAGTGCATTGTAATAATCGGGTTATAATGCTACATATTTCCTTTTCAGAAATGAATGTGTTAGTGAACAAATTGTCCCATAGTTTTTAGGAGCTGATTTCCCAATAACATGTCCAAAGACTGTACACTCGTCAACTGATCCGTTTGTCGGTACACTACCACCTTAAACCAAATGTCCAGCCAAGTAGAAAGTGTTTATACTGTCACACAAATACTTATTAAAACTAATTAAAACACTGTCTGATACTCTCAGCCTGGTATCAAGACAAGAACATCCCTATTGTTTAAAATTGCTTGGAACAATTTATGGGTTCAAAACTCATAATAAGAGCTCTTGGTTAATTTAGAAACAATCCAGACAAAAGCATGACCTTGATTTTACTTGCAAATAATTTGCAGTGCAAGTTTTAATGCCCTCAAGTTCAGTGTGTGTGACTAATTATTCCATTTGGATGGCATTGACACTGTGACTGAATTTAAATTATATTGTTTAGCATACTATAACAAAGTCCTTCATTGTTCAAACTCTGTTCCAAGTTATGCCATGCTGAGGCATATTTTGCTCATAGTTTCACTAAACAAACAAAGGTTAGTGGTTAGTATATTCTAGTTAGAAATAAGATCATTAGACATTCAACCAGAGGTGGACTGACTTGTAACAAGGCCAAGAATGAATGAAGAACCATAGGGCAAGAAACACTCTATCAGTGGCGTGTTGATGCACATTGCATTACAAGTTAAGATCAGAAATGATCAATCATGCCCAAATGATCAATTTGAATGCAACAACAACAACAAAAAATTAACCCAAATAGGTCAGTACAGAGTTGGTGCTAGGCGCCCCACCTCAACTGACCCCCAGGCCAAACTCTTTTTCCAATGATTTGCTAAATGTTGGTTTATGTTTTGTTCTGTTGATGAGCCAAGAGTCACTGTGTGTAGAGTCTATGATGCTTTTAAATCTGGTTAAGTTTTGTCACTATAGCTCAGCTTAGGCCCTTCATCAGCACAATGCTGCTAGTTCCACTCTCTCTTCTAATTTTCCACTCCATTGTTTTGTAATTAGACATGCAGGCAGTTCAATTTCCACTGGATGCAATGCCATAACAAGACAACAGATGCAAGAGAGGGAGGGAAAAAAAAAGAAAGACATAATAAACAAACTACCTTACGGTCATTGATCAGAAGTTCATTGATCTTTTATCTGTCCAAAAGCACGTTTGTATAAATAAGGCTTAAGTGTGATAGTCTAATTTTATTAAACTGGAAACAGTTAGCCTTAGAAAATGTATCTGTTGCTGCTTTGCAGTTTACACTTTCCTCAAAAGACAGCCGATCATCAGCATGTCAAATGAAGAGCATGCGTATATTTCAGGTTTCAGAGACTGTCAGCACTGTAGGTTATGACAGTATATGTGAGTCCTATCTCACTGGTGCTCAGCTGAGTCAGTGACACTGCTGGGATTCAATGATGGACCTTGATACATGAAGAAAGATGTACATTGAGGGATCCAGATTAGAAAGGGAAGGTAATGGCTGCTCTACTCATAGATTACTTTAAGTCTAAGGATTGTGCAGTGACCCTTTGACATGCATAACACACAAAAACTTATAAACTATTTGCTTGTCTTGTGACCATCACTGAATGGGTATGAGAATTATTTTTAACAAGATCAGTGATGCCCTTCTATAACTAATGTGCGCACACATTTTGTTTTATTAGATTTGGAGCAGTATTTCCTGTGACATAACAAATTAACACAGCTTATATTTGTTGGAATAAATTAACTAATGGGATGTTGATAATCTTCATCAATGATCTGTAATTCAATTTACGCATGTCAAACGATTCTACGATGATCATGTAGCTTTTTGTATTGCATTATGCTCTATAAGGATGTGTTAAATATATTACAAATTTAATTCAGATTGCCTGAAAAAAAAGCCAAAAAGCCAAAGAAAGTGGAAAATGAAGTCAGAAACATGAAGGCAAAATACAAATGTTACAGAGTCATGATGGATTGCAGTTGGAAAACTATGGCAACACCATCATGCTGTCTACTTTATCCACAATGAGTCTCTGGTCCTTCTGCCAACAGTCAGTCCCCATCACTAAACATGACATTTAAATGCCCTCAAAGGGATGCATTTGTACAGTGTAGAAATTATAATACACTGTCTAAACAGTTTCTACCTTTCTTTCATTTATTTGACAATCAAAATTCACCTAAAAGGGCACACAAAAAGCAAAACTCAATCATTTCCTACCGGGGAATGGGTGTTTATGGTGTAACATAACTGTGGGTACAATAGAGACTGAGTCCATTAAATGTTGTAAGGGTGAATACATGATAAAGTTCAGTGTTAGATCATATCATTTCTCAAAAATGAAAGCAATTGTGCACACAATGATGGTGTACATACATTTAGCTGTGCATTGCACCTGAACTACTTTAGCCAACCGTGTTAATACAGGTCATGGGTTATCATGTGAGAACTGCAGGGCAGTATGGGTTCTAACTTCCTGAAATTGGCACAAACATTTAATGGAGCTCCACTGATGCGTGTCGGAGTGGGTCAAACGAAAAATAGCCTTTACAACTCAACACAGCAGTTTGTCTGAAACTACTTTTTGTTTAACTTTACATTTAAATATGTTTACCATTGTTTTTGAAAGTCAGGGGTCCGCAACAGCAGAGTCTCAGCTGAGATTATTTTGAAAATGCGTGCGTTTATACGCGCAAGCGAAGTTACCAACCTGCTGATAGCTCGCCTCCTCCGGTTTGAAAGTGTTGTCGACCGACTGGAAAAAGAAATTGAAGTGAGGGAAATTGTGCAGCCAGTATGTCCACCATGGAGCAACGTAATCAACCCTTGCAGTGGCCATTACTGCTTGAAAAGTAAATCCACCAAACCACTAACGACAGGCTCCCTTCTCTTTAAGATCTTGCCACTCAAATATTCCCTGGATTTTGCGAAAAGTATAACTAATAAAAAAAATAAAATAAAATAAACCAACCGCGACTTCAGTAGAAGTTGCAATTACTACAACATGTCAAAGCAAAAGCTCTTCTTTTGCCCTCTGAACATTACTACTATCCACTCCGGGTCCCATAGTTGTGTGTAAACCACTGGACTGCGCTACTACTAAAACATATACCGTACGGGCCAAGTGTTGCATCCGAGGAACTGGATAGAGTGACGATATGAACCTGCCTCCTTAACATAGAAGGCGTGGCAAACCCTTAGTTAAGTGGGCCAGGCCAGGCCAGGCCACCCTTCTTTAATTTATGAAAAGGAAACAATAACATGCATACCGCGTGCACTACAAAAAAAAAATGCATGCGGGGAGTTTCACCAACTAAATTGCACAATAGAACATTAACTGATAAATCAGAGAAAACCGTCAGTAGCCTGCATCCACTCTTTCTTATCCTCTGATATATGTTCTTTTTCAGAGAAAACTCACAATTCTGATTACACACTAAAACTCAGTAACATAAAGGGAAGAGGCTCTGCACTCTATCTAACCTAAACTCGTGGTTGCTGGTAGATGCAGGGATATTTAGTGCACTATTTATGACTTCTGCTGTTGATGTCTGACCTCTTGTGGACAACGAGGCGCACTGAGGTGAACAGTAATGAGCGTGGTAATGAGTTGCTGCAGCCACTGCTACACATTGTTGGCTTCTGCTTATATTTACAGTGATGTTTTTTTCAGCGGTGGAAGTTGCATTTGCACCTGTATCACGATCACCATACTGCCTGTAATAGAAGCGCGGGAATTTATTTTGGAGCCTGGTGGAGAAATAGATTTTGAGCGCACAACTGCAGGCACATGGCACTTTAATAGCAAATATCCCTTTGTGCAGTGCCTTTTCAAACTAACAGATTTTTAATTTTTTTTTTTTTTTTTAATTAAAAACATGGGAGGCCGCAGACGTAACAACAGATTTAATTTATTTCTAATATTTTAATCTTTGAACTCACATCATCCAAACCAATCAGTCAAGTCGCAGGACCAGGCGTGTGCACCCAACGATTTCAGGGGGGCAATTCCAGACTTAGGATCTAACAAAAACTCGCGTGATCAAACGTCAACTCAGAGGGACAGGTCGACTTTCGTTGTCAGCTGTTTGCACCTGCCTGTGTCGTGTGCTGCGTATTTTGCACTGATAAACAAAACAGGTTAAAGAAACTGTGAATAAAGTTCTGGCTGAGAAGACTAAATCCGCATGGCTTCAACATTTTGCAGCACAAGGAGGAGGTGAGTTAGAAAAAAAGTTGTATTCTGAAACAGGATGCACAGAGATGGAGGGGAGAATGTAACCATGTCCACTAGATCAAAATGTCTTCCCACAATAATATTACTGTGATTTGGGCTTGTATTAAGGCTGGTGATGCTTCCAGGTCTGCTCCCTTCATCAATATTGGCTTGTTGTCCTTTCGCATAACACAGTCTAAATTTCTCAAACATGTTTCATATGTGCAATTCAAAATTGGGGAGACTCCAATCCAGGTGATAACTTTAAGGTTTTGTCTGTAGACCTTTCAAATTACAGAATCATGATAAGTGGTTTGGACCAGCCATGAATCTGCAACACTCGTGCAATTGTCGGTCGGGGCCAATCGGACCCCAATTATCCTCTGGTGTTGCCTGCCTTACGTATGATACGATAAGGTCAACCCAGTCTGAAACACACAAGTAAATAAGTATCACTGTGAGTCCATGCAGTGTGGCAGACAGATAGTTGTGCAGTATCTCTTACAACTTTTAGCAGTGCTTTGAATACATGGGAACATGTACATACATGGGTGGCTCTTTACTACGGACCTTAACTGGTACTTGAGCTTTTTGAACGGGGGGGGGGGGGGGGATGTGACTATGAAAGTGAACTTTGCAACATGAGTGGGGTTCCACTTGTATATTAAGCAAAGTGATAACTCCTGGGATTAGCCTGCTGATGGGGAAAGTTGACACCAGCGCTAATCTGCTGATATCAGTGTCTTTGAACAGAGCAAAACCCGGAGTATAAACCCTGGAAGGATGGAAGGCTATACAATGGCTACCAAGCAAATTGATGAGACAATACATGTTTGTAATTTTGAATTAAGACTGATAAAATAGATGATCCAAAAGAGGAAAGTTTATATAACAGTTTTTGATGTTTTGAAGGGAAAATTTTTTTGTCACATTGTTCTATCTGAAAAATTGTCAATTGTCAACTTTCTATAACCGGTTGAATTTTTTTGCTTCATTTCAATTGATGGGAAAAGTTGCAGAGAGAACAAAAACATGCCCACTGTCATCTCTCAATAGCCAAATGTAAATGGAAAGCCTCAACAAATCAACCAAATACACTGAAAAAATATGTAAAATTAATTTTGTCCTGAGGAGTTGTTTTTATCTGCGTGGAGTGCAGACTGGTTTGCTTAAAACTATCTCTGCATCAAATGGCCACTGCTGTAATTATTTGGATCCTTTGATGCACCTCCACGGCCACAGTGCCTTGAGAGTGTGCTCTGATTCTGAACACTCTGAGTAGGTGACACTTGAAACGCACTGTATGAATATGAATTTTTGACTGTGCTCTGCATTTACAAATAGTTGGATTTGGTTCCAGGAAATTCTCCAGTGATTGCCGTGCCAATCACTCTCAGTGTTTGAACCGTGGGGACCAACGTGGAAAAAGGAATGAAATGAATAAAGGCACCTCTGTCTGTGTCGCTCTAATTCCGACCACATCTATCAAGCTTCTCTGTCTGCTCTTCATTTATTCATGTTATCGTGGTCCAGACAAAACATGTCATACCCACAAATCAATTTGAGGACACTGTGAAGTAATGTATGCTGAGGACGTAGTTAGGTAACAACAAGCATCCAAGTCCCATTGATTTGAAAGTTCTTAGTCGGGCCAATTCTGAGTTGAATTAAACTCTGCTCAACTGCAGATAAAGATATTATGCGAGAGTACTTTGTGAATCAGTGTGGAAATTATTTGCACTACTGCGCTTTAGTCCCTCTAAAGGATAAAGTAGGAATATATGTAGTTGTGGTAAAGGTACATTTCATTGGATAAAAGCCCCTTCCAATTGGAAAATGGTTAACATTTCCATACAGCACTGCAGTCAATGAAGCTGAACCATTAGGTGGCAGCCCAACACTTTTCAGTAGGGCTCAGAACCTCATGCTTCTACACTGGTTGTATATCGGTGCAGAAGAAAATCTTAGCACATCATTTCACAGAGCTACTTTGTGCATAATGCTGCTCATGTAATAGTCTAATAAAGATCTCATTTTAATGAACTGTAGTTTATAGATCAGATCCGTTGCTTTCTAGGGCCTTTCATCAGAAGGAGTCTCTGCGGTCAGCCATTTGGGCGCTGATGTAACAGAAAATACATATCAAAGCGGACTTTGAAGTCCAGTAACCGCACAGTAGAAGTGTGACGAAATGAAGTCATATGGTGAGTGACAGGTCTCAAGGTCAGTAGTATTCCGACAACTCTATTGTAATGTTGTACAGAAAGTAGAGGGAGAAAAAAAAAGAAGAAAAAAAATCCTTGCTGAATTTTAAATCGAGGGTCAAATATTCTTGCAGGTGATATTCCAACCTTGACTTCTGTGGGCAGCCACATTTCACCTGCAGCTCTCAGGGACTGCCTTTAGAATAATATCACACCCCTGACTTGAATTACAGAAACCTGCATTTGGACTTTCCTATAAACCTGCTTTTTTTCTAAAATCTTGATACCGAATTCGTAGAGTAAGAAATGTATGAGATGTCTTGACACCCTTGGACACAACTTGGCTGCATGAAATGGCAGATAGATACTATATTCATGAGGAGCAAAAAGGAAAAAAAAAAAAAAAAAAAATCTTTGCAGTCCTTGTAGTTATATAGTTGCTGCGTTCTTCCTCATCATGTGCTCAAGGGTCCTCGACGAGCACTGGATTTACCTCCTGATTGACTGTCTCCATAACAATCATAGGGATGATTGGTTCATTTAAAAGTGTTTTGAAGAGTCTTGTGTCCTATCACCTGCTTCTTCCTGTACTTCTGGGATCCTTCCAAGCCATAACAGTTACTGCTCACTGGAATGTGGAAATGTGTTGTATTGGACTTTCCCTCCTTCATGGTTATTGCTTTTTTGGATTTGTGACTCAAATCCCCTTGCTCTATTTTGAGTGATTTATACATATGAATGAAGATTTATGCCTGAGAGCTCAATGTGTCGGTATTATCCAATCAAACTGGGCTGCTCAGTGGCTCCTGAGATTGCATTAAAGTGTAATATCAATGCAGCAATCCTTGGGTTATTGCCACTTTGAAATACCCAAGGTCCCTCTGATACTATAGCCACACGCAATGATCAGTGGGATTTGTCTATTTAGGCAATGTTTCACAGGAGATTGCTGTTGTAAATTAATGAAAAGTTTCCCTCCATGTTTAATTTATTCTACCAATGATTGGTTGGAGAGGAGAGGATACAGGTGACCTAAAAATAAAGAATGAAAGCAGACAGAGTAACCTGACTACAATCTGCCTGTACAGTAAATTAAATAGAACAGACACTCTGGAGCTTATTTCTTCATAGCAAAAGAAGCTACACTTATTTATTTTAATGTCTCACCTTAGGTTGCTTTAGACTTCCTAAACATATTATGTTGTCCCTGTTGCTTTTAAAATTACAGTTTTGATTTGTTGACACTGAAAGCTGTCCCCGCATAATGTTAGAAAACGGTGCAGAGAAATTCTTCAATAGCATCGCAGCTCTGTGAAATGTTTTATTGGGTTTTTTAATAATAATACGTCGCATTCCAAAAAAATGTTCCAAAACTATTAATTAGCATTTTCAAACTCTTTCTTATAAGAAGACTGCCTTGAACCTAAGCATTTTTTTAAGGTTCCTATGTGAGTGAAATTCTTCTGTTTAGTGTGCAAATGCTTGGGGCCCTAAAGGACGCTTTAGTGTGGAAAACATTCAGTCAGCCCAAGATCTTTGCCTCCGGTGACTTACCCATGTTGACTGTCTCTTCTAATCTGCTTGGTTTTTAAACTCCCTGTGTGGTTAAGCATTCAAAATGAGAGACTCATTGGTCCTGTGTGAGACAGCAGCTTTGATGTCATGATCACACTATTATTTTATGCAGTTGCCAGTGCTATAAGGGCTATTTCATGCAGTAATGATTTTTGTGAGGAGAAAAACCTGAACTGACATTGGCACATTTTTTATCCCCCCGCAGAAAAATGGCTTTCTTAGCCTGCAATTTATCCAATTACGGATTTACAGCAGTGCAAAGTCGACCATATGATACAGCCTAAGTCTATTTTTCAGCCTTTGGAGCAAATCCAATCATTCCAAATGGTTGCTGATGGTAATAATTGCAACAGCATTGTATTGATCTAGCGGGTCCATGGAGTGGAAACAAATAAAGCACACTAAGAGAAGGAGATAGTGCTCTTTGCGTGCAAAAATGTTTGGTTTGTTTGTCTGGCATTTGTGAGGATATAGCAGTGAGACATTCAAAATACAGACTTTAGCTTTTTTGGCTGCTAGTGAAGCAAATGTTCCCACTGATGCTCTGATTTTTCCTTCATTTAATGTTTGAATGTTGAAAAGGTAAAAGATGACTTTGCTTTCTGACGTTTTAAAGGTCTGTGAGAGTTATGCACAATATTTTATAGGTGGCCCAATACAACAGCTATTTACACTCCCAAATAAAGCATACATGTATACCACAATTGTTTGCTAATCTCTGTGTACTATAAATTAAATTATTGTAGAAATTAACACAACACCAACAATAATATATTGGTTTATAAAATGCTGAGAAATCATCAATGAAGAAGTAAAAAAAAACTTGGCTAGTTTAGGCAGACAACTCTAGTCAATAGTGCTGCACTGACACAAAACTATGTATTGGCTGTCTGTGCATACTAATTTTAAAATTGTTTGATTTCATTAATTTATCATATTTCTATTGAAGCTGTCAGTGCTTTGCCAGCTAATTTGCTCTACTATATCTAATTGCTTTCCGGGTACCACTTTCTGATAAGTCATGTTTTGCGATAGGTTGGAGCATTGATTTAGACCACCCAGATGGATTGTTTTACTAGCTACTCGGTAGAAAAGGGCTGCAGGGCATCTGGATCCAAATAGATTCACAAACAGCTTATTAACACTTTCATCTGCAGACCTCAATATAAGGTTGATTAACACTTGATGATCAGTTTTAGATTTTGTTATTGGTGTTTCAAAAATCATTAATAAAATGAATAAATATACATAATAAACCCTATAAAAAGGTTGATAAGCAGCATTTAGGGTGTTTGAGTTTTCTCATTTCTTTAGTCTGATGTCTTTGTTCAGCTGTTTGTCTTTATTAAAGGTGTATTGAGAACTACTGAGAACTCAGGTTGAATTCTTCATATCTTTTCTTCACCAGTAAAGTGGGTCCTGACTCCTCTGCTGCGGCTGCCTCGTGACTCATCTTCTGCAAACGCTTTCAGTGTGTAGAAATTGTCACTGCAGCTCATGAAGCTTTGCATTACCATGTTCACCTGTATCTGACTCTGCAGGAATATGTGTGTTTACGTCGCACTCCCTCCTGCTGCCACGTAGTTGGTCGTCACACCAGCCGTTGGTCTCTAACTCACTGTGAGCCTGAATTTGACAGTGTTTGTGTACTTAGCAATACAGAAAGAAAACTGTTGGCTAGGCTACTGAGGCTTTTTGGCTGTTGTTGCTCTCCTGCAGAACTGCTTGTGGCAATACTTTATATTTGGTTGGCATCTGATTTATTCTGCCACCTACCTGAAGTATTAATTGTGAGGTTTTTGCTGGGTTTATAATTATTTTGGCTGTTGTTGTGTGGCAGGGCTTTATTCTGTCATGAATACTCATGCTGGAGGGGGATTCCTGTGGACTAACTGGCCTCTCTTGTAGATTTTATATGGTAAATGGTCTGTACTTGTATAGTGCTTTAGCACCTTTCGGTCTCAAAGTGCTTTAACATGGTTTCCCCATTCACATACTAATGAGACAGATCACCATGCAAGGTGCTGCCATCAGGAGCACATTCACACACCGATGGTACACCATCGGGAGCAACTTAGGGTTCAGTGTCTTGCTCAAGGACGCTTGGGCATGTGGACAGGAGGAGCGAGCCACCAACCTTCCGATTAGTGTTCAACCCACTCTACCAACTGAGCTACAGCTTCCCCTATATATTGGCTCGAGGAATTTCTGTCTTCTTGTACACTCTCCATTTACATGGCTCTCGTCACTGTTACACAGGTAGTCACATTCACCTATTTCTCCACACCGTTCAGATTCAACTGAGCTGTGGGGAAATATTTCAATTCAAAGCAATGTGTTACAGCTTGCTCCACTATTCTTCATATCATAATTACATCTTAACTGGTGAGCTCCTGTTATATAGTTGATGCTGCTGCTCTTTTCAGCCAGGCTCACTGCAAACCTTGAGCTTGTGTCCATGGTCATCTGCCGCTTATCAGTGCTACATAACATCTCGTAGGGAGAGATTATCTGCTCCAAGCTATGAATTTGTGTGAATATAATATGCTTAAGTTAATAATTATCTGCTGCATGGCTGATGTGTCTCTGCCTGATGCTGCATATCAAGTGGGTTGCAGTATTTAGATTTATTCATCTAAATTCATTACACATAGCTCCTTACTTGTTAGTTAACTGCCCTGGAGTTTGTGTACTGTATTGGAAAGCATTTCTCAAAATTGACTTCATACACATGTGGGCCTGCTATCATTCTTGCACCTTGCTACTAAGACACTTATGCATGTGATTCATTTAAAGAGGCTTCTGAGAACACATTCCCAGTGCAGCTTGTTGAGGTGTGTCAAACAGAGTGCTGCCCTGCTAATTGAAAAAAAGAATGAAATTGCCACTCAAATGAAGAAAGTATTGTGAGATGTCTGGAAGAAGCACTGTCTTTATTGACACTGATGATGAGTTCACCTCATCCAACATCATACAAGGCTAACTGGAGAGGCCTATCACTGAAAATATGATTCTCCTTCTGTCAATGACGCCTCTCAACTGCAGTTGTTTAGTACAAACATCTTTTTTCTAAGAATAGGTAAATTTGCAGAGATCCACATGGCTGGCCACTTTTCCACTACTGAATAACCAAGAGTGCTCATGCTTACACATGAATGCTTAACTAGATAAGGGTACAAATAAGTGCATCTCGGTGGAAAATGGGAGTGCATTCCAAACAGCTGACAACCATTACACATAATGGCCCCTGCTAAGGACAAGGTCTCAGATTCATTCTCTTGTTAAGTGCCTCGTCTCAGTGACTGGTAAGGACACATTAAAGAACGGGTCGTGACACATGTTACAAACACCGGCAACCCGGAAAGTGAAGGTGGTGCTGGTGTGAATTGGGACTGATAGATGGCCAGGTAGATGTAATGAAATGTGGGGGGTGGGGGGGGGGGGTTATGTCTGTACCACAAGCCTGGGGTGTGTAGCTAAATTATTCCATAGTAGATATGTGCTCTTGAAACTGCTGATATACTTCAGTGAGTTCAATCACTGAATTTTAAATAGTTTTGTCTTTGTTTAAAATGCAATGTATAATTGTATAATTTGAATAGCTTAGAATTCAAATCAATGGAGTGTAAAGTCAGTGGGTAATTAGACAGATAGGGCTCCTGCTGGAATAATGTCCAATTATTTGTCAGATGTGGAGGAAATATATGAAGCCACAGTTCCGCACTGTACCTATAGAAATAATGCCACTTCATCCTAGGGCAATAAACAAAGAGCATTCAGCAAAGCTGTAATTTTAATCTTCAGCCTTATGTTGAAGTCTAGTCAAGGTATTTCCTTGACATTCCTTCTCTGCAAATAGCCCTAAACATGAAAACTTAAGGTTTCCACCCTTCAAGCACAAGGTCAGAGAATGCAGACTCCAGCATCCTACATAGCATATTTTACTTTCTGGGGCTTTTCACGTCTCTGCAGAAGGTTGTACTTTTTTTATTTGGCAGTGGAGGAGCTGTAGAGTGGGAGAGATTGATTTAGTGTGCTTCATCTACATTGGCTGCTTTTGTGTCTGGAGTTGCAATTTAGATTTAGAAGACAGAGCGGCTGCAATCAGGAAGAGGTGGTAATCAATTTTTCGTGTGTGTGTGTGTGTGTGCGCGCGCGTGTGTGTGTGCGTGCGTGCGCATCTCCAGCTGCAAAGAGCAGATTCACAGCCATTGGCAAATGAGAGGAGCATGTGATGATAACCATTCTGCTTTCCTCGCACGCAGATACAGATACTGCCCTTGCTCTTCATCTCATTCAGTCTTTTTATTACATGCTGTAGATTTTTGTTTTGTTTTTCCTCTGTACCTAATGTAATACCCATCTTTCATTTTTTTTTTTTTTTTTTTTTTTTTTTTAATTCACCATGGTTATAGGTTTTTCTCTCCACAGGCAAACCAAATCAAAGACGGCTCTTCTTTATAGGAATGAAATTCCAGTTTTCTAAAAAAGCGAACAAAAAAAAGGCCTTTGTTGTATTTTCAACAATACTAACAGCCTGTTAGCAGTTGGTATTTCTGAATGGATTGCCTTTGTCACTGAATAATGAGAGGTTTGTGCTTTTTATAAGCCTGAACATTTGCCCTTGTAGAGCACAGAGAAACCTTATCACAAAGTTTCACTGAATACTTTATTACAGCTTGAGGACAGTTGAGCCAGCTGGGTTTTCATTAATTTTAAAGAACGGGACTGCTTTTTATTTTTTTATTTACAATTTTGGCAGGCATTGTTAGCGCAAAACATGTTTCCACAGAGCGCCATGATCCTGTGAATGAGACAGGGAAGATAGATGAGCACATACACTGAAGAGTTAGTTTTCAACTTGAACGCACCATCACTCTTCTTGACTAATGCTCAGGTTCAGGCTGTACATGCTGCTAACGTACTGGTGCCTAACAGAGAGGCACATGGTATCTCTCGCATATAACTAAAAGATCAATCTATAAATTACTTTACAATACCCCGAGTGTCACAGAGATGTGCATTCTTGCAAGGAATTATCAGTGTGGAAAAATAAAAATAGATTATTAGGGCCTTAAAAAGTAGATTTCCATTTATAAGGAACTGGCAGGTTGATAATTTGATTCCTTCTTGCAAGCTGAATGAATTGAGTTGTAATAACTTCAAAGGCAGGATGGACATGCCAGGTGCAAGTTTCTGGAAGGTGTCCTGTGGGGGAGGTAGCTGAAACCTGGAGTGCTGGCAGCCCCACTGTACCTGTCTCCACTGTGAGTGAGGAGTGAGGTGGCACTATGAGCCCCCCGTTTGCCATTAATTCATACAACTGTCTGGAAGATGAGCTGTGGTGTGAGTGAGTGCGCCGCCCTTCCATCTTTACAGCTACATTTAGAATGGATAGACTGAGCACACAGCTGGGGAATGAATGCTTTTTATGAAAGTTTCCATAAGCGTATTTCTCTCAGCATTCATCGCAGTGCCCATTAATGCTCATTTACTCTGCAGCTCTCAATCACCCTGCTGATGTCCAGTCTAATGTGATGGGCAGAACTAATACAGAAATAAACCTCTATAGACTATAGTATAGGATGCACAGACAATAATGTAAGTCCCTGATGTCAAGGCTCCCTCTCCAGCCTCTCATTATAGTAGATGTGTGGTGCACACAGGGACAGAACAGGACAGCAGTGACACACACAACACATAAACTGGACTGCGAAATTGGCGGGGTGCCCGCACATTGGCCACAAACGGCGGAGGTAGTTTATTGTGTGTGAGGACGAGATGGGACGAACTGATTTTCATTTAATGACCAGCTGTGTGATGTGAACTCGGGCAGACCCATCTAAAAACATTGGCTTCCACACACTGGGGGAAAGAAAGGGGGCTGGACGTGGAGGTGTAGGGGGTTGGGGGTCGTTGGACCAGTATGTCTACCTTCACTCTGGCAGGATAATAAGATTTGGCTCCCGCTGACATGAACGGTAAGATTTGGCACAGAGGGTTTGTGGGATCTGCCTTTGAGGTGAAGCAGTTATCTCACACCACTCGAAATATGCTGCTCACCTTAGTTCCTGTTCATCCTCACCGTGCATACATGGTCTGTGAGAACCCATCAATTATAAAGCCTTGAGTTACCAATGAAGACTGGAACATTGTCATATCATCAGTGTGCCGTTGTAATCTTTTATTAAACCACTACAATTTTCTGCCACTTGAGATCAGTGGAAAGTTGGTAATGAAAAGTTGTTTATTTACACATTCAGCAGTTATGAAGCTGTATTGTCACTCTGTTTCTGGCCATCTAGTGAATATATGTCTTTCAGCTCTGTTTTTGGTCTCTGCTAACTCTGGAAGGCAGTTTTGTTGCTAAACGTTCCATCAGCTAATCTGTAATTGTGTCTGTCTGATGTTTGGTGCAGCATAGATATGTCAGTTTATTGGAGCTTGTTTGGTGAAAACAGCTGCCTGCTGTGGTCAAAACCGATGCCATGAAAGCAATATAGAACATAAACTATCAAGTTGTGAGGTGGACAGCAAAACATTGACTCACAGGACAGTCTGTAATCATGTGTGGCGATATTCAATTACTTCTGCACTTCTTTCTTTTTAACCTCAGTATGTGTGACCTCACTAACCTGAACGTTTCCATGAACGGGGTCAAAATAACTTTCAAATAACTTTAATTTCAATAAGAAGGCTTTTTATAGTCACCATCTTCAACTTGATGACATTAATTTTTATCTTGACCTTTTATAGATGTTTTATTATTTTTGCTACATACGCTGAGCTTGTGTAACAATTATTTCTCAGAATGGTTTGCAGATGTGCCAGAATAAATTTTGTATTCATATATTGTGACGCATCATGGTTATATTATTGGTATTTAAGGTTGAGGTTGAGCTGAGGATTATTATGGTTTTCTGTATTGCATGAATAAAATCCTGCAAAGCCATGACGAATTTATGATATATAAATATGCCTGAATGCAAAAATCTGCTAAACAGTTGCCTCTCAATCTTCAGTCAAGTAGCCATACAGCCTCTGAGTTAGAAGTGCAATCATTATGTTCTGAAATCAATAACTGGATTGATCATTCTATCATGTTATGTTAAAGCTAAGAACATTTCAAGAGATATTTATAGTCCACTGATAAGATATAATGACTCATTGAGGCAATTTTCAACATTGTGGCAGGAAATATAACCTTAGGTGAAAAAGTTGCTCGAATAACTATCTCTAAAGAAATACGTTGGAGTAACTTGTTTGGCATGAATGTAGACCGCAATAGAATAAAAACAGAAAAGTGTACGTGGATATAATAAAAAAAAATATTTGAATCCCATGATCTAAAGCCATATGCTGTTGATCAAAGCAGAGTACAAAGAGATGTCAACATAAATATCAAAGCTTGACTAGCTAGTTGTTCTTCATGCACAAACAGTTGAATCCCAGCAAATAAGATGTGACTGTCTTTGATTACAATTTTCTATCAGTCTGACTGAAGGAGCAGAATTGTCCCTTTGCAAGATTACTTTAGCTTGACGTAATTGATTTGATGTGGCTGTATCTATTCCTTTGTTTATACGTGAACACTTTGTCACCATCTACAAAACAGACATCTCAGCTGATGTATTATTGCAAAAATCACTCGCATGCCTATATTTTATTTTCTACATTTGCCGTTCTAGAAAGAAGGCTGCTTTCCCTCTTCTCCTCACTGTGTAACCCCCTCTCCAACCTTACCTTTGTTGACATGTCAATAAAGTCAGTGTTGCAATCCCAAAGGGGAAGATTGCTTCAAGTTTAGGTTGACAGGCCATTCCATTTGACAATCACTTAATGGAGACCCCTCCCCTCTTCCTCCCATGACTGCTCTGTTCAGTAGGTTAGATCGTGCACCGTCAGGCAGAGGTAATGGCTGTCATCGCAGAATGACAGTGTCCTGACCAGCCAGATTCCTGTGAAGCCAATGCCCCCGGGTCATCCCCCGGGGTTGCTGAGGAATGCTGGGGTCTGCCATAGGTGGAGGAGTCCTGCAGTACCTCGGCTCATTTTGATTAATGGACCTCTCTCTGCCCCTGAGTGAGCAATTATCAGAGGGTAGGCAAAGTCGTTCATCACTGTAACCAAGCAGCAGGTCTCTTCCACTGTCGAAAGTCATACCTGCAGGGCGAACGGTGTATGTTCACCCCCCCCCCACACACACACACACACACCCCTGCACCCCCTCCCACTCCTCCTCTACCCCATCAACTGGGCTGCTACCCCATGTTTGACCAGGAGGGTCTGTCTACAGCAGGTCAGGGAGGTAGAGGCTTAGGAAGTGTGGAGTGCCGACCATGCTGCTTACGAGCTGATCAGTATTCCCCACGGGAATTGCTTAGCCGCTGCCAGAGGTTATCTTGCCTTGATCAAATTCAAGCCTTGCACGTTAAAGTGAGATCAAGTTCCTAATCAGTGCTGTGGCACCAAGCCTGGAATTCCCTTAGCAACATGGCTGACACATGTTGTGAACAACCGTTGCCTGTATCTGTGCGGCACACTCAGACACCAAAAGAAAGCTACAATATTTCAAGGTAAACCAACACAATTTCTACACGTTTCTGTTGTGTCTCTTTGAATCTAATCACCAATAACAAATACAGCACTTTGTCCTTTGTTAGAATTTATGTGGAAGACGCTCCTCACAGCTTTTGCTTTAGCGACTATTGACATATTTTGTATTCCTGAAAGGTTTCTGCAAAAAAAGTAAAGTAACCACAACCTTGTTTAAATGCAGACTGATAGAGTTTTACTAAACTATGTATCTGCACTAACAAATTAATTGGCACATGGTCACTGACGCTTGAACAATAAATAATTTGCAAGAGGCTTGACCACATCATGGCAGTATCTGACCAATCACAAACATGTGTACTGACAGCAGAGCCACATATTTTAAAAACGAGGTGCAAACTATAATAAAAAAAAAAAAACTATAATGATGTAATGAATAATTACATGTGGATATTTCATTAAATTAATTTATTATTAGATGTATTCTCATGACGTATGAACGTTTTAGTCTTATCATTTCACCTGCAGCCCCGAAGGTGTCAAATGGACTGTGGAGCAAATAAATAAATATAAAATCATAATTCAAAGCGAGCGGTAGGATTACTGATTTTATAAGTACAAGCGCAATGCTTTAGTGCATCAATCAGTCCCTGTTGTAGGATGGTATCTGTAAAAATCACAGTGAAGTGCAGACTGTCTCACTCCGCATACTGAGCTCCACTGGATCTTCTCCGATTGGTGATGACAGTTTTCAGAGAGAATTGATTGGTCAGTAGGCGGTACTTTCTTACTTTTTGATCCGATATCGCTAACATAACTTGCTCTGTAAGTTTGCAGCATCAGTTACCATGGTGATTTAGCCAGTTTAAAAGAGAGCCACCTTCGTGAAACTGACAACCCTGGCATCAGTCTCAACATAACTCGTTAACCCACTGATCTTGCTTCGTAGTACACCCCTCAGGCTTGCTGCAGCTGTGAAATATGACTTAAGACACACACACACACACACACACACACACACACACACACACACACACACACACACACACACACACACAACAACAACTTATCTACAAAAGCATTGAGCTCACAACTGTTAGTGTCCATTAGTGTGACTGACAGTTGGCTCCTGAAGTTTTGTTAGTTTTCACTAGATTTCAGTTTATGGCTGGCTGAACAAACTCTGGTTCTTCATTCATGCAGCATTCTCTATATTACAAATCATCTACAAAGCAATATCTCTGTATCTTTATCCACACCATCTTTGTTTTGTAATAAGTCTGCATTACTTTGATGTTTACATTAGAGCTGTCAGGACATTTGTTTACGGAAATTTAAAGTAATGAGACTGGTTGATTGCTGGGCCCATTTCAGCACTGTCATTGCTATTACACACCTGTAATCTCTTCACCCACTGTTAAAAATGCAATTAACAAAATTGTTGTTTCTCCCAGGGACCAACAATTTACCTGAATCTATTGGTCAATTACCAGTTTGTCTTCAGCCTGACCCCACCGGCTAATGGCTTTGGAGTAAGGCCAGAATCTGATTTCCCTTTAACAGTGTCTAATGGGCTGTCAACCTATGCATTATAAATGCAAACTAACCGTGCACAAAACCGTCCCACAGCACTATTAGGCCCTGTTTCTATTCATCGATTTCACTCTTTACTTTTAGCTAATGATTTTCGCCTCTTTTTATGCATGCGTGAGAATCTGTAAATACTTTCTATTGTACAAAAAAAGGGGACTGAAAAAGCATTTGAAGTACAGAGATTTAGTTTGACTGCCCTGTTATCAAATCACAATGTACAATGCATTCAAAATGAGCAATGTCTCTGTCATAGTTTATATGCATGTATGAGTGTCTGTGTCTGTCCAAGTGAAAGGAGGAGGAAAAGGGGGTCGGTTTTGTTTTATTTCAACCATGTTTTGAATTCTAACTGGTCAACAAATTATTCGATACATGATTTTCCGCGCTTATTACCATTTAACTGCTGTATATCCTCAAATACTGAACTGTTTTTATAAACTAAAAGGTAGTTCCTAGGAATTAGTTTTAATAGTGTATATTTATGCTTGAAGGAAACCCTTGAAAGTAAATAATTTACTGGGGTGTGAAAGCTACACAGTTTGTTTCCCTACATGAGTAAAAGCTATCATAAGAAATCTGGTCAAGACATTTTCTGCTGTGCTCTGGAAATGCTGAAATCTGTGTGCTGCCACCTTGTCCACCCCTCCATCTCTCACACTCCCCTCTATCTCACTGTCTACATCTTTTGCCATTCCCTTGGCCTGCTTTTTACCATCTCTGCCTGTCTTCTCCATCTGTAGCTCACATCTTTATATCACTCCAATTTTCACACAGTGAGATGGAAATTCAGTTGGAGGACTGGGTTGCAGGATAAGATGGAGGTTTCGGAGTGGACGAAAATAAAATCCAATTTCAACCCCCCAAAAATAAAAAAATAAATCCCTCATTGCCCCGCACCAGCTGCCCCTGCCCATCTTCAGTAAGTCTCACATGTACATCTCTGGAATCTTAAAATCTGACACACAGCAGGGGGGCAGAAAGAGAAGGACCATGAACCAACTCATCTCTACTCACTCAAAACTGAGATTGGACACACACCATTGCCCTTTTTTTTACTTTTAAAGCCACTACTTGCTTCATATCATAAGAGATAGATATTTGCCAAGTGAAGCTGCGCTCCAAAGAATTTGTAATGCTCAAAAGCTGCAAGTTCGGACTTAAAACATCAATCAACAACAATTTTGGGAGTGAAACAAGGAAAGGAGTGCTTTAAGGGACTTCAAGCTGTTTGTCTAAAGGAGGATGGGCAGTAGGTTTGATTTTGACAAATGAAAAGCAATAAGCTATCGTTAGTTGAGATCACTTTCCATGCAGTAGGCCTTGTGTGTCTGCGGTGCTAATAATAACAACGTCTCACAGCAGTAATCTGTGTCTCTCAGTCATGGTAGGGCTCCGTCGTTTTCTCTTTAGGGGTAACCACTGTATGTCCCACATGGCCACATCTCACTAAGCTGGCTGGTTTGTGGAAGTGGAGACAGGTGAACTGACGCTGAACTGTTTGATGGAAAACATGAAACAGAAAATGTTGGAAGGTTTGGATCACGCGTCTGTTTGCTTATCTTGTGCTTATTAGATCAGAGGTTCGTTGCATGTACAAGGTTACAAAGTGCGTGAGGAATCACTGATAGCAGCATTGTGGAATGGAAATCTGATTTAGTCTTTCAAAGTTGTTTTGTACCACAACCTCCCAAAATGGGAAAAACAGACATCAGATATACCTGGCCAGCAAAGTTAGGAGCCATCTACTTATTTTTGGAGGGTGAACAATAAAGATCCTTTTGGGCTGTAATCTAGTTGACTGACAGCAGCACACAATACCTTGCTCCACTCCTACAGAAGACATTCAGTGAAAGCAATGCAATTCATGTGAAGAGAACATAGACAGGAGTGAGGTGAGAGAAATGCGATCAGCCACAAAGAGATAAGAAAGAGAGAAGAAGATGAAAGACGGCAAAGGTGGGAAGAAAATTCCCACAAGATCTTAAATTTTCTTCTTACTACACATTTTGGGGGTAGATCCTCACTCCTTTGGGGCCTCGCCGTGACTTTCTATTACTGTTAACAGGGTTTGTCTCAGCATTGTGCTACTTGTAAATGAAAATACCTTTCTCAAGTTATGTAAAGACATCGGGCTCTATTTTAAGGATCTAAGCAGTCTAAACCAAATGGTGCAAGTGCTTTTCGGCCAGTTTGAATCTACTTTTGCTACTTTTAACAGTTGATAATCTATTAGCAAAGTAAAGCATATGGTTCAAAGAGGTTGTAGTTAAGTCTCTTGATTAATCATAGGTGTGCTTTGAATGTAACATGAAAGAAAACCAACTTGTGTCATTTTCTATTCCCTTTGAAAGCCAGGTGTGCTTGAACCTTGATAGATTGAGAAAACAGATTAATTGTGCAGATTGATGTACACAATAATAGTCTTTTGATATAGTGATCTTATTTATGTTAAATATTTTTGCTTGTTTTTGTGCTGCTGCATGTGCCTGTGTGCGTAACAACCAGAGTGTACAGGCGTTGTGTACCCACCTATGTAGCCCATGTGTAGCTCTGAAGATGAAAGTAAAATACTGATGCAAGACCATGTTTTGTTGGTCATCACAAACTCCACATAGTACAAGAAAAAGACTCAAGTCAGTGTTAAAAAAAAATAGGACAAATGCAGTATAATGTAGATTCACAAAAAATACCTCTCAAAGTCAGATTACAGTTTTTCTGTCACAAGTAAGTACTCCATCTCTAGTGATCTCAATGCATCATTTGTTAGCTATATTTCCATGCATATTTTCAATAGTTTTGGACCCTAGAGAGTTACTGTGGACGTTATAAAACACACAAACTTTAAGGAGGATAAGGTCAGTTCAAGGAGTAAACTAGGACACAGCATGTCTGCTGAGTTTGAGAGGGACACAAACTTGAGTTGGACTGAATGCACTGCAGAGTCCAGAGGGACATGGAGGAGGAGAAAACAGGAGCAGACATGAGCACAGCTGGGGACACAATGCAGCCCATCATACTCTGTTGTTAGACTTTCCTCATAAAAACCTTATTCTAATCCCTACCCTTTTGATGCTGTGACATGGCTCACTCAATCATTGAAATTTCCATAAACTAGCAATTCTGTGGAGGATAATAAAAAGGTCTAATTCAGTGAAAGCAAATGGCACCTTGTGGCCTCAGGCACCCTTATCTCACAAAGAGCTATGAGATTGTACAGTGTGTGAAACCAAATTATATTTTTTGTTTGCCTCAAAGTGCAAAACAATCTCGCAGACATTAAACGAGTGCTGTGAAGTAAGCAGAGTAATATTCCAGAATGGGGCCATTTCTACAGTTTAATCTCCCATGTGAAAAATGCAACACATAGGCTGTGCTGATGTTAGGGATTCTGTTTGTCTCTCTAACATTTCTTTATTGGAAAAAAAAAAAAAAAAAAAAAAGGGGTTTGTAATCCAAACAACCAGACACGCAAGAACAACAACAAAAAAAAAATCCATCCACATGAAATGGTCTGCAGCATGGGGCCGGAAACATGGTCACATTAGTCCAAAGTACAGTCTCTGCTATCACATGGGTGTGTTCAGAGAGCTTTTGTTCAGCCACGATGGCAGCAATAATCCTGAGCTCACTGTAGGGGCTATTGTTCTGAAAATAGAAAACACAGAAATATTACTTAATACCTCCGGCAGTCTATTACCATATCGTCTTAGTCCATTATTTATGACTCTTAAAGATTTAAATTTTCTTCTGCAATATTCAACTGAGACAATAAGTGGTTATACATTATTTGTCCTCACACATAAAAGAGGGTGTGAACTTACAAATCCACTTGTGTCTGCACAGGCTGCCAATCAGCAGACAGCACCTTTTTACACCCGTTGTGAAAGTCTCTGTGCTTACCATCTCTGTCCTCATCAGGCCCGTAGCCCATGGTTCAGTCTCTGTGGAAGGAAGCAATCAGACTCCCTCCAATATATACTTGTCAATCAGTCTGATGTAAAGGAAAGGTAACAACTATTCACAGACCATTTTCTTCTGTGCAGAGTTGTGTTGTGGGTCAAGCTAACTAGAATTTCATGCTGCAAGTCTCATTGCTTTTAAGGTAAAATTCACTGTAACATGAACAAAAAAAAATAAATAAAGAATGTGGTCTATGAATATGGAAAAGTAATCATTTGTTCGACACAGGAGCCTGTCCATTTTTAAATCACTTTCACTGACTTTGTAAGACTAATGGCAGCTCTGTGTGTTTGAATATCGAATTATCAATTTATCAGGAGTGCAATTTAAAAACCACAGTCTTATCTTTGAACGACTTTAATCTATCACTTAAATGTAGATTTTTGAGGGTGCAGTTGGTGTTGCTGTTGGTCTGAATTTGTGTCAGTTGTACAGAAATTCAGTGTGGGAATTTAAGCACCTGGTAAGTCAGTGAAAAGATGGGCAGGGCTTAGTGTCCAGCTGCAGTGTGACCAGCAAACCTTGAGAGGAGGTGCAATAATACAAATAATATATAGTTAATCAAATATATATATATTTTTTATATTGATATGGATTCCTCACGTGCCATAATGTACACAGGGCTGACATTTGAATCCTGTCCATTGAAGTTTGACATACACTATATCAATCAACACATTTCACCCTTTGAGTCTCTTTAAATTGCCTTGCAGCCTCAATCTATACCTCCTCAACCTAATTGATCGCCCGTCCTTTCAAAACACTATCTACCATCATCTTTCTTATTTCAGACGTAACTACATGTGCAGCCCACTGCCGTCATTATTTTGTTAGTCTTACATTAATTCAGCTAAATTTATGTGTTGTTTAACAAGCATTAGCCATCGTAAATTAAAGCATACAGCTCTAAGTTATGATGACTAATGCTGTTTGATGTTGTCCCAACTAAAACATAATGGCTCTAGGTGTTTATTTCTTTTTTAACAATTTAAATAAAGTCAGACATCTTTAGTTTTATATACTTCAATATGGATTTCTGTCAATGTGCGTCATCCCTGTTAATAACAAATAGAGAGGATAAACAAAAATGTAAGTACTTGTTAGCCTAAACATTCATGTAGACTCACTATTTCTTTAGTTTTAGACTCACTTATCACATAGTATGCCTACTATTCCTGTCACACACAGCATCTGTCCCTCCACCACCTCACACCATCAATTCTTACTTGGAAATTTTTTCTAAATTAAAGCAGAAACTTCCCAGACCATCACTTTCAGAAATCTGATAGATGTCCATTTTGCCTCTCTGTTTCTGGTCAAGACAATTCCTGTCTCTGAACCCCAGTTGTCCTCACTCACAGCTTGCCTCTTCCCAAAATACACTTATTGTACTCGGAACATGGGTGTTTTTCTTCTCTCACAAAGCTCCATGTATTTCCAAACTACCCTTTTTACATTTGGTGACTCAAAACTATTTATACTGATGCACCTACGGTGTAAGCCTACAGCTAAGCCTTGACTCATGCCTGTTGTCTGAGCTTATTGTCCCAGCGCATCAACCTTCATATAACATTACGACTGTCCTTCTGTCTCTTCGTTTCTTTGGAAATGTGTTGTAATTATAGAGCATGACAGCTCTATGTTAGACAGAGGAGTGTTTACACATCATGACAAAACGTAGTACATCACTGCCTCAATGTTGTAAATACAACAATCTCATTTTGAGACATCAAGCTAATTTATATATATATATATATATATATATGTATATATATATTTCACTGTGGAACCAGCAAAGAAAGCATATCTACTTTTTCCACCGGCATTTGTATTCCACCCATTTTCAATGATAAGGTTCATTGTCAGGGAAAAATCAACAAGTCTGCCTCACCTCACAACTATACAGATTATTTGTTTTCCACCCTCACATATGCTCCACAGGAGTCTTTCCTAAATCAGCGCCCCTGGTTAGGTTTAGGCACAAAAAAAGACTGTTCGGAAAAGTCAACTGTTTAGGTTAAAATAATGACTTGAACGGTGTTGTTTGTTAAAGTCACTTCTTCCTTAAACTTTAAGCAACCTTTGTTGTCAGGGCAACAGTAAACATTGTCCCAAGTTGTGGTTGGAAACAGGAAGCGAACAGCGGTCTCCTTCACCCAAATCTGTTGTTTTACCAAACCATCCGCCCCCTCACTAACAAATTAAAACTCATCTAACCTTTTTACTTCTCTGGGACATCAGATTGTCTCATAACCACTAGAGGTTGCTCGACTTTAATACTTATCGATGAGTCATAATAAGCTGCTTGCACAAAAGACCTGTGTAGTCATTTAGGAGGACAGTCTCAAAAGAACATGTTCAGTGCATATATGCATGTAAGCACTACACCGGCCATCCAAGACAGAACAAAAACAGCTTTATTTTCTTTTGGCAAGCATATTAGGACATGAAACAGAGGGGTTTTTTTGTGGACATCCACAAAACCTCAGTGAGATAACTGACAGATACAAAAAAAATGATCAAACTGCAACGACTACCATCACACTGAATTCGAGCTCCCCTTTACCATTTTTGGCAACGCTTCAACCATCTACTGTACAGGTCTTTCTCAGGCAAATACCTGACATCTGCCCGAGATGTTGCCTCACCACTTACTCATGATAACTGTAAACAACTTTCATATGCAGGCCCCTTTAAATCGCTGTAAGTAAGAGGGTGATTATTGTTTGTAGTTAAATGCATTATGAGACTTTTGCTGTCGTCAGCATGTCTTGGGATCAAAGAGCTCTTTACCAATGGAGTGCACTTATACTATCGCTGAAATGCACTTGGATGTGAACAATACAAATGGCTGGATCTGTTCCACTGTAAGCTTGGTTGGAATTTTAGAGGTCAGCGTGGATTAAATAGTTCAAATGAAAAATGTTCTCATTTAATGCGAGTGCAGTTGAAATTGCCATTCATCTCTTGTTTCATGAAAGAAAGGACCCGGTTCCATTAAAATCCCACAGCACATGCCAAGACTATGGAGCAAACTAAACAAATACTGTGTAGCTAAATTAAATTTACCTGGTGTAGCTGTCGGTTCTTTCAAGGCATCTTTTGGGTCTGGTCACATGTTCGTCAGATGCTCACTAGACGTGCTGTTCTGGATCTCTCACAGCCTCTAAAACAGATAAAAAAAAAAAACATTCAGCTAGAATTGAAATAGCTAAAGTAAAAAAGGCAATAGGTATAATACAGTAGCTGCATTATCACTATTAGACCTACGGTGTTCCTCCGATGTTGCAGTTTGTCGGGTGGTAAAAAGTAAGACACAGCTCCGCGCCACGCTGAGGCAGAGAGTACAGAAGGTGTAGCTGCATTCTCCTATACACAAGCCAGAGCACACATCCACACACATCTGGCAGCAGATGTCACAGCAGTGGTCAGAGCAATATCTCCACTCCTTACACATACAGAGGCTGCAACCAGCCAGTCTGCATTCCTCCTTACTTTGTAGGCAAGAGTTGCAAGGCTTGCAAGACTGTAACCCCATGGGAGCGCCTGCCTGCCTGCTAAAAACACACAGAGACACCAGGCGATGAGATATTCGAGGAAATCACTGTCTGGAAAAATTGTTGTATTTTCTGGTCCGGAATTGGCATCGAGGATGTATATACAAAAGGAATTCTGTTGAGGAAAAAAATGCTGATAATTGGCTGTCAGCCTGTCCTGAACATTGTACTACTTTCCTGCTATCTGGAGATACGTCCAAACTTCTCACCACATGTAATATTTGCTGATGTTTTCTGTGAACACTTTGACCAACTTTTAGAAAAAAATGCTTGATGTCATACTTTGGCCCTGAGGCCTTACTCCGATCTGCTCCATCATCCCTGAAATTCATGAGACAAAGGATTAAGTCAGCCTGAACAGCAATTCAGAGAATAAATCTAACCCTTAAAAACAGTGTTACAACCTAAAATGGCACTACAAACAGAGTTATTCTTTGTTCTGGCCTACCCAAAATGTTCATAACCATAAAGAAGCATTTTTCTGATATAAGCATGAAATACAGAAGCACTTTCTCAGGCGTACTTGTCACGGGGCCTGCAAGATAGAAATTGTGATAAGCAAGGATAATGGGGAACGCAGCACAAATTATGGGACAATTATTTCATTACATATAAAGCACTGGCCCTCGAAGAGTGGTGAAAAAGCAAAATATATTAATAAAAAGCAAAATGTTTGTAACAATTTTAAACAAATTCAGTTTTACTCAGTAAGATGTTTTATACATGTCCTATATTAATGATACTCATATGCATAGTAAAAGATCTGAAACTGAAAGCGAAAGATGTCATAATATGAGAGCACTTACTTTGCACACTTAAGATTGATGACAAAGCAGGGCTTTGCAAGCATGCAAAACAAACACCTTAATGTCCCACTGATAACACCTGATGATCATTACAGCAATCAGTCAAGAGCCAATCACGTTAAATGTCAAAACAGCCAACCAAATAATCTGTGCTATCATGTGGTGCGTACAGGCCGGCGAACTTACACGAATGCCTAGAAACAACAATTAGAAATGTGTTAACAGCATGTGTCGCAGGGAAAAACAAGTGTTTTGCCCAGCACACCTCAAACAGACGTAGTTTAGATTATTGGAAGAAAACTAGGATCACCATGTTCTGTGTTGTAGTTACACAGGTTTAGTATAACAGCCATGTGGGAAGGAGATGAATCAACTTCTTGGTGACTTCAGAGGTTGCGGGTTTTGTTGCTGTTAAATTGTGTTGCATAATACATGGTGCGATAAACACGTTTTGGGACTGTGTCTGTTGTGTATATATGTATATGTGTGTGTATATATATATATATATGTGTGTGTGTGTGTGTGTGTGTGTGTGTGTGTGTGTGTGTGTGTGTGTGTGTGTGTGTGTGTACACAACAGTACAATTGACAATGTACCATAGGAGTTAGAATGCCTAACTCTCTTTCAGTATGTGGCAACATTTAATTGTATGAAGTCCTCAACTGTCTTTGAAAACTAATCACTTCTCGCCAAAAAAGCAATGATCCTGTGATTAAAAATGCTCTCTAGGAAACAGATTGCCTTTATATTTTTACTTACATGTTGTATCCTCATAGGAGCTACACTCATCACGGTTAATCAAGGACAGAGAACAGACTACATCTGTTCACATGGCAGCTCTCCTGACGTTTTATTATTTTCCTTCCTTCATCTCTCTGTCATTCTGTCTCTTTCTCTCTTTCACCCTCTCCTTCTTTTTTTAGACATGCACGCATTGCTTCTTGTTCCTTGTAATACAAATGTCAGCGGGCTGAGTGTGACAGGTGAAAGACAGTGAAGTAGATTTGACCTTGACGGCTCTGAGATTGAAGTGACAGTAATAAAAGGCCGTAGTGAGCTATTGTTGGCCCTGGGGCATCCATTAATGAATGACATGAAACAGCCGTGAAATTCGTGGACGGGCAGGAGAGGTGGAATGATGGAGGACAGCAAACCCACACACGGCCATCACCTGTGATGTGCTCAACCAACACCTCGCAGGTTCACACTTCCACATCCACTCAGATGGCGACATCCAGATGCCGGTGTGCATTGAGGTGTCAAAACACATAACCACCTACAAACACTCACTATCTGAAAACATTGTCAAAAGGGTGTTTACTGTAGAATAAATCACCAGCTATTTCATTACATTATTCATGTGCTAAGTAGACCCCTCTGCACCCGAGGGTGACTTAAACATTTTTTTTAACCCTCCCACTCGTGCTGACTTTCATACCCGGATCATGCACAGATACAAACCCCAGTGACAATTCAGCTTAATCCCCATCTCCTCCTGCTGCAGTGCATGCTGTTAGTGAATTGTTGTGAGTGTGGAAATGAGGCTATTTCAGGGATTCAAGCATCAAAGCACCGAAAGTACAGCACAGTTTGGGGTTCTCACATTCTCGTACAACGGGTTGGTCTTTTGAACTGATATCAGGATAATTATAGATAATGAATTGATAGGGGTGATACGTGTCAGACCACTAATGGAATGCAGTACTTAACCTACATAATCCCTCAGTGCACTTCACTTAGTGTCAGGATAATTAGATTACTGCTGCTGATACCTTCCTTACTCGCAGACACCGACTTAAACATGCACGTCACACATCGCACAAACTTGTCAACACATTTAGTTGCATGAATGTAGTATATTCATGTATGTATGAAGTAACTGAGCTCCATCCCTTCAGAACAAGCCGTAATGGCACTTGGCACGGTGTTTACAATCTGCTTCTGCCACCTGACTCGGGAGGATGGCTCAAATTAAGCAATGAGTAAGAGAGTTTAAACAGTAAAAACGGTGAGAGATTTACTGAACCTGTCACAGAAGGTGTAGCAGCGCTGTGTGAGTTATAGTGGTGGGGAGGGCACAGGCGACTCCAGCATTTCATCGGGATTGGTAAGACACTCATATTTTACCCCAAGTTCCCTCCACCCCAACCCCCATGGTCTCCTCTCTAGCACCCCGCGTCTCCACATTCCTCATATCAACTGGGTGGAAAGGAAGATCTAATTGGTAAGTAGCATGACACATTCAGTGATGACAGAAAAAAGAAAGAAAAAAAAAAAAAAAGGTGAATTGAGGAAAAAGATGTTAGCAGGGAGCATCTTTGGTAGGTCATTTTCTTACACATATCCATGGTGTCTGGGAAAATTCTATTGAGTCAGGTGGTGGTTTTCAGCACGTGAACGTTTTCATTTGTTCAGTAAAATATCTCAACACAGATGGATTAAAACATAATGTATTATATTCATGGTTGCCAAATGAGGGAGTTGAGATTTTTCATTTTCCTGAAATTTCAGATGGATGTTTCAAAATGTGGTAAATACATTCATGCACTCCTTATAATGAACTGTATTTATTATCATTTTTTGCTCAATCCTTTAGCTTTTTCAAATATTTTCAATAAGTCCTCCCGGTTTAAAAAAAATTGTGTATGTGCCCCTCAAATGACACACACAAACCATTTTTTTCATCTGACATCCCCATCAGCAGGTCAGTTCCTTCTCAATACAATGTAACATATTTAAGGTTTAGTGAGGTGAGGCATATACTTAATCATGAGAAAGCATGCACCAGATGATTTTGTCAAGAAGCAGGACCACACAGTTGGCATTTATACTAAATGATTTAAGAGAGGTGATTCTGGGGACTCGACATCTTAAAGAAACTTGAATTATAAAACTTCAGAGCAACACAAACATATTCATCAGCTCTTTGCACTTGTGTTGCTCTTTTCTGCACCAAAAAACAAAATAGGAAAAACTAAACTTGAGCTGGAGGTGAGTTAGAAATAAAGTGGTATTGTTGCTCTCAAACAGGGCTCAAGCTAATGCTACCGGCTGACGTTACTGTTATTGATACAGGTGGAAGGGAGAGTGAAACCTGTGATCATTACATATGTAGTCATTTTTAGACATTTTCTGATCTATATTGATACTGGTCTGCTCCAGGCTTGTGGAAATGGTGACGCTTCGTGCTCTGCTCGCTTTCATTGGCTGTTTCAGGTTTCTTTTCAATTTCCCCTTGCTGTTCCTTTCACATTACAATATTTCATGTCGTAAATATAAAACATGTTTGATAATTATGATTTTTATGATCATGTCTGTAACCCCCTCACACCACCGGATGAGCCTTGAATCGCCCCAGTTATCTTCCTGTGTGGTGCCAGCTTTGGTTAGTTTTAGAAAAACATCATGGTATGGGTTAAAATTACTACTTCTTTAAAGTTAGGGGACTTTCACCATCATGACTTCAATCATAACTACTTTGGTTAAGGTTAGGGAGTGGTTTTGTTCGTAAGAAACCAATATTGAATGTAGGAAACAAATAGCAGGCTAATCATGGAAAGGTTCTGTGGCCACGAGATGGCTGTGTCACATGAACCTAATGCTGTTTTGGGGCATTTGGTGAAATGGCTGCTGCTGTCAGCCTGTCTGGTGCTGGGTTATGACCAAACATCTGCAGAACTAATGACTTTCCCATCAGCCTCAGCTGTGTTTGCTGCTAATAAGCAAATGTTAGCATTCTAATGATGGTGAACATCAGCATGTTACCATTGTCATTACCAAAATTAGTGTTTGGCTGAAAGCACGACTAAGCCACTACTAAAGGTACTTTTTGGAAGCAGTTGTGGAGCAGAGGAGGTCAGTTTTTATTCACTTCTCCAAACAAAACCTCCAGCATGTCTAATGAGCGAACAGCTTTTTCAGAAGCGTGCTTCTTTAACTTTTAGTCTGTGGCCACTCAAGGACAGACCATCTGGCCATCTGGAGTTGTGGGAGACCTTTGGGCCAGTGGTTACTCCAGCAGCACTGATATGAAAAAAAAAAAAAAAAAAGGCTCATTCTGTTTGGCTATCCTGATTTAGACTGGCACACTGGGTCCACAGAGGTGCCTGTGCACATAGGTCATCAATTTATACCATCTCAGGAGTCAGATATTTCTTCACTGTAAACTTTACTGTGGTATATTGCTGCCCTCCTACTCTCAGGTAACACATTTTCTGACATTGCTGCTATAAAATGTGACATTAATGATTTGGATTCTTTTAAGAACTAATTGCAGTTGCTGATATTGACTGTAACTGTATTGATCAATAATGTTGATGAATAAACTATATGGCTATCAATACAGTATTATGAATTCAAATGTTTAAGACTGTGTTGTATCTCTCTAAGCATACAGAGTCTTAATGTGTCACTTAACAGTTGAGTTCAGACATCAACTTCCCCCCTTTGCCAGCTGGGGACTGAATACAGCATTTCCATCATCACCTGCGAAGTATCAGGTGGACTTGATATTGAGCGCTGCAATGAAGAGGTGCCATGACAACCTTTTCATAATGACTGATGTCATCTGTCGCACTTTCATTTATTGCTCAAAGTGATGGACAAATGCCCAGAGTGTGCCAGGGGACTGTGTCATCGAGATGTCTCTTTGAAGGAGTGTTTCTGGCACTTGACAAGCCGGACCGGTGTTTCTTTCTCTTTCTTGCCCACGGTGAGGCAAGGAGATCAGTTATGATTGGTTTCTCTGCCAGTAGTCAAGCTGCATGATTGACTCGATAATGTGTGTTGACATGTAGATCAAGTGAGCCTACTCAAGCAGCTGGTATTAATGAAGCACAAAATAACAACTGTTTGTTAGCTCATGGCTGCGTAAATCCTAATTCCCTTTGCATCAGCACTACGCCCACTCACAAATGCACTTGGGAGGTAACAAACTAGTCCTCTGTACTGAGCTGGCGCTGACTCATGTGTTGTTATGGCAAATAGATGATCCAGTGTTGTGCTTAGTCAAGCCTCAACCTTTGCTCGTGACTTTGTACACTACCATCAGTGTTTCACTGAGGAACCCAATAATCAGAACATGACCTTTTTTTTGTGTGTGAATAAATTACTTGAAACTTTTGGCTGTTAAGGTTTTATTTGATACTTTTTTCTGAGAAGTTTGAGTGTTTTTTAAATCTTAAAAGAGTAATACTCATAAAATAATGCACATTATAGGGACTGCATTCTTCCTATTATTATTGTATGAATATTAATATGATATAAATTATTTAAAAAAAATATTTGAAAGATCAAACCAAAAAGAAAATAATCTTTTCCACCGCATGTAATGTCATAAAGAAGTCCCAAATTAATGGATAGCTTTTCTGCTGCTTACTTTAATACTGTTTTGTCTGTATTTTTGAGGACTACGGGCTCGACTGGAGTTTGCTTGGCATCCAGTTCTTTCTCCATCCCATTCATCAAAAGGACCAGTGCTCTCGTGAGTGAAAAGATTTATACACCATGGAAGAGAGGTGGAGAATTAGCGCAGATTTATGAGCACAGACTGCAATGGCAAGGCACTGGCAGCTGCTTCTTGACATTTGAACAGAGAATGTGAAAGAAAATTGGAGACGGGGGAAACAGGAAATTGGAACAACAGAGAGGTGGAAAAGAACTGAGGAATGAATGAGACACAAGCCAGTCCAAAAGAAGAAAATATAGGAAAGAAAACTATAAAAAGGGGGGGAAGCTAATTTCTGGCTAATTTCCGACTAAAAAGCCTAAAGCGACAAAACGGAGCCCATATCCATATCAGTCAAATAATTAATCATCCTGATTCCTATTTTTTTGTTTTTGATCTTCTCTAACAGAGCCACAAAAAGTGAATGAAAAATGAATTTTAGCCAAGACATTTGACATTGAATTAAATGACCCATAATGATGTCTAAAGTGAGAGGTTTAGTAATGCAAATCCTTCAACGAATCAGCTCAAAACACTGCAGCAGCTTTGACAAGCTTTTTACTCAATGACTTGGTCTGTATAATTGGAAAGATTATGTTTTGACCTAGAAGACAGAGAATCGTGTATTTTCTCCTCTGTTTCTGCATGTCGGGGGGAGATCCAAAAGCAATGTGGTGAACCATCCTGGACCTGAAACAACCTGACTATCTTACCCTTAAAAGAACAGTTTCCAGTTCAGCCTCCCTCCCGCCTTCCACTCTCCACTTTGTTATGGTTGATCGTTGGCCCCATTTCTTATGCAGTTCAGAGGCTGCAGCCTGTAAGTTAATGTCCAGGGACTGCGTTCAGCTCTCACTCCTGCAGCAGTGCTGGTGATTATGATAGGTGTAGAACACATTGGGTTGGAATTCGGATACACAACACAGCAAAGACAGAGTATTGTTCAGAAAGCAAAAGAAAGCACACTGAAACTTGTTAAAGGAGCAACAGTGGGTCTGTGTCTGAGAAAGAAAACAAAAAAACTAGTATAAATAGTTGTTGGAGGTCTACTTAAAAATTCCTGTCATTACAATGCTTATTTCATATTTGGTGGTTTTGGTGGTGGTAGGGTATACAAATTCAAAGACCTGCTTTAGTTGTGCATACACAATGAGTTGGAAGTGATTCTTTGAAAAGGTTTCAGAAAACCACTGGTAACACAAATTAGCAGGAGAGCAGAATATTACATACCTCTTTGCACCAGAATTGGAAAAAATACTACTGAACCTTCTGGGATGCTCTGAGTCAGCTTCTCTTTGTTCAAACAACTTCTAAAAAAAATAATGTTGTCATTTGCCTTGTAGGACAAAAGAGTGTGCAGAACATAAATGCCCTGAATGGTCTGCAACGCAGCGGGAGGTCAGACTTCTCACCTGAACTTAGAAGGCATGCTGGAATGGTTGTAAGATCAGACAGAGGTGACAAAAAGCAAAGAGAGGGCCTTTTGGCTGTGGTGTGTATGCAGTCACATCTGCTCAAGGTGAATTGTCATGAGGTGACACAGAGAAGCACAGAGGACAGTGGGTGCTTGGCCTCAAGGCACACATCCACATCCACATTGAGTCCAAATTTGACTCACAACGTCAGTGTTCAGCTTCTATTACTCGACTGGTGACCTGCATTCTAACCACGGACTTCATCCTGATTCCCCCACATCCTGTTAGCCATCTGTCAGCACAAACACAAAGGAGGCTACTCTCAGTTTGGGTCAGTCCATGCCACAACTAGTCATGCTTGTCTCGGCCTGATGGAAAGAGCTCCAGGAGCAGCTAGTTGGCATTTGTCCACTGTCTTCACCGTCTGAGAGTCGCTGCAGACAGGGTGTGTTGTTATGGCTGACGGGGCCGGAGCTAAAGTTTTCTCGGAGCCAGTAGAGTGTCTTCATCATTGCGTGCTCTCTTAAACTGGAAGATCAGAAGGAGGGGAAGAAAGAGCATTTTTTTTTTTTTTTTTTGGCCATAGTGTGGTATGTGTGCAAATACGCCCGAGGAAGATCGCTCTGTTGTGACAGAGAAAGCCAGGGGACAATGTTGGATCAGAAGGTAGAATCACTCATGACCGACTGAATGTAGGCCAAATCTCTCACACCAAGATTACAGAACTATGTTTTTTCCACCTGAAGACCTGCCTCTGATTTGGAGGTCCGATAGGACTTCTGAGCAGTTTTAACTTTTTTATGTTGATATTATAAAAAATAACGACACTTTAATTGAGCTGATTATTTTTTATCTCACTATAATTACTTGGGGATGACATCAGCATCCTAAAGTTAAGTTTTAATTATGTTTTTATTGTTGGTGGCTTTTTAATGTGTATATAAGAAAGGTAAACATCAGAAATGATGAAGATAAAGCTGCTTCTGATGTGTTTGACTGCGATCCCTTGGCAGAGGTAAACCCCAAGCTGAAACATAAAAGCGTTGCTTTTGGGAATAGAATCAATCCGTTGTAGACTATTGAGGCTGCTGAAGCCCACAGGTATTCTTCCTGGAGGTTTGGATGACTGTATGGACTGATGGAGGTTATTGCATCATCAGGAGATAATATCTAACTCTCCTCTCTTACTGCCCGAGGGGGGAAATATATGTGAACCTGGAATGCGCTCAGTCTATTCAATCTAAGACTGTCGTCAAAAAGACAACCATGGGCCTGCTCAGTGGTTAATGTTTAATGGACTTAAAGGACATGATTGCCCGTTGGCACTGAATCAAATTTATGGAGCAGCCATATTCAGTGCCAGGATAAAAGGTTTGGCTCCATACTCTTAATGACAAAAGTGACCTCTATCATAAGACTATGTCTGCTGAAGTTACTGCAGCTGTCTAATTTCAAACACGATATCTTGACGTCACAAGGACACCAATTATGTTTTTGACATAATCACTTCACAAGAGCTCTCTATGATTAGCTCAAGTGGCTTCTCTAATGAAAATGATGACTTGCTTTGTTAACCTTGTGTGGCTTTACCTCTCAGGTGTTAAACAGTGGAGGACGTGGGCTGAATACTGAAAATAAGAAATTACACAAAGAATATAAACCCTTAGCCTGAATAGCTCCATCAAATCTCATTAGCTTTGATGCTGTTATAACTGGGTTATGGTTGGATTTACTTCACAGTTCACTTTATTGTTGCTTTATGAAAATCAATATGTCAGTTTATGGCAAATCCCACAAATGCTATCAATAATCTGTTAACAGGTTGTCCAATCTTCTGCGGGCAATTACCTTTTCAAAAAAAAATGCAAAGGAGCAATTTTTTAAGGCTCATTTACAGAATGGGATCAAGTTGCTAATGTTTTAATTTCTCTCTATTGGGAGTAATTTCCTAATGACAGTCAGTTAATGCTCCTCCAAGACATCTGTGAGACTCTTCTGTGTCATTACTAACTGATCGCTGGCATGTCAAAGCCATATGTCGTATTTGTTGATGTCTAAATAGTGATTTATGTCAGTCACTCTGAGAGTAAATTTCTCTGACACTGCACAGTCGATGTAACTAAACATCAAGACATGTTCTCTAACTTGCTGCGGAGCTCCATAAAGATGAGTCACTCTTTATTTACACTGCGATTGTGTTGACAATAAGAAGGAAAGGTGCGAAGCATTTAGACTGAATACAAATTTTTCAGCACACACCTTGTCTTGTGTTTTCCAGACAAAAACAATGCCCGACTCACATGGGAACACAAGAGCTCCACAACATTCATTTACATTATACTGCAGCCAAACTCCTGAAAATACATAAATCACTCTGTCACAGCAGAGCTTCTTGGGCAATTCAATTGGCTAAAGTTTAGCCTGCTAATGTGGTCTAATGGCATCTGTACAGTGTAATAATTCAAACCCATTGATCTGATTACAAGCATTCTGCCCCATAATTCACTGTGTTGAAAATGCAGCTAATGTATTCAGACCGAGCAGACAATAGTTTCATCTCTGTGGGATCGACACAGCTGGGTCAGACATGCTGTTTATGTTTTTAAAATTCTGCCCATGCTTGCTGTGAATATAGAAGTGTTGTTTTTTGGAAATCATCAGGTTTCAAATTCTTTACACTTTGTTAAACTCAAGGGGCTGTTGCCACTCTGCCTCCTGTACTGCTTACGGACAAACTGCAGCAACGCCAGGCAGTAATGAACACCAGGAAGCAGGCACAGCCCCACAGAGACCCTCATTGTAATGTTATTAAAGCCAAAATATGGATTCTTCCCTGTTTAGATGTTGGGTTGAACAGGTATGCTGCAACAGCTTCATTCACGCAGACTTACCAACGCTACAGGGAAGAATTTCACATGCTAAAACCAGTGTGAAATCGCAAGGGACCTCTGGCTTCTATATCTCCATTCATCCCACCTAATCTTTAGTGTGCCCAGGGTATTTTATAATGCCATGATATACCATGGCGGGGTTTTAGGGGCTCAAGGATTTAACAGCGTGATGCGATCAGCCAAAAGGCAGAATTGGGTAAGAGTGGGAACAAGCATTATTTTGCACTACATGTAAAAAGCTGCTTTAATTACCTTCCAACGTCTGAATAAGAAGATGACAAAGACGACCTTTACCAGCCACTGGTCAAACATGATCATCAATATGCTTTCTAGGGCTTCTCTATGTCACAGTTTAGCTTCATTTGGTTTGCAGTGATACCACCTGTTAGTGATTTATGAACTGCTTTCCTTATGCAAGGAGAAGAGAGCTGTCATTATTAGATTGATTCATGGATTTGATTTACTTAGTAAGAAAATTGATAACTCTGCAGCACATAGATTATTTCCCTGTGTATGTACAGTAGCACAATTTCCACACTCCCAATGACCATATGTAAAGAAGGTAATGTTCTTCATTAGCTGCTGTGAGCTACAGCTCTCAAATTATCAGCTGTTCACATGGAGCTGACTAAGTGAGAGAGAGGACATGCAACACAAACTCTACCAGCAGTGCTTTCTCTTGCAAGCCCTTCATTCTACACAAGGACTTGGAGAGGATTCTGAAACAATGAATTGACAAATCAGTGCGGTGAAGGTCACAGAGAGTGATACAGGCAGGTGAAATAGTTATGAATATAAAATGGAACACAACAGTCACTCAACAAATGTCAAATTGTTAAGCGAAACAGATTCATGAAAATAATGTTTTGAAAGCAAACAGTGATATAGTGTTGTCAAGTGCCACAGTGCAAAGTCATAATGTAACTGCTTGACTCTGCATTCCATCAAATGTAATGCACATGTATGTGTATGTATACCATTTTGTACGCTCATTTCTGTCAATGTATGGGGGTCAGAAATTGCCACCGGCAAGGCACAGAATCAATCCCAATAATGTTGCATCTTTCAGGTAGTGCAGTTTCTCTGACAACTTGAATGAAATGCATACTCCACATCTTCATTTTAAAACATTCAATTTCCAGCTGCTTCTTGAGGCACAAATCTGCAGTGGAGGATCAATGCAAAATGACTGGAAAATTGGTCATGTTATTTACATCAAAGTGAGACTGGAGGAAACCAATTATGCCAGTTATTCAAGGCAATATTCTTAAGTGAGTTGTCCCTTGGGTAATGACAGTATAATATTTTGATATTATTAATATTCTGAGACCTATTCAGTATTGTTTTTTTTTAAGATAACTTGACTATATGTATCTGCATATGCCCTGTATGCTGTGGTTAGTATATGTTGTTTAGAATAATTTTATTTAGCAGCTTAAGTTGTTGGCGTAATCCTAAAAGAATTGCAAGACCAGAAGTTGCACAAAGACACACAAATTGGGTTTTGTTGTGTGGACGAAGCAGATATAAGACATAGAATATGATGCTATCCTCTGATGTCTTTGCTTAGATAGAGTTATGCATCTTGTGGCAGAAGTTTGGTTGTATTTTTCATGTTTCAATTTGCAGTTTTACCACTGTCTCAAAGAAAGAGCTGAGATGATCTGTTACTGGGGAGAAATCTGATTTTCTCTGTGAGGTGCTGTAGATGAAGTGTCAAGACTGATGCAGCAGCGGTGTGCAGTGTGTGTACAGTTTGCTCGCACTTGCGAGAAAACAAGTTTTTTTCCCCGAAGAAAAGCACATCAACACTGCAAAATCAACACTGACAACATGTGTGTCAGATGGCACGAGCATCTACAGAGGAACACAGAGAAAGAAGAACAAAGCTGAAGCAAATGGCTGTTCTGTTTTTCTGTTTAGAACAGATAAACCATGGTAACTTTACTGCTCACACACACAGATGCAAACTGTTATTTCATGGTCACTTTGTTTCCCTTTGCACTATCATGCCTGCATACATAAGCGAGGCAGCACAGGGCCAATCTCAAATGAACCTCATTCCAATCAAGCCATTTCAAATCAGGCGAGCTGATGGAAAGAGAACAGATTTCAAAAGGCCATGGTGCAGTCCCCATCTCCCAGACCAAAATAAGTAGTTATTGAGTTATATGAGAGTGCATTATAGTTACAGTCCCTCTGATGGTGAACTCCAGTAACCTGCCAATTGACTGTCAGTAACCCCGAAAAACATCTGCTCGTTTGGACATATTGGAACATCTAAATAGTCTGATAGTTGAGGGGAAAAAAAGGTTTTCTACATAAGTTACGTTTTACTAAATGCTACACTACAAGAAAATTACACTTGATTGCAAAAAATTATTGAAACATTTCTGCCTGTTATGAGAAATGAACACAGACTGGGTTGTTAAAGAGAAAGAATTTGCAGTTGAAAGAAGGTTGTCCAATGTTTGAAAATGAATGTTTTTTTTTTATTATTATTACACAACTTTTTCCCCATAGTGTGTCAGTCAATGTCAGTCAAGTAATTTAGTCTTTGAATTTCTAGTAATTGAGACCAAGATGTAATCATCGAGTACCTCTTTTAAGAGACAAGAAATGGATACTGGATATTAATATCTAATATTCTTTCTTTTGAAATGACTGTTAGTTGTCATTTAGTTTACTTGTCACAGCTGAAATACTTTAATTAAACACATTTTCTTCAGAAATTAGAAGAGGCAATTTTGATGATGCAGAAATCAGTTTGTTTTCTAGGTTCAGTGTGTAATGCTGTAATGCACAGTGACTCACCTGGCAAATACAAGTAGCTATTCTCAGTATGTGTATGTATAAATGTCAGCTACACAATACCTTATTGTTTGACACCCGCCTGTGGTGCCCCCCCAGCGTGGCTTGTAGCATCAGGCAGTCTCTGTTTCCTCTGCTGCAGAACAGTTATAGAGACGGAGACAGAGCACCTGCCCTCGTGCCTGAGCACTGTTCCCGGCAGCTTGCTAATGTCAACCTGCCTGATACACACAGCAGGGTGGGGGCTCCAAGACAGCAGCAATTTTCCACTGCATGCGAATGAGACTGGAGAGCAATCTGCTGGCCTAAGAGCCTCATAATCAGCACATCATTATCAGGAGGGGGTTGGTGCACGGGGTGGCAGCAGGGTGAGGAGAGGGGAAATAAAAGGAGGGAGCAATGGATGACACCAAATTAGGACCTGGTAACAATAAGACTTTGTAAGACACAGGGGAAAAGGGGGAAGTTTAACATTTGTGGAGTAAAGGACAGGGAAACGGATTCACAGCAAGGCTATTCAATGCACAGCATAAAAAGGATGGAGGTGAGGCAGCATCCCACAGACAGAGAGTACCACCTCTGTTTACATTTCAGCCAGGCTCTTTGAAAAGCAGCGGTAGGCTTTACTTAGCTCACGGCGCCTCGGATGTTCCCTGTTAGTCAATATTACTGCTGGTCTTTAAAACTCACACCTAATGGCACACCTACAGATGTATTGTGACAGCTCTCTGAAACTTCCCTTGCTCTGCATGCATTTTTCAATAAGTTCAAAAGGAGCAAGGACAACAAAGCTGGTATCACAGCCCATATGTACTCTCCTCTGTTTTCAGAAGTGCCTACCATTACTGCGCTCTCAAATTTGCCTTTATTCCTTTGTCTGATGAGGAAGCATTTTGATGGGATGAGCATTCAAAGACGGTAACAGTCTGCCATTACCTGGTCTCAGACTCATTCCCGAATCACATTAAATTGGTCAGGTGTAAGCAATTTACTATGCTACTTCTCTGTGTGATGGTTTCTCTGTTCTGGTTTTACCACACAGCCACATTTAACTGGGAGCGATGCAGAATAAATAGATTTAGAGAACAGGACTCACACCACTCATTTTTTAGACTGTGACCCAGTTAAATTCTTTATCCTTGGCAGTAAAAAAAAAACCACACATACACACACACACACACACACACACACACACACACACACACAAAAACAGCTATTTGGAAAGATTTAGTTGTCATCAGGTAGTTTTGTAATCCAGGCTTTTGGTTTTAATATGTCAACAATCAATCATAGCTGTCCAAAGAGTAGAGTCCGTACCGCTTTCTGCCGCGTGGTGGCAATAGCGTACAGAGCACTTGGTTCGGGATTACTTGACTCGGGCTGTGCGCACTGCTTATAGTCTGTGATGGTCAATTCATAAAAAAGAACAACTTCAATGTAAAGTCAGCGGCCACCCTTGAAGCAAACACAAGAGCACAAGAGGGGAAGTTTATTTTAAGGATAAGGAAATTGTTTTAACCTCTGAATGGTGGTTGAGTGTATTTGCACTATACCTTACACACCTGGGAGTTACAGTGCAGCCTGACTGCTGGCCACCGGACATGGAGAGTGCCTTTCTGCAAGAATAGTTGCAGTGAAGTGTTTAGAGAACAAATAAACAACATTTCTCATCTTTTTTCTTAAATCAGGAAAAGGCTGTCATGAACTTAGAGACTGTGTGCAGTCAGCGCCTCGTCATATGTTTGAGTTCACCCATCTCTGTGATACATTCGGAGGCTATTCGGAGCAGTAAGAAGATGATGTCAATACTCCGTCTCTCGCACTTGACAGCCGAGCAAATTCAATTGGACTGACTCCGCCTTGCTCATGCTGGACTTGTCCACAGGCTTTCCATACTACCGCATGTCTGTCTGCATGCCTGGTGCTCTCTGACGGAGTCTCTCCACACTCTCTTCCCCCCCCCCCCTCCCCACCCCCTAGTCACTCACCCTCATCAACAGTGAGGAGCAGTCTGACGCACAGGACCAGCAGCAGCCAGGACTCTTACCCGGGAGTGCGTGGCCACCGAGCAACATGTTCCCAGCGTGGAGACGTGGGATCCGCACCGGAGGCTCGACGGCACCACCGCGGACCATGGTCAGAGCTGGGCGGACTGAACAGGTCGGACAGGTGTCGGTCTCCTGTTGGATTCTGCTGTTGACGACTTGCATCCTCAGCGCTCAGGCTCAAGGTAAGACTCAAATTTCTTTTTTTTTTTTTTTTTCTTTTTTTTCAAATACCCCACTGTTGTCGATGGAAGAAGCGCACAATAAAGTCTGTGGTGGAGATGAAGGTATTTGGTTAATAGAAAAAGGCAACAAGACATAAATGAAGACAAGGAAAACTGCTAAAAACTATGCTTTTAAACAAACTCAAATCAGAAGACTGACAGAGACATTAGATTAAACTCGTCACTTGTTAAATTAATTGCCTCAAACAACAACGAGTGTAAATTGCCGGTTTCATTTCCACCACACACTCCATTGTGCTCCAAACGTTTACGGAGAACAGTCTGCCTCTTCAAATCTGTACGTTGTTAGAGACAAATGGTTGGTTTAAATGAAACGGTACATTTGTCATTGTGAGCAATGTGAAATAATTAAATCATGATAATACAAAGTCTTTATCATAAAAAAAAGACCTGTCTGTTGTTTCAATGCATGACATTATATTTTTATATTTCAGTTTATCACATTTTATATTTGCAGGTCTTCTAGACCTCTAATGGAATCTATAGAAAGTCCAGTGGCCCTGGAAACCTCGGATTGTTTCACTGCTATTGTACACTGAGCTGCCCTTCCTGCCTATAGGCCACCTTTATAGCCTACTGCAGGCTGTCATCTACTTGTGTGAATATGACTATTGAGCAATGACGCTGGGCCACTGTTTGAAGGTTCTATTGCATTTGTCTGATGTCCACTTTCATACTCATGCTTAGAGGCTCAGAGAAAGTGATGTGCTTGGAACAGAATGAATGTATGTTTCATTTATGTGCAGCACAGTCAGAGATCTGAGCATACAGGCGCGAAACAAGATGTACACTAATCATACATTCACTGTGAAACTAGTGCGGGTCCTCACTTGTCATCTGTTAGTGCATGACCTCTTGACCAGTGACAAAATAATGAGCTCGATAGATGCTAAATAAAAACATGGAGCCAGGAAGAGCAAATCCATCCTGCCTCCATATTTCACAATTGGAAGAGCATAAATTGTCACAAGAACTGAAAGTAAGTTGATAAAAGACAAAGTGTAACGTATGGTTTTTATTACAGGGGGTCATACAGAGCCGCAAATTATAGAAACATTTCTGAGATAGATAGATAGATAGATAGATAGATAGATAGATAGATAGATAGTTATCTATATCAGAAATGCTTCTATAATTTGCGGCTCTGTATGACCCCCTGTAATAAAAACCATACAAAACAACATACATACAAAACCAAACATATACAAATCCTTGAAGCATATACTTCTATAGCCCCCAAAGGGGGAAAAAAAAAAAAAAAAGGCTCGTTTTGGAAGTTGATTCAAATGAGAAGTGGCTTTTCTATGCACTCCCCATCTTATAATCACAATGCTCAGTAGACCAAAGTGCTAAAAGCAGCATAATCCCTTTGCTTGTTTGTCTTTGAACAGGTCGCATTGCTCTAAAGTGCTCCCAACCTTATCTGAAAAGAGTCTCAGGCGTCTCTTGTTATGCAGGGCACAGTTTCTCTAGCTGTTATTAGCATCTTTTACTCAAGCTAACATGCCCGGAGTCTGTGCGGATCTGTTGAGCACTTCGAGGCTACTTCACAGGGCTTTACCTTTCCTCCCCCAAACAGACCTCTTTCTCATCCTTGCAGTTGGTATTCTGGCCCCTCGAATGTTCCCCGGCTGTGCATTAGCATTGGTGAGAGATTCACTCCTCTGCGCTCCCGCTCTTTCAATGGAGAAGGGCCTCCTCTATTGTGCACAATTTCTGCTTTCGGTTCTTTAGTGAAGACGCAGTTGCAGTCCTTGCAGGGGGTCCTCTCAGCATCCGGAGAGGCCTTGTGCTTCTGTAGTAGGAAGCAGATCTCATCCTCATGGGGAGTCCTTGTTTGCAAAATGAGTGGCAGTGCAGCAGGGCCTGTGCATAAAGTTAAGGATGCGGTAGTCATTGCCTGCGAGGGGAGGACCTTTGAGGATGTCCTAAATTAGGCAACACACAGGCACACGAGTTTCCCCAGGGAAACCGGAGGTGGCATGTACTTGTTTTTCAGCAGGTTCCTACTGAGATTCCTGCTGCTTTTAATACAGCTGGCTGCTCCCCTACACAAGAGGATACATGATAGATCCATGGGGGGAACCTTTCTACAGGCTGCTCTCAGCAAGCCATTTTAAGACTCATTTAGACCCTCTCATTGAAATATCCAGTAAATACATATGATATTTTGTCTTTCTTCTCTTAGCAGTTTCTGTTTATTCTCCTTCCTCCTAAAAACCTCCGCTGCTGAAATCTATGTCTTGTGAGCGAATGTGTTTTTATGTGTACATTGTTGGATGCATGTGTAAACGTGTGCATGGTGTGTTTGTGTAAGTGTTTCTGTGTGCGCACACACGGTTGGTGCTTATGTTCCTGTCTATTGAGCTTTAATCTAGATAGCAGCATTGACATTCTGCCAACCGGCAACTGCTATAATTTTCTGGACGTACATTATTATGCAGCTTGACAGCTGTCAGCCATTTCCAAATCTTTAAATCTTATGATAATCCACCATGCTTACAAAAAGCATTTGTTTAAAACACTCTGAATCCTTGTGTGATTAAAACTCTCTGCTCTAATGCGGGCACCAGATCATAATTCATCTACGTTAGTGACACACTAACACACACACACACACACACACACACACACACACACACACACGCAAACACATCCACAGAAAGATAGAAAAATCAATATGTACAAGATTACACAACCCCATCAAGAGAACTACACAGTTTTTAAGGAATCAAAGGCATTTCCTAGTTCCTACAAAGACTGATGACAAAACCGCTCATCTGCACCCACTCGTACAACACTCCATCACAAAAAATAGAAAGCTCAATCTGTTTTGCATGTAGCCCCATAAAGTAGAGCTGCATGCTCACATTGATGCCACACTGGCCTTAGGCTTGTCATGATACAGACTCATGAGACCTATACTTGATGAAATCTTTTAATTTTTCTGAACTTGAAGCACTTATCACAAGTCCTATATGTGGTACTATCGTGGTGGGAGTGCGCTTACTTTTCAGCTGCGATGCCATAATTACACACAGTGCATATTTATGACATATGTATCTCCCTGTTTGGTGAAATGTAGTTAATTAAACATGTTTACTGCTCCAGAGAGCCAACAGCTGCTGAAATTTGGACTAAATGCTTGTTTTCTTCGCAATGGTGCTCACGCCAGGAAAGACCAGCGAGTGCCTTGTGCAGCCTCAGGTGAAATGTGGTGGCAGCCTGACTTCCAAATCAGACTGCTTGTGTTTCCTCAGCGCCTGCCTTCCATGTCTGGCTGGTTGGCTGCTTATTTTTTTTCTTTTGGCTGCCAAACACTGTCTATGCATGTTTATTCATGTTGCCACAGGATGCTTCATCCACCAAGATAGAACATCACAACTGAATTAGAGAAAATAAATCTTTGCTCACTGGCAGCAACAGATAAAATAAATGAATGAAAAAGCCCGATATATATATATTTTTTTATTATTTTTTTTTTTTTAAATTGAGGGTATGTTTAATAAAGAAAAGGAAATACTAATGCTTTAAATGTGTTTAAGGGTGACAAATGATTACAATCAACTTTATTGTTTGAGAACAATGGGGCTGTTGTGCTGTCAACGGCTTTTAGCTTCAGGAAGCCTTTAATTGGCTCAGTCGAGCAGCAAAACTGTGTTTATAGTTCATAATGGAAATGTAATCAAATTAACTTGTTCTGCAGGGTTCTGGCATCCACCCCTTGCCCAGTAATTGCCATTTTGCCCAAAGGGCTATGGTAATGTGTGTTTGCATGGGGCAAAGAGTCCTATCTCCCACCATGTGTCTCCATTCTACTGTCTGTGTAGTTGGGACTGGATGAAATTCCCACCTAGTATGAAGAAGTTGAATTTGTTCTATTTTTTTGCTGTGTTAGTGTAAAGCATTTATGTGAGCTTGTGGTGTGAATTTTATCGGATAGGCACACAGTAATCTGGATTCTCTTTGACTGGTAAGTGTGTGAATACAAGATATAGAAACAACCTGTAGGGTGAGGCAAAAATCTTCCCTCCAGAAAATGATAGACAAACTGACTCTTTATCCACCGAGGATTTTTTTTTTTGTCTTACTGAGTGAAAAAACCTACAGTTTGGGTAAGTTATAGGCTACTGAAATTCGAGTTTTCAATACTAACAGCATTGATTTGGAGGCCAGTTCTTCTTTCTATGTCTCCTTGTTTACTGATGAGACTGAAGGGAGAAGCGCTGCATGGGGAAAACAGACAAATTATTCACATATTAATTCTCCTGGCTAAAAGTCTAATCAATCTGACACAGGGCTAGGAGGCACCTCAACTATCAAGAACAAAACAATGTCTCAGAACAGGCCCTGTGCTGGGACAGTCGCTGAAAGAAGAAATGACCTTGCATACTGTAGGGAGGGGATCGTGAAGTGGCGCTATTCGTTTAATTTGTCTAATATCACTTTGACAAGGGACCAAAAATGCTGTGCATGCGTCCTCATCAAAGAATCATTGTAAGGAGCCATTTGAAAAGCCTTTAAAAATGGTTACATTACTTTCATCCAGGGAAAAGAAGGATTGTACTTACGCAGTATTCTCGGACCATACATCTGTTTTCGAGCCCCCAAGCTGTTCCATGTAAACATTTAAACAACACAAAGGCAAGTCAATGCAAACTGTGGCAACAAACAATGCTTTTTACAGCATAATGTGCTCACTGAATCTCTGCTCTCATCCAGCTTGCCCCTCCTGGGGACTGGTGAGTGTATTCTTGTGTTGTGAATAAAATGGCAAAAGAGACAAAGAAATGGAGGACAAACCGAGGTGGGATGGGAGTGGAGGGCCCTCTTTTCTTTCTCTCTGTCCGAGTAAAAAAAAAACAAAAAAAAACTGGTTGTACCTCTCCATTTTGTCTTTGTACATTCACATGAATGAATTCACATCTTGACATTCTGCTCCATTCTTGTCCTGACCTCAGACCAAGCCAATCACAACAACACTACCAACAACGTGTTGGCCTGCAGTAAGTGATGACACGGATAGACACGGCAGTGTTGCTGTTAAACTCAACACTGATACACAGAGAGACAAAATATAGCAGAGTCAAAACAAGCCCAGAACATTTGGAGCTAAAGCAGACATGAAGAGAATATGCCTGGTTTTGCTTCCAGTGCTTCTCTGCTGCCTGCGTGTTTGACTATCAAAGCTGCATTGTCAAGATGATAAGGTGCCAACTTTACTTTGCTTGTCTCCATCTTTGTTTAGATGCATCATGCATGAATGTGGGGTCAGAGGTCAGCAGGTTTGCAGGGCTGGGTGAGTGGAGAAACAAGTCCACTCCATGGTGTACTTCCTGTCCACGGGCAAGGTCTTGTCTGGAAATCTGCAGGGCTGCTGCACAGCTCAGGCTGTGCTTGGCAGCAGGCCTACCAGACCCCCCCCTCCCCCCTCCGGGGGGCCTGGCGAGATGCCTCTAGCTGCATCTCAATGCCTTGTGCTCAGTATTGATTAGCACCAGCGCTGACTCTCATTCCCCATTGTCCTGTTCTTGGACACATGGGATTTCATATTGCATTTGATTTTGTTTCTGAACACCTGCAGTCTTCCTCTTCCTCAAGATAGTGGGAGCTCAGCATCAGGCCCTCCCCACTTCTGTCACAGTTTGACAGTACTCCACCTTCACTATAAACAAAACGGTGTACAACAGAGATACCGGGGGGGGGGGATATCAGTGTGGATGTTAAACATGCAAAGGCAACAACTGAGATAAATCTAAAGAAATTCATACCTACAGTCTCATCCAGAAAAGGCTTTTGTGTGTGCTGATAAGGAGTTCTGAGCTGGTATTCATGGCAGAGTGGAGCAGGTTGTCATTGTTTTATCTTTGATCACTGTCCTTGCCTGTAACATCAGCAGAGTGTCAGTTAAGAAGTGTGATGGTGATGGCAGCTGACAGGGGTACTGCTGGCTTCTTTTCTTTGGTTGATGTCACATCTGGATTCCCGTTCCTTGGCCCCTCAGTATAAGCCATGAAAGCGCTTCAGGTGCAAGACGAAAAGCATATGGTGGGATTCAACCTCAGATGAAAGCCCAGACAAAGACTGCTTTCCTTTTTTAAGGCAGTTTGGATGTAGAAAAGTATGTACAGACCCAAAACACAAAGTTCAGCCTGATGATGTCTCTGATAAATGTATTTGTTTTTACTGTCAGGGCTACGGGGGTATTTGTATAACTATGTTTTTTTTGTGAACATATTGAGTGAGAACACATTTGACCATGGCCAGGATCATTACATTTTCATTTATATGCCAAGGAAAGAATTGACTGGTGAGATTCAAACTACTTAATCGAAACATACACAATGAATAAAGGGTCCAGAAACAAAAAGGTGGTCTGAGAGTTTGACTGCTTGAATGATACAAATCATGTAAGTGTAAAGTACACAAAAATCAATACAGCCTAGCAGCTCCTATTGAAATCAGCAAATTGAGAAACTTGTGGTATTCATTCTGCTTCTACATGCTTGCAGGATTAATAGGTGCAGTGCCGTGGAGAGCCAGTGTTTGACAATGAAGCATGAATCCGCCAATACGCAAATCGAGTCCGCCATGTGTTTCTGCCTGGAATGATTTAGGATCAGTTGGGAGAGCTCCTCAGAGGTTAAGTGGGGAGTCTGTGGTGCATTGCACCTCTGAAAGCAACCAATACTGACAAGGATGAAAGATATCCTGCGCAGATATATTAGTCTATTTATTTTAATTTCAAAGGCAGCTTGAAAGAGGAACCCGATAAAAGTGCCTTTATTGCTTTAATGCATGTTATCAGATGCACAAATATGCGCGTAGCAAAAATACACATGTATGCTAATACACAAACAGATTTTCCTATTCCAATGCAGGCAGTGACACAAATACATGTAGATTGTTTCATTATTGCTAAATGGAGCTTTCGTAAAAGACCAAACCAGTATTTGAATGCTGTTTTCGGCACAACTAATGAAAGTGGGGCACCGCCATGGTGTCTCGTGTGAATAGACAAAATCTGAATCAGCTTTATCAGTGTGAAGCGTCATGTTCTGATGGTCCTCTGTGCAAAATACTTTCCAATTTAACCTGTCTCCCTGCCATGTCGCAGTCACTGCCAACTGCAGTGAGGTGGAGGAGAAAGGGGGGTACAGAGAGAGAAATGAATATTGCTACAGATGTTGATGCTGGGTGGGGTATTGATGGAGGAAAGAAAGGAGAGCGCTGCATCAGTGGGGTAGAGATTGCTGTGGTGTACAGTAGCACAAATCCTAAATTCTGTGCAGATCCGACGGTAGCTAGGAAACAGCTGACAGTAAAATGGGGGGATCAAAGGGATTAGTGTGCCCAGTTTGAGCCCAAACAGTAACCCTTCCACTTCTCCTACTGCCAGCCTTTTTATACATTTACCCCTGTATTTCAGCGTTTTGCTCGGCCTGGTAGACACGACCGATCTCAGCTTATCCAACGATGAGTCTAATTTTTTTTAATTTGGAATCACCCTTTTAACCACTCTTTAGCTGTTACTTGCTTTCAGAGACGGGCATGTATAAAAAGGTCATGGTTTCAATTTTAGAAGTGGGCTGAGTGGAGAAAAACACCCCCCACTCATACACACACACACACACACACACACATACACACACACACACACACACACACATAGGCTACGCAAAAATACAAAGGCCTACACACAAGTAATCCAGACAAAACAAAGACATCGCATCTAAAGGAAGAGGATGCACATGTCAGACGCAATCATTGCTGCCTTTTGTGATCTGAGTGAGATTTCTTGTCACTGGGGCTTGAGACGCAGCCTGTTTAATTCTGCAGGGGACTACCATGTCCCAAATGCCTCGGTCACTGTCTCCTCTTATCTCAGAGCAAGAGTGAAGTCACTAAACAAACGAGCCCAAGCGTCCCCTGTTGGGGGCACGTACTGTACTGTACCAGGAGGTCTTCTGACAATATTGCCCCCCCCTGTCTCCTCACTGGAGATGCAGTGGACACGTGAACACACTCTTGGCTAAAACATGAGGTTTACCCAAGAGAGTCAAGCCAAAACGGATCTGCATCACGTATGACATACATATGATAGCTCAAAACTGATTTGTGACGCCTGAATTAATCAAAAGCATTACGGCAGCAATAAAAGCAGGCTTAGCTTCTGTTTGTCCCTCTGTGTGAGCATACTGCACATGTGGACATATGATGGCTGCAGCTGCGCTGACTTGTGGTGCTGTTGCAGAGGCCTCGGGCTACATTTCAGCATCATTGTCCTCAAATCTTACACAAAGTGCCGGTCGAGCTATTTGAATTTGCAAAGTGCAGGGCTATCAAAGAATAATTCTCCTTGTTCTGCAAAAGAAAATGTTTGAGCACATATCTTACTGTAACAATGCTGAACATGTACTTTGCCTGTGGGGACTGGGAAATTTGAGAGTCAGTGGGATTATATCAGTTTAATGAATTTGCTCTGGCCGATGTTTCATTTTATGAAATTCAATTAAAAAGCTTTATTTCCATTTCTGTAATCACTCAAGGGGGTTGTCATAATTAGATTATAGAGAAGGAACTATGAGGAGAAATGACCAGTCAAAAATGTGTTCTTTGAGTGCTCACTATACCAATCCACTAGTGTCTTTCAAATGCTTCACAGTATTGTGACTCTATAGGGAGAGAAAAGCTGTAACCTTATTATTACGTAAAGATGCAGAATAGAAAAAGGATACTATGACTAAATGATCAGGTTTGTCTGCTATACAAGGATAGGAAGACATGCAGCTGTTAGATCTGGGAAATAGACCCGATCACTGTCCCCAAACATCTACCCTTCTACTTTTATCGTCCTCAGTGGGCTCTGTTCTCCATGTTCCCATTTTGTAGTTGAATGTCCTTTTATTGCTATGGATAGCATATTAACGTGGACCCCTCAGTCGGCTTGCCCTCACTGCATTAGTGGGGGAATAGTGAGAAGAAGAAGAAAAAAAAAAAAGACAATGCAAACGACAGAGGGAACATGTACTCTACCAGCTTTCTTACAAATACAGACTGCAGAGCTGACATATGCAAACTCAAAGGGTGGCAGTGTTTAAAAGCTTTAATCACACTACCGCTCAGAGCCCAATGTGGCGTTCCATTCTGCATCATTGAAAGCTTGTTTTATTAATGTTGTCCAGAGTGAAGTATGGTGGGGTAGGGGGGCTTGGGGGGGAGGGCGGGAGGGGGCATTATTCTCTTGATTTAAAGTGGGGTGGAGCAGAAACAATGGCCATGAAAAAAACATGGCAAGACTGTGAGAGGCAGCCCACTCCCATTACTTTAGAAGGCACAGTGCCCAAAATGGTGCATAAGAATAGCGTATGGAGAAAAGCGTTCACATATGATGTGTCTTCATGATACGTTAAAAACAGTCTCCTCGGGAGCAGAGTGGATTTTCCCTCTTGGCTCTCTGGGCTGATGCTCTGGTTTACGCCGTGGGATATGTTCATCATGCTTTATGTGACACATACAAGCCAATCAAGCCAAAGTGTGCCGTCTTTGAGCAAGCGGGTGAAGTTAAATCTTGTGTGAGTCTGATACCTAATTTCTCTCATTAGCAGCCAATGTTCACACCAGTTATTCTGCACAATTAACCGACTGCCACCAATATGTTATCAGGCACAATATTGCGGTGGGTCATGGAAAAAAAAGGTTTGTTATTAATTCTCACTTAAACTAATGATTGCGTATTTCAAAGGCTGGTACAATGGCATTTTTGTTGTGATTCCCCAAGGGAAGACCACAGACCGAGGTTTTCTTTTCTTTTTTTTTGAGTCGTGTGGAAATGAGGAAGTGCGCACAGTTGATGGAAATCAGGAGCCATTGTTGTTTGACAGTAGGCACCTTTGCAGTGATTGCCTCTGTTATTAATTTGTGAGATGAGAGGAGGCAGACTCCTCCAGCCTCTGATAGTTACGCACCGCATTAAAGAACTGCTGCTATGAATGACACTCAGGACTAATGAATATGAATACATTTATAAAAATAGGCACAGGCTCCCCTCTCAGTGCAGATTGGGAGTGACAGTCACATTGGCTGGGCATGGTTGATGAGAGAGAGAGAACCGCTGCCCCTGGAGATGGAAGATGTTGCAGGGATCAGACAAACAACCTGCACTCACACACAAAATCACACACAGTCGAATGCCCCAGCATGATGATATTCAAAAAGGCTTCAGCATTTAAGAAAGACACCCTTGTCATCTCATGATATTTACTCAATGGACGCAGACAAGCTGACATATCAAAGCCTGTGTCTACTTCACTGTTTTAGCCCTCAAATGATAATTATCCCTGTGTCCATCCTAGTTAATTGCTCCATTTGTGCATGATGTCACAACAAAAAGATAATTTTATATTACGTGTGAAATATTGAGCAGGTGGGAGGCTGGAGAGAGAGGACCTCTTTTACTTTTTAAACTCCACAGGTGTTATATGTTTAGCTAGTGATTTATGCTGCACAAACAACACATTTACTTCGCCCGGCAAGCAACTTATAGATTGTCTCCTGTGGAAACAAAGTGCGGTAATTTATTGTCATTAACGCACAGGTCATTACATTCAGATTGACTTTGGGAATGTAAAGACATGTCAATTTATCTCTTCGTGGTTGTAGTTTGGCATTTAAGCACAGTCATTACTTTACATGCCCGTTAATCATGAGCCGCTGTTAATTGAACAACATGTATTCAGATCGTATCAAGTGTACAAGATAAAGAAGTATGCTTTAAGTTTCGTAGGTTTTTTTTTTGTTTGTTTGTTTTTTTTTTAGCTGCAGCTGTTTGAAACCATGTGAAGATTTATGCAATATGAATCTTTTTTTTTTCACCTTCTCAACAATTATGCTTTTTCAACGAGTAATATATCACGTGGTCTATCTCGTACCGCCTCGTCTCTCAAAAGGTTTATTTAATTTATTCACATCAAAAGCCTTGACCTTAATAAAAAGAGAGAAATAAAGTGTTTCGCTTTCTTTAACACAGATGAGATACAGAAAACAAACATATGCAAATGTGTTCATCTGTTTCCCTCTGTAGGAGACGATTTTAATTGATTAATTGAAGATGTTTATTTGATTGGCTTCGGCTTGATAATTCAAGCTGTTCAGTTTAGGTGCAACAGCATGACTGTTTCCCCTGCTTTCATCTTTTTCCCAAGAATTAATGTCCTTATTTTTCTAAGTTTGAAGCCCATGCAGGGCCAATCTTTCAAAGATTTGTGAAGGACTTTGATTGAGATAAGTGGGGTATCCATTGCATTTGACAGACGTAACCTTGGTTAGTGTTCTCTGGCAGCCACTTGAGGAGCATGGCAGACTGTGAGCGCTGAACATTGGGCATGACTGACACCATGGTGCTAACCTTGAGCCAGGTTCCTGTAGAGCAGTGGCTCAGTATTTAAGGCCCAGAGAAAACTCATTGAGCAGCTGACTTAACTGGGTTAGACTACACCGATGGATGCAAGCCATCAGACTGAACTAATTAACAGCTGAAACAACCTTGAAAGCTGCAGACAACAGTGTGTTAGTAGCATTTGCACCCCCCCCCCCCAAATTCATTCCACTATTTTCTGGTGTCTGTGTTATGTGCTATGCTACTCAATTAATTTATTTTGCTCTTGAACAACAGTTACTTTACAATCTTTTCTCACCAGCTGTACCGTCCCATCAAACCATTCTGTGGAAAATTGTAGAGGCATAACAGACAGATAAAAGCACTACATGTTGCCCCTGAAAAAGCTGTATTGGTTTGTGGGGTTGGAGAAAGAGACAGGGAAGGAGCGGATGCAAGAGCAATCTTGGAAAAAATGCTCATCACTTTGCAGAATGCTCATGACGACTCTGCTTATTGGGGTGACTCACTTACAGTATTTACTTGTTATTTGTATGCCACCATGTCTGCGTTCATAGTGCTGCCCTGGAAAGTGAATATGTGTGCTTTTGACATATGTTCAAATGAATAAAAAAAAAAAAAAGAATTACTTAAAGGGGAGACTCGTCAAATTCTGTCATATCTGAACTCTCATACCACTGAGCCCCAGGGATTCTGTTTGATTTCCTCCTGATTCAGCAAGGCTGCCATTTTCTTCTGAGGGTAGTTTGTGTGAACTGCTGCTGGGGGTCAGGGGCCAATTCAGCATTATTGAATAATAAATAAATAGAAATGTGTTCCGGCTGTAGCTGATCCCTGTTGTTTCTTCTCCTCTTACTTCCCTGGGCAGACAGACAGTTGCTGGAGGCTTGTATTCTCTGTAATGGCCTGTATATATGCAGGGTTTCATATTTCAATCACCGGCACGGCAGTAGAAATTGGTGGTTTAAGATGAAGTTGAAATTGGAAAGTGGCTATCGTGTCTGCATGAGGAAACACATTTGAATACCAGTTGAGAAGGTGCTTGGCAGCTGCAGCTAGAACGCAAACTGACAAGTTCTTAGGAGTGGAGTCTAAGTTAGAGCCACAAGTGCTTCAGCGCCTTTCAGGCCTTTGCCAAATGATTTTTCAGTGGAGGTCGCATCAGGGACAAGAGATTTGAGGAAGTATTTCATAATAGCCCCATAATCAATGATTCATCACTGGAAATATTAATGGGACATAAATGATGTATTGGACTCTGATGAGGTAGATCTACAATCACATTGTTAAATGTCACAGGACTGTTCATTCATGGTAATAAGGTATTTGTAATTATTAATGCTTTGTGTTATTTGGCTACAAAGTCTGTATGGAAAGCGATATGCCGGCACACATTCATTTGCTTTTGTAGTTGTGCTGCGAGACAGTCGAAAATTAGTTTAAGAGTTTCACCTTTCGTTTCTTGCTGTCATTTTTTTTTTCAGTTACTCGCACAGTCTCTTCTCTCTGCTACATTAACTGAATATTCATTATGTGGCTAATAGTGGTGCCTTTGAAGAGGAATGATCCTATTTAATTTTCTCGCCTGAGAAGGAACAAGCCTGCGAGGAGAGAGTGTAGGAGAGGAATGTATGGGAAAGATAAAGGGGAGGGAGTGAGAGAATTAGATGGAGCGATGAATGGAGTGGCACTGGGGCATGGAGTTTATGGACATGCAGTGGTGGGACAGAGGGAGGGAGGTGAGATGAGTCTACAGATTACAATATGATTATATCAGTCTATCTGCCTGATAGCACTGACTGACCTGCACTTCCACAACTCCTCCATCTCTCAATACAAGTGCAGCGTGTGAGGAGACGCTGTTCTCTCCCCCCACAATGTGCCTCTGCAGCTTGGAAGAAGAGAGTCCTACTACTTTTTTTCTTTTACTCTTGGCAAGAGTGGATCAGATTATGAGGAAGAAAAAAAAAATTCAACCAGTGGCCGCAGTGGTATTTCTTCAGTCCAGCAGCTGCAGTCCCTGGCTGTGTTTATCGCTTTATTGATTACCATCACAAGGCAGTAATTTGCCAGGACTTGCAGGGACATGATTAAAGATCCGCCAGCGATGCATGGTGGCTCAGGTTGGTGCTGGGATGTCATGTTGATGAATACGCGCTGACATACATACACACGTCCACAGACACTAACACGCTGGTAAGCGGGGAGGGCTTGAGGGAGGAGGGTGTGGGGTCCATTCCTGTCATAGACATCAATGGCTCTAAATCTCCTGAGCTAACCTTTTAATGCTCTCAGATCCTTATGGCTGGCTGGATAATTGATTGTGTTGGGTCTAATGGGATTAAGAAGCAGCAGTGGCCTTGGGCTGGACACAGTGGCAGTGATGGCATCAATGGTAGTGGATTGGAAGATGGTAGATACAGGCATATAAAATGAATGGAGTGTGGATTGAATTGAGAGAGAGAGAGGTGTGTGTGTGTGTGTGTGTGTGTGTGTGTGTGTGTGTGTGTGTGTGTGTGTGTGTGTGTGTGTGTGAGCAAGATGGAAGGAGTGAGACAGAGTGACAGAGACAGACGGCTTAGGACAGAGACTGAGACAAGCAGCAGATTTATAAAAGACTGAGAGGAGAGAGGAAAACAAAACAGGGTGAATAGATAGCTGCAGGTCTGCTTCTCAGTCCATCCCTAATTAGCTGTATGAGAAAACCAGGGAGCTGATGGTATCCCCAAGTGAAAAGCTTGTTAGCGTAAGAGATGCTATCTGCTGGCTATTGGTTTTGGCTGTGTTTTGCACGCTGGGTGAGTCACTGGGTCTGCGGTGTGCAGTGAGATGAAAGCGTCGGGAAAATGAGAGCCAAGGTGGTGAGGCCCATCCCCCTCTTATCACCAGGGATAAAGCCTGTCCCATCCTAACATATCAACAGCCGCTGTGCTTTAGCTTCATCCCTTACACCAGAGCTTGTTTGAATATGTCAGTCTGCTAGCCCTCCTTTCTTCTCTGAATTATTTTTAACTTCCCTCCACACTTGGGACGAGATAAAAGCAGAAGTTGTGTGTGGGAGAGTAGTGAGGGATGAGGCTGCAGTTAGTCAATTTTTGCTGGAGTTTTCACTGACTACTTGTCGCCCGGTATGTTGCAGCTGTGTGTCTCGTGTCTCCTTGTGCAGCACATGCTATATTGTGAGCTCACATGCAGCACAGAACTGTTATCATCAGGCCAAGTTTTCTTTTCTTTTTTTTTTTTTTTACGTCTTTTATTTATTATTATTTTTATTTTCTTTTTTATGCCTACCCACTCTGTAGTACGGCACACAAACACCTCCCTCTCCAACTATGTTGTATACCACCAGGCTCATAGTATAAGGGTTAACAGGGTTTGTCCTTGCTGGATTGTTGGCCCTATTCATAAATCCAGCCAGCCAGATCATGCCACAGATCCAGGTTTTGTCTCTAATGAATAGAAAGCCTGCTGCAGCCCACCAGCCCTTTATACTGAGCCACGTTTTCTCTTGGGCTCAGAATATGCCAGGTCAGGATAAATGTTGCCATTTTGCCAACTTCCTCTGGCAAGAATAGTGAAGCTAAAATGTGTCATTGTGCATATGTGTCTATGGGTGCATTGGTGACAGTACAAGTGTTGGTTAATGAGAGACAAACAGAAGAGAGTGAACAGAGGGAGGGTGCGAGAAAAGGTGGATGATAAATCTGCCGTTTATCGAGTAGGCTAAGTGTGTCTGCTTATGCTCTGGTAGGAATATTAGAGATTATGGGGAACTGCGCAGCACATGAAAAATCATCTTGTGTGTTTGCCAGTTAGAGAAAATGTGTCACTCTGACCTGGCTGCCTGCCTATTCTTGTCGAGAAGATGACAGGTGAGGGGTTGCTATGGTTACCTTGAGTAGGGGTAGGGTTGGAATGGGTGTTTTTGTGTGATGGCCTCGCAATTTCACAGTTAGAACTTTTTTTTACGCCTCACATGCTCTGTGGTTTTGTTTAGGTGATGGGTGGTATTGTAGCACCATATGGGTGCAGCAGGTGTTACTAGTCGGAGAGTGCCAGTCTCTGCACATAGTGGGCGTTAGAAAGCGCCATCAGTCAGCCCTTTCTCACTCTGCAGAGACTTCCCACAGAGCCGTGTTGCCCCTACAAGGGCCAGATGCTGCCTTGGTGTGCTCTGCTGCCCTCTTTCCTCTCTTCTCTCAATCCCAGGCCCACATCAAACACACATATTCCCCCCACGGCTCTAAATCTCTTTAATTCCATCATCTGTTGCCCATTGAGGGCAGCAATTTAGTCTTTACGCAGCATTTTAGTGTGCCATTAAAAAAATCTGTGAGGTTGGTGGCCAGGCCCCGTAGCAGAGGTGGCCCGTCTTCAGTCTGTGTTTCTGTGTCTAACCTCTGCATTGCCATCTCCAGGGGCACATTTAACCATAAAGATAGTGTTTGAACAGCTCGGCCTGGACATGTAGATATTTCATTATATATCTCCTACATGTTAATCTCGGTGATGTAGATGACTGTCCTGACATCACTCAGATATTGTGTTAACCACAGAGGCCACACTATGTGGTAGTAAGAGGCTGCCTGAGCAGTTATCAGATATTATTTTTACCTCTTTCTCTGCAGTCAACAGTCTGAGATGTGTAGAAGTTGGTCACAGTTGAGTGTCTGCTATAATGTCTGAGCTCTGACCTTAACCAACATCTGGAGAGGAGGGTTGTAGGCTAAGTGCTACTGCATGGATTTTATAGACACTAGTTTTATGTAATTTCCAGCTATTTTCCTATTACTTTTACAGTGATTGGAAACTGTCTGTGCTCAGTTAATAACTTCCCTATCTCCCAGATGGAGAGCAACACCCACACTCAAAACAATGACGGAACAATAACTCGCAAAATTATTCCGTTTCGCAAAATTATACCAGTATGAATTGTTTACATCATTACAGCAGCACTCTAGACTAACCTGATGCTCCTCAAGCTTAATAAGTTGGTGGTTTTGCCCTGTACTGAGTCAGGGGTCTCCTGAGGTCATGTTTCACTGGTTTACTCCTACTAATGGGGAGTTGGATGAACTGGTGTTGGCTGTCTGCCACTCTGGAGGGCTGTTCTCCTCCTCTGAGGTGAGAGAGAGGCTGTGTCCTTAGCAGGTTTGTTCTTAGCAGTCTTGACATTGACACTAAGAGTGATTGGCCTGTCTTAATCAGTGGAGTGCCTTGCGGCACCAGGGAGCTTTTGTAAAGAATATTTTCTCTCTCCAAAACAATAGTCAGTCTTAGACTATTGCACACATTTCTTAGCAGGGTCACGGTGACCAAATGAGAGATCATTGTCAAGTGTTCCTGAAAGGAGCTTTGCAAGCCAGGCACTGTCACCGAATGAGTCATAGCAGATAGGATTATCAAATATAACATAAATCATCGTTTTACCTGTGGCACTGTGAAGCATTTTTTTCTTTATATACATATAAACTGCATGTTTTTTTAAAAATGTTGTGCTCTTCACGCTTCATTTAATCGGATCGATGTTGAATGTCTTATACCGCATAGTATTCCTATCAGTCTAACACAACAAAGAAGATGTTTACCATTGAGAAAGGAGAAGCTTCATTCATCTGTTTGATGAGATTATTATCAGTAAATATTTCCTGTCTACCTATTTACCCTGATGTCTCATTGGCAGTGCCTGGCTCCCATCTGGGAGTGTTTTTCACCCAGTATCTCGCAGACAAAGATAAACACTGGTGTTGTTTGCTGTTGAGCCAATGTCAACACCGGTGATGTCACTGATACCCATTGTTACAAACAAAACCACAAAACAGTGATATGGGATTAGTTTCCCCACCATCAGGGACAGCCCAAGGGTAGCAGAGAGATACTGGCCTGTATAACGCTTTGGTTGTGCACATCTTGGCGACAGCTGTCTTTCCACATGTCAACGAGAGCAACAAACCTAATCCGTGGCTGAATGGCACCTTGAACATACAGTTACAGAGGAGCAACAACATGCCCCCCACCCTCCCCTCCTCTCCCCCCTCACTCTTGAAATGCTAGGTGTTGGATTATTCGTAGTGTGGCAGATCATCCGGAGCCCTCTCCCCCACCCAATCAGCCTCAGAGGTGGATTAGAGGCCTGGTAATCTGACTGTGTGGTGACACATGTCAACCACGGGAGGTCTGCAGGGGGGAGTTGGGGCAAGTTAGAAATGGCTGGATAATCCAGGATATACAGCCCCAGAGTTTTTCAGTTTATTTCCACACCAACCCCCAAGTGACACAAAATCATACACATGTACGCATACGTATGTGGCCACAGACATGCAGGGGTTCCTGTGCTGGGCCCATGGGCTTTCTTGACATTACCACCCTGACATTACCTCCTCAGCACAAATCCAGCCTGGGATTCCTGTCACATCCTTCCACGGGCAAGACTCACATTTTCATTACGGTGGAGCCAGTGGCGCTGCACAACCTTTTTCTCCTCTCTTCCTCTCCTCTTCTTCTCTTCATCACCGTGTCAATCATCTCAATGCTGTCACTCTGGATCTGTCTCTGAACTAAGCTGTCTCACAGCTAAGATCCAGACATACTTGAGAGACCGAGGCAGACTACTCACCCAGACGCTATCCCTCTTGAAGTTGTACCAGTATTTCACTGCTTTCTGCCCCTCGGTACTTCCCTAAGTTTTTTTCTTTCTTTTCCCAGCTTTATTTCTCTTTTTTTTTACTGATCTAATTTGCAATATTTCCACATATTAGATGAAGCCTGTACATGCGGAACAGAGTACACATGGCCAGGGAATTGAGAAGTGCAAATAATTCCCTCATGTGGAAAGGCTGCAATTAACTGGGGATGTCAGCCTTTGTAAAATATAATTGAGTTCAGGACGAAATGAACGTCTCTAATCCGGCCGACAGAGCCCTGTCAATCAGTGTTCAACGCATCCCCAAAACCAACTGTCATGCTTGTTTATGTCTGTCTCTCTACTGAGTTTTTGGACACTAATGCTCTGGCAGCTGCCTCTCTTTAATGCGTGGGTGACGGAGTGGCTATGCGCTTGCCCGATGGGAGAGGCATGTTGCACTGTAGGGGGAGACTGGACATCTGTTTTCTCTGGTTGGACTGGAGATAACATTGTGCACTCAGGCATGGTGTCAAACACCTGTGTGACTGAGGCAACATTTTCCCCATTATCGCCTCTTGTGTCATGTGGAACGACACCAGTCGGGAATATATCCATTAGCATAGCATGGCTTCCCCTCAATTCGAAGGGTCAAACAATACGGTCGCCCAATCAGCTGTCTTTCTAGTTAATAGGCCTCCTTCTCTCCTGGAGCTACTGTATGTGAATTACCTTTCCCATCATTGCAGTGCTGTGCAAGAAATCATCACGATATCCTCCTGGAAATGTCAACCATTTACAAGACTCAAATATCGCCTGTCATGGCAAAAAGACCAGTGTTGACCTTAAAGTTTCTGGATAAATGAGCCCACTGAGAGAAAAATAATTTTTTTTGTTCTCTGTCGTTCCTTTCCACCTGTCTGTCCTGCAGCGGCGGCTACTTCAGATTCTGATCTATAGCCTTTCTCTAATCAACCCTCACCTCACATGCCAGAGTGTCACTCAAAACAGGCCTCTGTGTCTTTGTCTTGAGTGTGTGTCACACAGTTTAGTTTTTTGTGTGTCTAATAATTGCCTTTCAAGGGCCTCCTTAGCGATCCCCACAGATTCCCAACAGCCTCCCATGGAAATGAGTTAATTACAGGGCGCCTGACAAATGGCTGCCCACAGTTGTGGTGGCTTTGTAAACTCTCTTGACTAATCAGCTGAAGACAGAGCCTGTTCACTCAGCACGGCCTCATCACCAGCCCGACACTGTAGCTGTGGCTGAAGCGCCCCTAGTCAGAGATTAATAGTGTTGAACTCTCAGCGCTGTTCACTAACCTATGCTGTCATCTCAGCCTTGTCCACAAAAGCTGTGGTTCTTCACCCCCCCGAACACCTGTGGACTCGTTGTGTTTGAAAAAAAATCGACATGGTCCTCTTCAGGGTTTTGATCTCTCAGTGAGGTTGATTTAGGATTGATTGTCTGCACCCTGTGCTTGGTTGACAGTGAATCTCTTTGTTATGTTTCCTGTGTTGTGCTCTCTTTGTTTTTTTTCTCTGGAATCGTTAAGCAGGTGAGCGCTCTGTTTGTTTTGCTTTCTTTGAGTGATTCAGACATTTTTAAGCAGACGTTCTTATTGCAGCCCTTTGAAGATTCATGCCAAATGCATAATACAGTAAGTTCCCACCGTATAGTAGATCCTGCAATGTGAATTATTACAAACAACTGATGTGCAAATATCCAACATGAATTTCACTAAAATCCCTAATAACCAGAAATCTTTGTGTTCGTTCCTGAACCCCAATGAATTACTTTGCAACTGCTTACCTACCATATGTTGAGTATGAAACTAGTTTCTTATCCACTTCTTCAAAATTAGATACTCTGAATATTCATTTAATGTATTCAGTTGGCATTTTTTCAAATACAGGAAAATGCCTGCAGCATTGTTCGTGAATTTGAATAACCCAAAAAAAAAAAAAAAAAATCATAGAATAGAGCAGGAAGTCGGAGCAGTGCCCTGGTGTACCTCTCACAACACCTTTGCAAGTGAGTAAATGTGTGACAAATGAGTGTGTGTTGAGGGAAGAGGGAAATGGATGAGAGAGGGTTGTTGGGGTGTTGGGCATGCGTGATCCCCTTGACTGGGATCCAGAGGCAGAGAGCACTGAGCCCTCAGTCAGCACATCACATAAAAGCACCAGGCTTTGCAGGATTGCAAGTTTATTTTTTCCTCATTTGTTTTCCTTCCTCTCAGTGAGGACAGGTTTTCTACCATTGTGTGCACACAAAAGAGTCTGCCATTATCACAGCTGTAATCGACCATTACAGTTTCTCTCCCACCAGAGTGCTCGTTAACTGCAGGACAAAAAGCCTCCAAAACAGACAGTGTGTCCTGGTGCAAACAACAGGGTGGTTCATCATGCCAGCTTAAACCAGCAGCTTGTAAATTGAATCCTGTGGCATACAGTCAAGTTTACAGTGTTCAGTGGAGCTTTGCCACTGTCAAGCAGCCAGTAGAGCCCCAAACTGACCCTGAGGCTCAACAACACCTGGCTCTTCCCCTGTTAATCACAGGCAGCGATCCAATCTAAACACAAATGTCTTTGGAGCCCTGAAATATTATGTCAGACACAGACATTGCTTTAACATACTTTTATACCTCAAAACCAATACTTCTGCTTCATGCCTACGGGCTTATAGTCTATGTCAGCTGTACTGCAATGCACCTTTTCAGGGTTAGTCTAATTCACTGTGCTTCTCCCAGTGTCTGCATCCATTTGCAGGCTTTTGTTCCCTTTGTTAAGGCTTATTATTGACGCTAATGGGTTCAGATTCCATACATGATTGGAACCGTCAGCATCTTGGCGAAAATAAAGCCCGGCTGAAGATGGAGAATACGTTTTTCAAGTGTGTACCTGCCTGTGTGTGTTTGAGGACCAACTGCTACCTGTGTGTGCGCGTGCATGCAACTTTACCTATGCTTCGGAAGGCTCATTCTGGGGGCAGACTTGTGACAAATATCCAGTCGCATCAGACAAATGATGTGCGACAGCAATCACTTTACATTCCCAGACCTTAACAGATGGAGCGTGCTATACAGTGAAATAAACACACTGCTGAATGTAACACTGGTAAAGTCAGGCCAGCTCCGGGGGGGAAGGGGCAGGAAAAAAAACCATGGAGAAAACAACATTTGGCAGGGCTTTGTTCAGGGTTGCCCTCCGTGTTGATGGATTTAAGGTAGAGATTAAATCCGCTGATCAGAGTGACATTTGTCCATAACACCATGTCATCCATTTATTTCAAACACGTCTTCCCGTCCATCAATCTGCTCTCTTTAGACGTCTTCGTCTTTAAGTGTATTGTGGTCAAATGGGATTATGAGGGACTGGACCACATGGCCTGTGCTGGTCCCTATCTCCATTGGGGAATGTAATCCCACCCCAAACCCGGTCTGCCCTGCCTCATTATCAGATTGCCAGCATTTGTAGCAGTATTATACCACATACCAGCACTAACACTAACACTCTTTCACGATGACCCAAGTAGTTCATAATTTTTTTTTTTTCAGCTAACTGTTTCCTTTCTCTTCCTATATCTACCCCAAACTGTAGCCAAGGCGTTTGATGGACTATATTTGGTTGACTGAAAGTGTGTGTGTGTGTGGGGGGGGGGGGGGGTGGTAAATGGACTTGCAAGGAGATTACAGTGAGGGAAGTAGAACAACAACAATGTACGGATTACAGGCAGGATTTGTGTGAGGAACACATGATATCCTCTCTCATCCCTTTATCAGATTGGCTATGATGGGGAGGCAGTAGTGGCTGCATGAGACCAGAGAGGAGTAGGTTTTGATTCATTAGGAAAGAGCCAGATCAGGACAGAGAGCGATGATAGCAGCTCGTTATTTAATAGAATATCATCTCACAGCCAGATGAGACGACTGCCTGCAAATTCTATCCTAACAAGTAATGTTAGAATCAGCTTTTTTTCCTAAAACAAGAGGATAAATTGCATGTTTGATTGGATAGCTGCAGCAATTTATCTAATCTGCCTTTATTTTAGAACAAGTATAGTAATTTCATGGACAATGACACTTAATCTTCAACCAAGAGAAAACATCCTATTGAATATATATTCTAATCCATGATTTTAAAGGACTGCAACAGAGTGATGAAAGTCTCCAGAGGCCTCAGTAATTGGAGATCAGCAGGAGAGAAGGAACTCATATCGTATGGAAAAAAAGAGTCACAGATTCTGTGTAGGGTGGAGGTTGAGTGGATGGATGGGTCAACACACTGGGAGACTTTGCCACAATGGTAAGTGAGAGTAAATTGGTTTCTTTTAACGGTGACTCTAGTTGTTCTCAAACCCAGATCGTTATTTTTGTAACCATGACAACAAAGGTCTTTTAAGCCAAACCCTTAATGTTTGTTTTACCTTGATTTAGTACTAATATGAAACCGAACTTTGATCTCTCTTGTTTTTGTGAACAACCCATCATCAAATCAGTGATCAATCATAAATCAAATCTATTTGTCTATTTATCGCAAACAAAGTATTTATTTATTTATAAGGACGTAACACTTCTTTGTGTCATCCTCAGAGCAGTTTAGTTCAAAAGACTTGTTGCACATTTCACATCACTGTGGTTCTTTTTTTTTTTTTTTTTATCTTTCAGGCAGACATTTGTTTCATTCTGTTTTTTGCAAACAACTGGATTGTCTCACTGTAATGCACCGTATCTGGAATGAGTCCTGCTGAAAATACCTTTTGTTGAACAATCAGAGAAACTCTTGTCTTCAAGGTTTGCAAGTTGGTTGCTGAAAACCATTATTGAAAAGCAGTATTGTACAGGACAGTTTCCTTACAGCTAGACTGAAAAACACACACACAAAAAAAACAACCAGCACCGTCCTTTGAAAGAACACAGGACATGGGCATGTTTTTCTGAAGTGAAGTCTGCCACACAGTTGGCAAGTCACTCGAATCTGAGCTGTGAGGGAAGAGAATTTATAATTCAACAGACAGAAAATGAATTCTTCTCCTCCCGTGAAGCTGTTCTCAAGTACAGGGCAATCAAAAACATTCCCTTTCCCTTTAGTTATCTGTACTGACCGAGGGAAAATGAATACAGCTCCCTGCTGTATTTAGAGCCTGTGCTCTGGGCAACCCGGCTCTGACAGCATCAAACCGACAAAGCTGGATCCATCACTAGTCAGGCTGACACACCTTCTCACAGTGCTGTCCTCCCACACCTTTCTCTCCACTCCATCCACTTGTCTTCCCTAAGTACAGGGTTGCTATGCATGCAATCACTGTAAAGACAAAACTGGCTGCGGTTGACTTTCTGCAGTTTGTAGTTCCACCACAATGCCAGAAAGAGGAGCTCTCGATAGTGATGGACAAAAGAAAGAGCAAAGAAATAAAAAAAAAAGGGAGAGTGAGGGAGAGAGACTAATGGTAACTAAGAAAGGCAAAGAGCTTAGAAAAGAATAGAGGGAGAGAAATGAGGACGGAAACAGATTGAAAAAGAGGATGCCATGACAATTATAGGTAACAGAGCCTCTCACGTCAAAGTGGAACCCCATTTCTGGGAGCTGTCTATTCTCCCGAATGTGAGACAGTAAATACCTTGTTTCTATCTTCCCCAGACGTCATTGTGACCACCAGCGCCACAATGGAAACCCTGATGAGGAGCACATGCAATTGCTCTCTCTTAATAAAATCTCACAGTTCCCATTACACTCCGGCACAATGGGCCTCTCGCCCGGCAGCTGATTGAGTTCCTACTTTCCGGGAGCTATAATAGCAGCCAAGCCACTCCCTCCCACCACCCTCAACCAATTTACCCCACTTCCCTCCTCCGCCTTCACCAGCCTTCATTCAACTCCATCCCATGCCAGTGCTTCAATTTTTGACACAAGTGAGTCCCCATCCCTCAATGTTCACCCTACTCATCACCTCTCCTCTCTCGATCTACTTTTTTCCTTTTGTCGCCACCTTTGCAGCATTACCTCTCACACAGAGAAAAGAGTAAGCGAGAGACGTGGTTCCTTTGGTTGCTATTGATCTGATCGATAAGCGGCTACTTTTAGAGCGTTACCCGTCCTATTGATGTGAATCGCACCTTCATCCTGATGGCCTTAGTGACTGCAGAGAGAATCTGTCAAGGAACACTGCTGATTATGAGGGATTTTGGGGAGGTTTGCTGGAGGAGTCACGCGGTCGGGTGGATTCCTTTGCTGGGGAAAAGGGCAAACTAGTTCTCAGAAGTGGGTTAGGTTGTGGGAAAGAGGATTTATTTGGTCTAATTGCACTGTCCTCTCTAGCAGCACTTTGATATTTACCATAAATAGACTTGCAGGAGAATTCACCACAAAGTAGAAACACAATTGCAATGCAACGATGGAGGCAGAAATGATCAGTATTCGCTGATTTCATTTGAATTTTTATCATTTGAATGACATTCATTGGTTAAAAAAAACTAAACTTAAACAGCGCCTTGCATAAGCAAGATCGCTAAATATTAAGTTGGCTTTCCAACCATGGTTTTAAATAATAATGACCTCATCTGACCTTTGCAACTTTTTTTAAGGAGTGGTTTTAGTGTTGCAAATGCAGAAGTGGTTGGAACTGTCTTGTGGTTACAACAAATTAAAGGACGAGCATGAAGCTCGTATTTAATTGATTAAATTCGACTTTGCAGCCCACACCCATTTTGTAGTGGATGAAAGAAGTAATTTTCTTTTCCTTGTTGACTTGTAATGTTATAATCAAAACATTATCTGAGCATATGCACAGCAAAAATTATGCATGCAGACACATACATCCACACATACTGACCCGGTACATAAATACACACACATCAGTAAACAGACAAACACACACGCATACTGTAGTTCCTCACAGGTGGTAACCCATTAGAGACCTTTTGATTAGCTGTTTTCAAGATGTGAGTCAGGTAAACTGAGGCGCTCCCTGCTGCTGTGTGATGCTAGAAAAGGTCAGCAGCTGGTGGCGTCGCTCCTGTCTACACCACACTTACTCCCTGAGCAGAGTTCAGACACTCTGGGAGGGAGTAGGAACAAATATTGTATTCACTAGCAGGCTTCATGTGGAGCCCATGCATGTATGCTGGAGAGAAGACATTCAGAATTGTAAGGAGATGTCTTCAAATAGCACAAACGAGATGTGCAATTTCTTCTTTATGCCACTTTTTCAGATAAGAGTGTGATTTCAAGGTATTACTCTTTTCTTGCAGGCACTGTTAGAGATTTCTAAACTTGGAAGAGTGGTGAAAGCGAGGAGGAGATATAAAGAAAAAGAGAGTTGTTCATTCTGCCAGTGTCCAGTCTACTGTTTAAGTGAATCTGTTTCATCTAGGTTAAAGCTCTCTGTGCAAGCGTTCTCTCACTCTGACACTCCCCCGGCCTGCCATCATCTGCTTATGTCATATTAATTTCATATGGACTAGTATATGGACAGTCTTTGATGTACTTTATATTGCATTTTTGTGTGTTACTTATATTTGATCCAGTTGACTGACTTGTCTATTTCTGAGGGGACTGATACCATGAAGATAAGGGTGTCAGATCAGTCAGGCGCCATGCTTTATTTCCCCCCCGACAAATTCACCAAAGTTTTCACATCTCATCCTCGCACCATGGTGACAGCCCGACAGGAGGGGTCCAGCCAGACACATCGCAGCGATAGGCAGCTCACGCTGACAATAATGCCACCGTTGCTCATGCTGAAGAGAGCCCATCCCTTCTCATTTCATTGAGAAAGAACGCAGAGAGAGAGGGAGGGAGTGGTAGAAAAGAAAAGGGGAACAGATTGCCATCCAGTCGAGGAAAAAATATTTTATTTTTTGATCTCCAGTCTGCCACCGTGATGGTAATCCTTCTGCAACACCCTTCTTCTGCCGTGTATGTAGACTGTCAGACTGATAAACACACACACAGATTGTATAAACCAGGCCTGCACATACATAATCAACTTGTGTGCATGGTGCTAAGTGTCATTTTGACCTGGTAATCATTGCCTCACTTTTATAAATAGATGAACAATTACAAATATAAATGAACCACAACACTTGTTATGACATCTGAAAACAATCAAATCCAAAATCCATACTCCACTTGAGAACAAGACAAAAATATAGAGGCATAGTAAATGCTGGCCAGACGAGAGTTGGCTTTATGTTCTGCAAAAGGCAGGATTTCTATTCATTCAATCATTTTTGCTAACTTTTCCTCATAGGATGTGATGATATCTATACAGGTAGGAGATCTTGTTTTGTACTGCACACTGACCCTGTCCTCGTATGAACATTTCTTGTGATTAAAATCATCTCATTTGCACATATTATGTGCATGGGAATATTTCTGTACTTGGCAACATAACCTCAGCTGTCTTCAAAAGTCACAGTGGTCAGTGTTGAGCTTCTCAGCACAGTAGGTTGTTTGCCCCAATGTTACAAAATCCCAAGAGCTTTACTTCCCTCCTTTTGTACAATGTGAGCACAAAATGTGTCAAAGTTGCTTGAGTGAAAACCTGCCAAAATCATGAATGATTTCATGGTACACTGAAAAGCAACCAGTCATTTATAGTGTCGAAATGTGGGTGTGTGGTTCTTTGAGACTAATGTGATTACGCGCTGCACAAAAAAGTTCAGCTAGTTGTTTTATTTGGGGTTGGACATCTTAATCCATTTTTAAATATGAGCTCAAATCTGTGATTTTCACACCAATTACAATCATTTCTTTTACTCCGAGTATACGCCTTTTTCTTTTTTTCTAACCCTTAGATGATTTTGAAAAGGTTTTCCTATCTTTGTGTTATGCTTGAATGGGATATTATTGCTGAAAATATTCTGCGATGAGCTAACAGCAAGTTAAGGTTGCCATCTTATCGCAAGAGAAGATGAGCTTACTTTATTGTTGTCAAAAATAACCAATGAGAAAGCAAGAATATGATTAATTTGATAAATACGAATAAAATATAAAAAACATGATAGAGTAGAAAGTGAGAAGTAGATTTTTTTTTGAGGAGTGCCAAATGTGTTAAACACAAATAACACAGCATATCACAGACAGAACCTACGATAAACATGGCATTCTCTGGCTGATATGCATTGGATTAGATCAGAGTGGATTAGAGGAATGTGGAGGCAGGTTGGTGAGAACAGATCACCTAGATTGAAAAGGGATTTCCAACACTTCTAAATGAGATATGGGCATGCATTCAGAGATAAGAAGCTGCATATGAAAATGGGTCAATTGTTCTGCAGGTTTAGATTGTGATTAAGAAGATTACATTCCTCCACTGAACAACAATGGCAAAGTCAGACTGCAGCCCAATTGTACTTAGCCACTCCATCAGTCTGGCTGATCCCTATTTCGTCCTTTCACCAGCATTCAGACTTTCATGTTTTGAGCGAGGGGACTTAAGTTCTGAGTCTGTGCTTGTCAGGCAGCAGATTTTCAGCTGGAACAGAACATAACAAAGCACAGTATAATTTGCCCCATTCCCAGACCAAAGACTGTTTTGATGAAACAGTGTGCGGCAGTGTGTCTGGTCCCACAACCTTATCCTCCATTTTTCAGAAGAAAGTGATTAGAGCTGGGGCACTTAGGCCGGAGTTAGTGGACCGCTATTGATTGATCAAACCTGGCCGTTCAGTCCTGAAGAAGAGGGAGGGTTTCCATGCAGTCTTCTATCCCTTCCTAATGAAAGGGAGGCAAATCTTGCTGCCTCCTTTGATCCAGCGGGGATTAAAACAGTGTTTCTTATGGAGGTAGAAAGATCAGAGCTGTCTGTTTCTCTGTCTATCTGATGTATTGCTGGAAAAGACATGCAGATCTTCTGTGGAGTCTGAGCCTGGTTTAGTTCATGGTGGGGCCAGATTCACTTAGTGGTCAGCTGCCAGACCCCCGGCTGTTACCAGGCTTTGATCACCAGCATCCTCATTTATGATTTTGACTTATCTTTATTCATTTTCAACCTGTTGTCTCTCTTCTGATGATTTTATAAGATAGGGGTCATGCCTCTATCTTGTGTTTCTGTTTGTTTCAGAATGATATCTGTGTTTCCTGCTGTTACATGTTTCCTGTATGTCTGTGAACAGTTGCCCTTGTAATGTGTCACAAGCCGTACAATGAAGGCAACAGACTTGAGATTTTTGACAGTCCGCCTGTTTGCAACAAAGGAAAACAGGTTGGAATCAATAAGACCATTTTGATATGCACAACAGAGGCTTGGACAGCAATTTGAAGGAAGTCCTGAAAAACACTAATAAACTTGAAGCCACGCTTTTAATAATTAAGCTGATTTTCTTTGAGAGAAAACATTTTTGAGGGGAGCTGGTGAGGTAGAAGCCTTTGATACAGCCTGGAAGCATTCATAAAAGTTTCAGAAGTGGGAAGAGTAATTGACATTTTTCGCAAGTTGGCAGTCAGAATGTGCTTTGCCAAGTGGACTTAAGTTTGTGTGGTCAGTCTCTCTTTTTCTCCCCATGTCTCTCTACTTTTTTCTGTCACAAAAACAGAGTGGGACACACACACACACGGATCCACACACACTTACACAGTTTCTGTCCGGTGCATTTTCAGTTTGATCTGTTTTATGGATTTCTCTCACAGCTCAGTTGAAAAATTCAATTAATTGAGCTATGCTGTGAAATATCTATCAGATGAGGATACAGTCATTTTTCAGAGTGAAAACCATGCCGTATTCATATCTGCATGATGCACAGAGTGCAAAATATAAACCGTGGGATTTATGCACAAATCTGCCTGATTTATCTGTACTATAACACATACGCACAGAAAGAGAAAGAAAGGCAAGCACTTATGTGATGAAGCAGTCGGCCAGGTACTTAGATTTTCAAGCCCAAGGGGCAAGGGAGTGTGCTGTGATATGCACAGTGACATGCAGCTCTACGGTTAGTCGTACACTTGTTGTGTGCCCCCTTGTGAAGCCAGTTTGTTTAGCCTCCCAGCATCTTCCAGAACGATTAATTTATGCTAAAGCCGGCCGCCAGAGGGTTTTTTTTGTGTGGCTATTTAACTTACACACAGTTTTCCCACATGTATGTTACCACAGAGGGAGGGTGGAGTTGTTAAAAAGACGCTGATAGCCGCTGGCAGAAGCTGTAGCTCCCTCTGATCATTCTCTCTAGGAGCGTTGCGCATAAGAGATCGGAAACACAGTGGCATCAGAGAGCGAGAGACAGCCGGTTTCTGCACATCCTTTCCCTCCAACTACCTGTTCATTAGGCTGGGGACTGGGGAGCTGCGTGAGGCCTGGTAACTGCGTGTCTGCCAAAGGAAAGCCTGACATTATCGCCAATTTATCAGAAGTTGCTGAACTCGTCAGTGTACTACAAGGCATCAATGCATCAATAAATCAGCAATCACTCTGGGCGGTCTTGACTTGTATAGCTTCCTGCCGCCCCGACACACTTTTATATACTCCATTTTATTCACTTTTTATGTGCTGGGTTGATGTATTTTATCGAGCTAGTTACTACAGAACATAAACTAGGGATTACAACCTTGTGCATAAAAAAATCTGCCCCCAGAGAGAAATGGAAGCAATCTGTTTTTAATGTACCCTAATTCTCATTCTCTGCACTGCTTCCACGCTTCACTTTCCGTCACTCAGCCTGCCTTCCGTCTTCCCTGCGAATGTATGCAGAAACGGAGAAACATTTTTTTTTATATCCTATTATCCAGAGAATTTGCCTGGCCCTCTCACCCCTCTGTTTCCCCCCCCCCCTTTCACTTTACCTTTCTACCTGTTAAGACTTCCAGAAGCAGATGCTGTTATCTTGATGCTTTCAACAGCCTGTCACATCTACTAGCTGCTTCTTTCTTCAAAAGCTGTCTCCCACTACCTTGCTGTATGCACTCCCTGCGGTTCCTGATACCTGCTGGGAGGCATGTCTCAGACTTGGAAAAGTTCAGGGGGGAAAAGGAAGAACCAACACGAGGGTCAGACTGATAGAAGTAAAGGGGTGAGCACATGAGTGAAAGACTGAGGGGTGCCGCTGCAATAAGGTTGTTATTTATTTATTTATTTTTTCCTTTCTTTTTCCAAGCTGACTTTATTGATTTTTCTAACCTGAAACACAGCCACAGTAGAACCTTCCATCGTCCTATAGATTGGAATTGATTGCCTAGAGGCTCTCTTGTCCTGTAAATATTTGCAAGGCTTTATTGATTCCATTAGTGGCTGGCTGCTATTTGTGACAATGGTATGGATGGTTGCTGTTGGTAAGACTAAACTAATGCTGGGAGGCCGGTGCTTTTTTTCACAGCACATTAAGGTCTTGTTTCACATGTGTAACATTGTATACAACCTGTCCTTGCAGCCAATATCTGTTGAATGGTCACCTACTTGATTTGTGAGCCACGTTTCGAAAGCGAGGATGATATACTAGCTCCCAGCCATTTTCATTAGCCCGTTTATTCATCTTTAAAGAAGGCACCAATGCTCTAAGTGTAAACCTTGGCTGCGATCCTCCGTAACCCAATCTGATGTTGGCACCATGAAAAGGAAACGAACAGGTCTCCGCTTTAAGACAGCGTACATTCTTAAAAAGCTATACACAATGATCATACAGGGGCCAGCGATGAACCATGCATATAGACAGTGGATGTTTCATCAAATCTGAGGAAGTGAGGGGCCGGGAGAGAGTGCTGCTTAAGAGCACAGGGGAGAGTGAAGTGGCCCACGCACTGCTGCGCTGTTAAACCCACATCTCTTCAACCCCCACCCCTGCATATTCTTCTGTTGTCTGAGGAACACAAAGACTATTTTCAGGCAGCCAATCCACAGCAGAGTGGGAAACTGCAGCCCTGCTTGCCCCTAAAAGCCTTCATGACTTTTTAATTGGTGGCTCAGGGCTCTGCGTCCGGTGGTTGGAGAGTGGACCCCACTGCCAGAGCTCCACTCCACATACGGATCAAATCCCCCTCGCTTGAAATTCGGGGCCTGTCAAAGCAGTCAGGCATGGAGGCAGTGGATGGGTGGCATCTGAAGGTGAGCGAGGGAGGGTGAGAGACAGAGTTGGCAGTGGAAAAGAGCAGTTTGCGGTTGACTAGGGTGGATGGTAGAAGGGAGCCAGGAGCGAATGTTTGTAAAGGGAGCAAGAATTTATGTGAAACTGCTGAGAAAAGGAATAGCCTTGCACCAAAATAGCAATTTCGGAGGTGAGAAAGAGTTTGTTCAGTGGAGTTGTAGGAGAAGTGATGCGTGTGCGTGTGTGTGTGTGTGTGTGTGTGTGTGTGTGTGCGCGCGCGCGCATGCTACATTCGGTAGGGGCAACAGAACATTTAGAAGTGATGGATTGTTACAGCATACCAAACAGAGTAGGAAAGGTGGGTGGTGGATTTTATTGGAGAGCTGGAAAGGTTTTGTGATGAATAATAGTCATGAGTGAATTGGTCATTGTCAGAACCCTCCAGAGCCTATTGAATCAGCAAGGCTAGGGTTTTACAATGAGCTTCAGCCATGAAGATCAGCCTGTTGGGTCGTAATAGATGGAAAGTGAGTTGATGGAGGCAGGAGGTACAATAGATGAGGCTCGCTCTCACCGCTGGAGCAGCATTTGTCTGTGGGGAAATGGGCCACAGGAGAGACCTGTGTACCTCCCACACACTGTGCAGAGATCAGAGAGCAATATGGATGCATTTGATGAGCATGTACAAGCACATGCGCACGCACGCACGCACACACACACACACACACACACACACACACACACACACACACATAAACGTGCACAGGTACATGCACGCATTCAATGAGCAGAGTAAACATGCTACGAGGGTAGCATGCCGGCTAATGACTGTTGACCCATCGCTAATGATCCCCCTCAACTCAGCCAGGAACATGATGGGCTTTGATCTGTCTGTCATTAAAAGGGCTGTGGAGTACATGCACGTCTCTTTAATCTAGTGAAGAATTCAAATATACATGGATCAACTCACCAGAGACACGCTCAACGTTTGCAAGTGTGTATCCATATAGGAATAATTATACATGCAGCCTTACAAGTAAACACCTTCTGTACATACATATACTGTGCATTTACTGTACAACATGTATTAAAGTCAACAGATGTGCAAATACATGCAGTGATACTGTGGCATTTCACACACACACATACACACACACACACACACACACACACACACACACGCGCGCGCACACATGCACGCACGCACACACACAGGAAAGCACAATAAGCCCTTGAATCCATGGCAGAGATTAAAGATGTCATTTACTTGCTTTGGTAAAAGAGCAGTAATAAATAAAACAGATGATTTATTAATAACCAGAGTTGTAATCCAGTGCATTATATGTGTATTAAAGCACATTACTTACCATGGCATGGTAAATTAAAGTGCTTCTAATAAAATTCTTAAGTGCCGACAGGCATTTCAAAGCAGCAGCAGATCTCTGAGCAGTATCTGCTCAGTGTCTCGCTAATGGGACTGATGTAAATATGTTCATTTGTGAATCTTCCCTCCAATTTAGCGCTGCTCATATTGTAGATGAAGATTATGCAGGGATTATGAGGTTTGAAAAAAATGCTATTTGATGTGTATTTATGCACGGTTTATAGATGTAGTAATATGGAATTAGGTCCCATCCTGGGTGGAAAATACAAATGTAAAAAGTGTCACTCCTACCTCCCCCATCTGGCTCCCTGTCAGGTTGTCATTTAGTGATATTCATTTCCAGAAGTGGAAATTTAACAGACGTTTATGATGCAAATCACAGGCTATAACTCTGTGTGGTGTGGAGGGCCGCATTAAGCCTTCAAATCACTCATGCCTTTGCTTGGGCGCCAGTAACATTATGCCATATCCGCTTGATCGTCCGCACATATTTCAGTGTGCGATTGCAGCCAACAACAGTCAATCCCTCCACTTTGTGGGTCCTCAGAGGCGGAGAAAGTTTAGAGAATTACCAACATTTTTTTTCACACTGGTGTGTTAAGAGCAGTGGTGGGAACATTTCAATAACAGCGGGGGGAAAGCTCTGAATACATTAACCTGATGGAAGATGGTGTTCCTATTTAAATTTATGTAATTTCTAACGATAACCTCCAGGATATTCGTGACATTGTATGAAGACTAAAATTGCTGTGGTTGTAATTCCTTTTTGTATATAAAGAGCTTTTGCATATGTATAAGACTGTCAAAAATAGAGCTAACCTTGGTTTTTACTTCCAAAAATCCCAAACTCCGTAAGACCTTCTCTTGCATATGAAATGGAGTGCAGAGAGTGAAAGGTTTGAATCTGGGATGGGACAGAGTGGATTTGGGGTTTTTAAGTTGCTGCGCTCATATGAAATGGAAGAAAACAATCCTGCCAACAACACTTGGAGCAATGTTTTGAGTGCAAGGTTGTGAATATAATTAGAAAAAAAAAAAAATCATCGCTCTCATGTATGAGATAGCATTGTTGTCACTGGGCTCTAAGCTGTTGTTGTGAGCATTATAAGAACTGTTGATTAAGGGGTATGGTTGTCTTGTAAGGCAGCCTGAAATTTTTAGATCAAAATGATACAATCTTTTCAAGTTGAAATGTAGCGGACTTGTTACATTAATCACAAGGTGAGCCGATCGCTGGTACTTTGGAACGAGAAAGTTGATAAAGTGCACAGAAAATGTGATTTTAAGTGAATAACAAAAAATAAAATTTAGAGCACAGATATTCCACTCTGTAAATTGTGTACACACATAATCAGAGAGGAGAGGAACGAAATACACATCTTTAAGGCTCTTGTGTGGTCTGTCAGAATTAGCATCTTATCATTATTCATTAATTTCACTCTCAAGCATGCATAATTTTATAATATTCAAATAGGACGTTGTTATGCTCACCCAATTTTAACAAGTCATGTTTAACGCACAAAACTATCTTAAAGGGTCGTGTGAGGAGAGCAAAACAATTAGTATCTCTGACTGAGAATTTTTTGCTTTGTTCGGGTTGCATGCCTCTCACTCAGCACCCCGTTACTGTATCTGATAATTGCGACGAGCGATGTGGTGTGAAGTCATGTAACAACCAGCCAAACGCTACCATTAGCATAATGTCAGGGCGTTCAGATCTCTGTCTGCCTGCTGGCGTAGTGCTGGCTGCCTGTCTTCACACAATACCACACTGCTGTGTTCGTCTTCTGTCTTCCCTCCTGCTCGGGGTGCACGCGCACTTCAGAGGCAGTGCACCGGCAAAGAAGTGTGGATGCCTCAGAGGTCAGACTTGTGGCCTGATAGCAGGCTGTCAGCTTTGAGGTTCCATCTGAAGGAAGTGATTTTGGGGGTGATGGGGTAGTGGCTGTCTTTCTTTCTTTAATGTGATAGAGAAGAGGCAGTGATGTGACGAGCTCCATTCTGTCAGCTCTCACACTCCAGAGGTCTCAATTAGGAACATGGACTCCCACAGGCTACCCTGTTCACAGAGGTGATGATCCTGCTACCCTCTCACATACAATCCACTCTGCTCACCATATACTCTTTATCACTACTTGTATATCCCATCTAACTGTTTCCCACCATAGACCAGGAATTTCTCACATGTAATCGAATCTGTGTGACCTATTGTCAATGTGAGAAACACCTGAGATCCCAGTCCCTGAGTGAATGATGCATTCACGCCAAAGAAGGTGTTTGTCTTCTGCAAAACAGGTAAATAAAGCATTGCCAACACTGATTGCTTTTCACGCCTGAGCCAAGCTGAAGGAAGGGAGACAGGCAGGCAGGTCATGTAAATGTAATGAAGGGAGATAATAATTCTTTTTTCTGTCAGCTGCTCTGTGTCATTAGCATTTACTGCAAGCCCCTGCCACTCACTGCTTGGCGCCCATGCACTCTGCTACACTGATAAGAATCACAATCACCAGCTATTCCACACGCATATATTATAATGGCAGGCACAGTGATACCTAGCAAAACACTATTAGCATGCCAGTGGTATAGCTCCCATTCAGAGGTTCAAAGGGATCGGTTGGGGAGAAGAGCATGGATGGGACATGGCAGTTTGAATCCATGCATTTTGCCTGATAATATTCGGGTGTCTCTATCTTAAAGACACACAATCACAAACACGCACGGGTGAGAATATTCACACAAATATTTTATGCACAGGCACACACCATACACACATGACAGGATGAGGGATAAAATAGAACAAGTAGCAGAGGTTTTCATAATGTCAAGAGAAAAGAAGAGTCCAAAAAAAAATTGCAACTCCATCTATATGTTAATGGTGGGTGGGAAAGATTCAGATTCTGTTTGGTGCATCAAGCAATTAAATCAAGACCCGTCGAATAGCAACAACTTCTCGAAGCTACCCACAGGTCCCGGGATGGACAGGCAACACAGCATTGCAGGTGCATCTGAAAATATGCATCTCGATGCGTGTGAAATAATGTTTCCCCCACCATACCATCTACTAATTAGGATCTAATTATCCAGGCTAGTGTAAACAATCGCAGCAGATGGCATTACGCACAGTATTAACTCTAATGACCCAAGGCTCTGTGGAATTCACATTTCAACGCGTTTGTTTATTTTATTTATTTATTCTGTTAGTCTTTGCCCTACTTTCTAAATTCACTTAGGCCTATTTCCAACCTTCTCATGCTTTGAGAAAAAATCTGGCCGCCTCCTATTCCCATTGCTGCGCTCACTGCTATTTATTTTTTTTTCCGCTTACCGTCATTTATCTGTTTTGTGTTGCTTTCTGTAGGTTTTTTTTTTTTTTTTCCTTTTTCAAACAATGTCAATTAGCTCTCACAAAGATCAAATGAAATTTTTTTACCTATCCCCCCCCCCCCCACACACACACACCTGCTACCATCTGCCTTCTCCCTGGTGAAAAGAGAAAAGAGGGGAAGTCAGAAAGAGACACGTGTGTGATCTGGCGTGCAAAAACCTTGCTTCTTCCTTCAAATCGTAGAAGCTGTCTGGCACACCTGGGGAATAATACTGTGATGTCAGTCACATACACACACTAGGCCTGGGTGGGAAGCCTGGATCATTTGCCATTGTGTTGTACCCACAAGAGCTCTCCAAACCTCACCTCCTTAAGACAAAACAATTCCGTATTTCTGGTGTCTATAGCTTACATTTTTGAGTTGATCCATTGATCTGTTGCTTCCAAGAATATGTTCACAGCTCGCTGCTGCAAGACATAAATCTAATTTGAGTGCTACAAAGTCTGACAAAAATCCTGGTTTTATCTTTTACAAACCTATGACTATCTCTTGGTGATTAAAGAAATAACTTTCTTACATCTAGCTACAGTTGTTCAGCTGTGGTTTCCCCTCTGCTGATCGGACAAGGCTGAGCTGACTGGAGACTTGATGCTGCAGAGGGCGTGTAATGGTGGCTATGGGTGTGCGAGGTCTCATTAATTAACGCCGGGCCTTGTGCCTGTGCTCCTCTGCGTGCCGTGTTCTCTGCCAGGAGCTGGACTTGCTAATTAGGCTCCTGGATATCATAGACACGTCCCTCGGTAGGCCATACAATGTACTGCTGGTGACTCAGAAACACTGCTAAGAAGAATGGGAGAGTAGTACCAGAGGATGGAAGATACAGAGTACGGAGTGGTGCAGAGAGACGGAGAGAAGATGGAGAGATTTCTTGGCAGAGGGCTCAGAAGGAAGGGACACGGGGAGTAAAAGTGTATGAGCGAGATGACAACTGATGAGAGGGCAGGGAGAGAGAGTATGAAAACTACTGTATTGGGAGAGATCAAGGCCACCAAGAAAGAGAGACTGCCACAACACGCAGGGAGGAAACTGTTATTGTGGTGGGGAAAAGAGAGAAAAGAAAAGAAACTTAAGATGGAAAGAGGGGGAAAAAAGAGGAGGTGAATCAAAAAGAGGAAGATAGTTTGAGACAGGCGGAGCATAGCAGAGAGGTAGAGGAAAGCACTCAGAGGAGCAGTGAGGCAAACAGGGAAGAATTCCAAACAGAAAGGCTGTGTGTGCGTGTGAGTATGTGTGCGACTGTGAATTTGTCTGCGCTGCCTGCTGGAGTGTGTGTCCAGATAATTCAATCTGCTGCCCATTGACTGGCCTCCCGCTCCGTCTTCACTCCTAATTAAATCTCCATTTGTTGGCTGGATGCTACCGCTTCTAATTGTGTGGCTGTGGCCTCATGTAGACACACAGGCACACCTCAACACACAAACACACACACACACACACACACACACACACACACACACACACACACACACACACACACACACACACACACAGGCCCTGCAGCGAGTGGGATCCCAGACACGTCACCGCGGTACATTACACCTCAATTAATCACATCAATTACACATCAATTAACCCGTGGCAATCCGCTAAACACAGCTGGGATCCAGGCAGCATTTCATTTGCAGCGACCTGAGGACTTTTCCTGCAACATCAAAGCAGACGCAGCATCAAAAAGAAAAACATTTTCAACAACTTCTCACAAAAATCCATACTTCTACTTCATCTCTTCCTCTGAGCAGAGAGCATGACTGCATGAGTTTTTAAAAGCATGTCATGAAGCCGATATGGCCACAACATAGATACCAAAAGATCTTGGACAATGCACATTCGCCTGGAATGGTGGACAAACATGATTTAGAGGCAATAAATCCAAGGGGGAGCTGGGAGACATCAAGCTGTGATGGACTGGCTCTCGCATACAGTATGCAGATGCTGATCTATAAGCCATTTCTCTAAATGAATGGAGGTCTACATGGAGGCTCTCCATCTCCACTCCCTGTCTTTCAGGCCTGGCCTGCTTGTTTGGCTTCTGCCGTAATGGGTCGCTTCACCTTGCTGCCTAGTGCTGGAGGACACCCTCCCTCTCTTTTCATTTCTCTTCCTCCGCCACTCAGTTCCCCCTGTTTCTACATCAATTCTCAATTTCTCTTAGTTTTTATCATTAAGCCCTGCATTTCTTTCACCATCTGTTTCACTGTCGCTCTCTCTTCTTCCTCTCTGTCTTCCCTTGTTCGCTCTCTTTCTTAATCCCTCGTTTCGTGTCGGCCTGCCTTCTGACTCCCCTAAGTGATGGAGTGTAAATCTGTGTGGTACCCGCTGATATGGTGACAGCAGCTTGTGATGAGCCTGACCTTCAGAATGGGCCGTGCTTTCACGGCGGGGAGGTTAACTGTATATTTTGGATGTTTGTGTATGCATTTATGTGTTTGTTTAAAGTGCTTCATGCCCCGGCCCTCATCTCAACTTGTAAAGCAACAAATGAATGACAGAAAATAACCTATTATGTGTGTGGGTGTACATCTGTGTGTGTTTGCTTCTTGAGCATGTGTGTATTCATAAGGGAGAAGTTTTGCCAGCTTATAAGATGCTTTTAACTGCCCCCCCCCCCCCCCCCCCCCCCCCGCCAAACCAACACCCTTTCACCAGCCCATTGCAAGGCCAAGGTCACTGCCATGACAGTTGCATAACCCCCAACAGAGAGGCTAACCATGACCCATCTCACATGTTTAAAGTCCAATTGGAGAGGCTAAATGACAGTTGTAAATTTTCCTGGATGACATGATGCACTGTGGGGTAGACTGGAGTGGGCGATGGAGCGGCGAAGTTATGTGCATATGTCTTTGTGTGTGTTTCTAGCAGGAGAGAAGGAGAGGTGGATAAATTAGATAGCAAGGTAGAGTGAGTGAGAAACCGAGTAAGAGTGGATAACATGAGACCTCCAAATGTTTCAACAGGCGGGGACTCCATTATCTACTAGTGCTGCTTCTGAGTGATACAGTTGTGCAGATTGCCAGCTGTTGTTACATCCGCTCAAACACAGGTGTCTGACGATTAAACCGAGGGCAGGAAGAGCTCCCTGCTGCCTGAGTGGAGCCGGGGTAAGGAGGTAAGGCACCAAAAAAAAGCAAGGGGGAAAGAAGACAAAAGCCGAATGTGAACACCTTCTGTGTGATTGCATGCCAGCATGGTGCAACGGAGAGCACAATGGGCTTTGGTTTTTAAAGCTGCCCTGGTGCCTGTGGTCTTTGTCTCACCGCCATTAAAATTCTGTGTATGCAGCAGGGCACCCGGCTGGACCCATGCCACCATTCAACCTTAGCTGTCAGGTTAGAATAAGGTGTTTTTATATCTGTGGTGAATGGGCTGTGGTGGTGCAGATTGAATGTTGGGGGGCAGCTGCTCGCAAAGCCCTCACGGTCTTCCCATGCCAGTTTTTGGTCTTCCCGAGATCTGACGACTTCGGTTGGCTTTTATCTCCGGTCATAGTGCTGCAGGAATTCCTGATCCAGAAGGACTGCCCTCTGGCTTTCCATCTGGATTTGAAACCTGCAGCAGGCACTGCCATGCACCTGCCAAACCCACCACGCTCCTTCATTCTTCATTGGAATGGAGGAGACGCTTTTTCCCCAGGTGGTGCGCTTCTTTTTCTTCCTCCCGCTACTTCTGTCATTTCTAGAAAAACGTTGACAGTCCACAGTTCTGTCTGTAAACATGTACATTAGGCTTTTGTACCATGAAGACACGGTGCTCTAAAAAGGGATGTCGGATCCAAATGTAGGTTCCGATCAGCAATGATGATTGAACAGTGGGAAAAAAAACACTACAACTTGGCACGTTACCATCAGCAGGACAGTAATTTACAGAGTAACATCTCTACTGTACACACTGTATATATTAACAGAACCTTGATCAAACACATGAAAGTTCGCATCTGCATAAGCAAAAATAGACACAGATATTTCAACCTTGACGTATCCATGCACAGTGCATATATTCTTCTTTATGTATGTTTTGCCATGGCTGACACACACACACACACACACACACACACACACACACACACACACACACACACACACACAAAGAAAACTGAAACACACTTGAAAACATAACCCTGCCACTGGCCCCACACAGGCAGCATCTACCGCATAGACAGACATGTATCAGCAGAGCTTGACCTCAGCGTTTCACTGTGAAGATCAAAAGCACAGTGAGGAAGAGCAGAATCAGGGCCATACAAGAGGTTCTCCGTTGGAAACTCATTAGATCCCAGTGGCCAGTGTGAACAGGAATTGGTCCTGTGGATTGTTGGCGGCTAGTGGTCATTTTAGTTCTCACTGTGTCTTGAAGAGAAGAGAAGATCACATCATGTGGTTGTTACATGGAGAGCAATCTTTTCCAGGGTTCCACAGCACAGAACAGGATTTTGATTCTTCCCTCTTACGTGATGTTAAACATTTACTTTTCTTTCTTCTTAGCTGGCTTTGTTCCTGAAAATATACACCTTGCTCTAAATGTGAAACTTGTCACAAGGGAACCTCAGATAACCAATGTTCAGAGATTCATAATTAAGGCTCAGTTGAATGGGGTTATTTGAGGCAGAGTGTGGATACATGAATGGCACCAACACAGGTAACCACAGTGGTGATTACATGCCACTCAATTCCCCGTTCCACAATTTCCCATCAGCTGGTATTATGCATATTCCTTGCCTCAGACAATCGATGTGTGAGTCTGGGTTTTGCATGTGCAGGTCTCTAATGGTGGCTTGTTGATGGAGCGGCACTGCTAAGTGCCACCAAACCACCGAGCCCCTGAGCCAGCTGGAAGTGGTTGGGTGTAGCCTCTGTGTGTTTGTTCTGCCATTAGAGAGTGTGTGTGTGTGTGTGTGTGTGTGTGTGTGTGTGTGTGTGTGTGTGTGTGTGTGTGTGTGTGTGTGTGTGTGTGTGTGTGTTTGTGTGTGTGTCAAGTATGTATGCATTTACCAGTGGGTGAAATTACAGCAGAGCCACCACTACAGCAGCAGTGCCTGAGGAAAATAGGGATGGTTCCTCCATTTGGGCTCAAGCAAGGATCACTTTCAAGTGCCTGTTGGGTTTGACATTGTTTGTTTTTGAGAAGCATTGATGCAAGGGTGGTAGAAAGAACAGATTAGCCAGGTAGTGGAGTATTGTTATCACCAAACAACAAGAAAATAAATGTAAGCACGGGCTATGTGGAAACATAAAGAGAAGTGATGGTTGTTTGCCATCATTTTATGAGTGGTGTGATAGAAAGGAGGGTACGCTGCAGCTGTGTGTGTGTGTGTGTGTGTGTGTGTGTGTGTGTGTGTGTGTGTGTGTGTGTGTGTGTGTGTGTGTGTGTGTGTGTGTGTGTGTGTGTGTGTGTGTGTGTGTGTGTGTGTGTGCGTGCGTGCGTGCGTGCTTTCAGTTATGTATGTATACTGCACACATGACTGACTTTGTGAAACACAAAGGGTGCACAGTCATTCTTTTATTTACAGTTTCAATCAGGTTCAATTTTCTGTATCCCCTTCGCTGCTCAGCGACGCTGCCCTCACATTCACCCTGTTCCGCCAAACCATCCTCGGCACGTACTGCCATAAATCTTTGGTGTGAACTTGCGTATAGCTGTGGAGAGCGAGGGAGGCTCCAGTAATCAGCTGTGAGAGTGAGTCAGCCAGTGTGGTAGACGTGGAACCATTGCATGCTCTGGGCCTTTGGCGGCTTACTGCAACTATTAATACAGACTTTAATTAGCCCGCCACAAACACTGGCACAATCGGCTCAGTGTCGCCCGTGGCTGGTGAGGCAGACAGATCAATAGGTCTGATCATGCCTTTTTCATCAGCTCAAATGAAAGCACTTTGTCTCCAAGCTCAGCCCTGGACCTTGCGTATCACCTTAAAGGCTTTTTGTGGCTGCACTGGCTGTGTGCAGTGTTGCGCATGGGGCCTGTATAATCTGGCTGCATTAGGGAACTATAAAGATAAATGAAGGGAGGCACAGAGCATAACTCATCCTGTCAGAGAAGGGGGTTTAACACTGGGAAACTTTGTGTTTTCTAAAGCTGCCCCTACCACCCCCCCTCCCCCCACCCACCATGGCTTTCTAGTTTCTCACTCTCTCTTCCTCAAACTTGCTTGCGTGTTTTCTGGGGAGTTTTCTTGCAGTATTTTTCTCTATCTGCTTTCTGTCTATTACCGCTTCCCTCTTCTCTCCATCTCCCCCTCCCACCCTGCATCTCTCTCTACCCTGTTTTACTGATGTAGAGGTATGGTAGTGCTCATTTACAGTTCTTCTGCTGCACAAATTGCTCTTCTACCTCTTTGCCAGCACATTTCAATTTGAAATAAAGAGTAAGCTGCTTTTGCGGTAACAACTTATTCCATGCGCTTTTTGGCAAGCATTTCTGTTGACCTTCAAGTTCCCAATCAGCGCAGAAGAAAAATGGAAATGGCGTGTTCTGAGTCCTCATTTCCTGTGAATCGCTGAAATTGTGTTGCGAGTCTCCTCGCAGGGGTTACTGAATCACTGCCATTTTTACCTGCTATCCTCCAGCCGTGCTTCACTTTCTTTATGTTTATATGTGTAGCCATCTTTTTCCTTGGTCTCCTAATATCACTCTCAGTTTTTCCTCTTTTTTCTCTTTCTCTCCGTTTCCTGTAGACGATGTCCCACCTTATTTTAAGATGGAACCTCCTCAGACCCAGGTCCACCTGGAGGGAAACCGCCTGGTCCTGACCTGCATGGCTGAGGGCAGCTGGCCCCTGGAATTCAAATGGATCTACAACGGCTCAGAGCTCACACGTTTCTCCTTGGAGTACAGGTAAGGGAGGCAACCTTGCCTGCCAGAGCTGATTCTATTATCATTTTTTTATTCATCCACTATAATTATCTTACTACATGAGGACATTTTAGCAGCATTTAATTGTAACTAATAGCACAATTGCTCATTTTTATTCATATTCCAGACTCATTTATATGGATATATTCAGGGCTGATTTGGCTCCATATCTCCCTTGAAACACATCTTGTGTTCAGGGTATTGTCAAATTTATTCCGATTTGTATCTCACACTGTATTCAACATTCAGAGATGGCGTGAGTAGACAACTCTTATTTTCTCTCCTCTCTTGCTGTTTGTTGAAACTATCATTTCCTGCAATACAATCACACAATACGTATTTTCCATCAACTTGTACAGTGTGGGTGGGCTACTTTGCTCTGTGAGGAATAAGATGCTGTTTTACCGACTGACGGCCGGTTCCTCTGGACCTACTATGTTACATATTTAAGCATCCAAACAGCACACTTAAGTATTCTACCAGCACAGAGTGTGGCTAGACAAACCCTCAGCCTCAGTGCTAACAAGGCCTCTGTGTGCAGATGCGTGTATGCATTAGTGTGCCCATTTATGTACAGCATGTTTCAGTCCCAGGCTGCCTGCATGCACGTTCACAGGTCACAGTTGCAGTCCACAGAGAAAGTCACTTTCTATCCAATTGTAGCTCTGTTTTCTGCACTCGACTCACAGTCTGACTAGACTCATAGACATGAACAGATACTCTCAGGTGGCATTGTCTGATTGCTATCACTGAACACCCCCCCTCTTTCTATCACTCTCCCCCTCATCGGCTTCTTCTTCTTTTTCCTCCTGTTCTTCTTCTTTTTCTTTATTTTCTTCTTCTTCTTCTTCTTCTTCTTCTTCTTCTTCTCCTTCTCCTTCTCCTTCTTCTCCCCCCCCCCCCCCACTGTCTTTCCTCAGCATTGGCTGGCTGCGCTCTCACGTGGCTTAGTCTCTGAGTCTGCCATGCAGGCCAGCCCTCTGCTTGTTATTCTTCGCCAGCCCTGATCAAAGAGGAGGACTGGAATCCATTTAATCAGACCACTCCTCCCCACCTCCCTACCCCCGAAATTGCAGTGCAGGGGGAACACAGCTGGGGTGGACGCCACAGTCCTAAATGGCTATTGAAAACCAATTAAAGAAGACTAAGATCTTGGGTTATCTAGCTAGCATTTAACACACGCCATTTAACATGAATGCACGTCTGGGGAGAGACAGAACTGTGGCTGTCAAGAACATGTGATTGCTGCTTGTATGTTTTTATTTAAATGACTGAAGATACAGGATAACGGTGGGGATTTGTGTGCGTCCTCTGCAATCTCGGTGTTAAAATTAGTCTTTTTAATTTACTCTCCACTGTCCAACATTACATTAGCACAAAATCACACATCAGGGGTGCTCCGTTATATACCGTATTTAGAACATTTATTTCTTAAGCTAAGTGAAATGCCATTTCAGATGTGTTTCAGGAGCCCAGTGAAACATCTCAATTAATTTAGCATCTTGAGTGGGGGTGATAAAAGCGCCAAGATGACAAATGTCACTGTCTGTCATGCTGATGATGACTAATTGTACTTGTGTGTGCCCATTAGGTACCTGATCCCCTCGCTGGTCCGATTGCACGCCGGCCACTACCGCTGCATTGTGAGAAACCGAGTGGGCGCTATAATGCAGTGCAGCACTGAGGTGCAGGTTGCCTGTAAGTGCAGATTTCTTTCCAGTGCATCCGGAGTTCTGGCAGATTAAGGGCAGGAAACTGTTTTTGTGAAAGGCTTGTCATGCACAGTATGCGGATGAGTCACTCTGATTAAATGAGCTTAGCTTTTGAAAAAGGTACATAACATTAGCGACAAGAATGACAATTCTTTATTTTCATCCTGTTTGTTGGCACGTATTTCTAACATTCTAGTGTCCATTTTTTTCTTCTTTTTTTTTTTTTCTCCCTCTTTCACTCCCTTTTTATGTTTGCTAGATATGGGTGGTTTTGTTGAGGGGGAGAGGTCTCAAACCGTATCCCAGGGCGAGGGTGCTCTCATCCATGCACCACGGATACACAGCTTCCCCAGACCCCAGATCACCTGGTTCAGAGATGGGCGTAAGATTCCCTCCAGCAGCCGGATGTAAGTCTCGACTCACCCCAGACTGGTTTCATTGGTTTGAGCGAAAAAAGCGTGTGACTCGTGTGCTTCCGTGCTTGTCTGAGCAAGTATTCTCATCTATGAGTTGTTGGTGAATGCTGAGCTGCTGAAGCAGAATATTTTTTCACTTCAGAGGAATCTAACAAGTTCAATACTGCTCACAGATTTTTTTTTTCCAATCCCCCCACACACCATGAGTGAAGTTGAGCAGAATAGTTGATGAACGAATGTTGGCGCATGCCTTGTGTTCATCATTGAATCAACTCTCGGTGATAAAGCGGGTTATTATATCGTCCCTATTGAATTTGCAGACGGAATGATTGAAGGGTAGAGTTAGAGCAGGCAGCAGGGGAACCAATTAGACAAAATTGGACAAAAGGCCTCAATTGATGATATGTTTGACTGACAGCGCTTACCTCTGGTTGGAATTATGACTGGGAGGGTGTGTGTGTGTGTGTGTGTGTGTGTGTGCATATGTGCATGGTAGGAATCAATGTGAGGCCACATATACGTTCATTGGGAGTTCACGGTGACTGTATGTCTGCATGTGCTGTGCTCCAAGTGTGAGTTTGTGTGTGTTTGTTGGATTCATGCTTGTTCAGATATGCAATTTTCCTGGAGAGACATTGTGAAGGCAATCACCTGAGATTAATTTTGACATCGAGACAAATAGAGGTAGGCAGTCCACTCCTCTGAAACCACCTCCTCATATGTTATTCAGCAGCTCTACCATGTCAGAGCTGGCATGAAGACTTTTACCCCGAGTTGTATGTTCCTGCTTGAAAAATATATTGGGGCATGTATCCTCTGCCTGCAGGACTCAACAAAAACATAGTACTAAGGGATATGGTAAGAAAAATCTCAGCCCTTTCCATGAATGTTCAACCAGTTCCAGAGCTGGTTAATATGCAGCCGAATTTTATCAAAAGCAAAGAAGTGAAACTTTGTTCTGTGACAATAAGAGGTGCTGACAGGACACTCTGCATTTACCGCTTGTTTGCTCGCTTTGTGTCAGGCCACATTGATATTCACAGGTGTGTGTATATTGGTGTTTGTGCATTTGGGTAAGTGTCTGTTGACTCCATAAGAACCACGGTCCTCTAATTGTCCAGTAGTGTGTCTATTTATCCTACCAGCATCAGCCAGATGCTGGCAGATACGAAGCGCCTAATCTGGCCGTGCGCTTAGCGTCAGCTCTCATTTAATGGGCCCATCACAAACGTCTTAGACCGTCAGCTTAACCAACATTCAGTCACTCCAGAGGCTGCGGGGCCACCGCGGTCACAGAAAGGATTGTAAAAGGATAGCTTTAAATTTTGCCAGACAATTTCTACTACATTGAACGGTTCAGTTTTGACATGTGTTCATTTATTTTGTTTTTCTCTGTGCAGCTTGTCACAATAACTCTAAACGCAATTAATGAGACAAATCAAAAATCCATTTTAAACGCAAATGACACTCCACAGATAAGCCAAGTTAACATAATAACAATACACTAGAGTCTATGATAGTGAGTCTGAAATGGTTCGAATTACTTAGATACCATCTATTATTTAAAAATGCCTTCTCATTTGGTACCAAATTGAAATGCCTGGACTACATCCACACTAACACATTTTTATTTTACAATGCAAAATGTTTGCTATGTTTATGCCGGAGGAAATCTCAACAGCGTCAGGCAGCCACAGTGCTTACCATACGTAGGCTCCATGGTTTTACCTGGGTAGCCTGCTCATGCAGATATAAATATATAAATCTTATGCTAGAACACCTTATTTTACAATTATTACATTATTTTTTGCAACATATCTGTCAGAGTTACATGCACTATAGTAACTGGAGGCTTCTCTGTGTGCAACTGGTTAGCTAGCATCTATTAAACTTAGCCTATATATGGTGTGTTTAGGGGCCGTCGGTAAATTGCAGCTACAAAACAAAAACTGGGTTGGACGCTTCCCCTCTAACATGCATGAAAACTGCTGTTGTATTGTCATGTTTTTCATTTTCTCTTTGTTTAAATGGATTTCATGCAATTGTGTTCGCAAAAAAATATCTTTCAGGATCCAGTATTGAAGTCAAAGTATTGGTACCAGTATCGAACATTTTTTAACAAAAGCCAGCCCAGGTGTTTTAAGACATATAGCTGTGTTTATTGCTAAGCTTTAAAGATGAACTCTGACAATGACTTGCATATTACTAATGCATTTCAAATATGCAAACATCGAAGTTTATCTTTTGCACCGAGCTGTCATAGGGCCAATTTGTTTATCTTAGGACAAATGGCAAACTGAGCAAATGCTTCCTTGAACAAAACTCAGAATGACCTGCTGTATATTTGTGCAGAAACCACCCAGTTTATACAGCAATTAAAAAGACAGTTTATTTTGTACTCAACAGCTGCTCAAAAAGTATCAGATAGAAAAGAGAAATTGGGCACTATTCCTTTAAGACACTGCGATACATGGTAGATGGAAGTGCTCATAAAACATTGTCTTTGTGTGCTTCTTTTTAGACATAATTTATGTATATGTGTGTCAGTTATACACTCCGGATTTATTGACTGTGAGAAACAACTACTCACTGGTTTAATGATTTGAGGATGCCTATGTGCTTGTTAGTGTGTGTATGGGTGCATGGTTTGGTGTGTGTTTGGGTACAATTTTTGGAATGCACACCAGTTGACGGGGGATGTCTATTTAATTAGATACCAAATTGGTAAACCTAATTCAGTTTAGCTGCATTCAACACTACCTGAAGCTGTTTGCATCTTTCTCTGGGTAAGACTGAGGTTAAGTAAGTTTTACAGGAATTAATGCACATTAATTTGGTGTGCTTCAAATATGCTAAACTAATGAGTGTGTGTTTGTGTGCAGTGCCATCACGCTGGACAACACGCTGGTCATCCTGTCCACAGTGGCCCCTGATGCAGGACGTTACTATGCCCAGGCGGTCAATGACAAGAATGGGGAGAACAAAACCAGTCAGCCAGTCACTCTCACAGTTGAGAGTAAGTGCTCGTGAAAACACACACATACCCACACAGGAGTACATGCATACACACCCATTTAAGCAGCAGACTTCCTCATCCATACAATGAAAAACATCAGCAGATTGTTTGTGTCATTGGGTGATTGTATTAACAGATTGTTGCAGTTGTACTATCAGGTGAACACTTTCATTCAACACAACAGATGCCCAACAGGTGACTCAAAGAAAGACAATAGAAACAGAGATAGCGCCCTCTATTGGCAGGCCCTTTCATGATGTCACTGAGTCGTCTTCTCTCTGTCCGGCAGACATAATCTTACCCATTACCTGCACCACAGTCGTTTTCCTCTTGTTCCTCAGTCCTCCTCTAACCTCTGGCTTGAGTCGTGAATTACGGTCATAGGGTGTGTTTTAGGTTTTAGAGCTCCAGCAGCTCCGGCAGCACCTGGCTGGATGTACTGCCCCATAAAGTGGACCTTCAGTTTAATTGCTGCACACAAAAAACAGATTTATGAAAATGACACTGAGAAAACGGGAATGATTAAACATGCACACACCCGCACAAACACGCTCATCAGATTAGAAGGTCGGACTCACTTATAAAACGAACATGTTCACAACTTCAAATAAAGTTTGGCATTGGGCTGTGCAAGCATGGCTACAAGTCATATCATTAGAGTTCAGCTGAACCTGATGCGTCCCTATCCTTCCACATACTGTCACCTTCTTTCATCTAAACAAAGTCACACAAATTTTTCCACCTACTCTTACTTACTTTCATCTAAACAAATCTTAAGTTCATCACTGCTTACCTCAACCAGACAATTAAAGAAGGCACTAACTGTGTGTTTTGGCTTTCTGGTTCTAAAGACAATATTTATAAGAATATTTGATCCCACACATCCTACAACCTTTTACATGTGGAACTGCACAGTTTTAATAAAGACTACCTGCCGGCTCAAGCATCTGCCCCTCACATCTTCAATGCAGTGTTTGCAATTCAGTGCTCAGCACGCATGACACAGCAATCTGTGGAGGCCAGATATCACTGAATATCACTGAATCTGACCTTGCAGATCACACAATTGCATTTTGTATCTGAAAGTCAGTAAGGTTTCTACAGCTGTATTTGTTCATTTTAGCAATTCCGTAGAAAAAAGTTTTTAAAAAAATATGTAGCCGAGGCAGCATCTTGTTTCTAAGGGAGCATACAAATGAGACAGGGCTGAGTGTAATAGTAAAAGCAAATAGATATTTGCAAATGCTCCATGTTTTGTAAATTTCTTTTGGATTGGAAAATTCACTGCGTTTGACTTGGGTTGACAACCGCTTTTGGACACAGATGTAGACAATACGGTGACATTAGTAGCAAGAATTTGCAATGCAGGTCACCACCTTGTTTACTTTCCATTTAATTAGACGATGACACACTTGAGGTACTCTCAACACTGGAAGTTTATGAACTGCAATACATTCATTATTGTCTGCCAAAGAACAAATCATGTCATTTGGAAAATGATGTGTTCTCTGTGATAAATCAAAGGGATTCCCACTTTTTGTTTTGTTATTGGCAAATGGGGAGCACCTTTTCTGACACCAATTACAGCATTTAACTCAATATAACAAACCTAATCAGTTTGTACATTCACAAGATCTGTAAAACATTTGATAAACTTTAAATAGATACTTAAGTGTAGTAGACACTCTATGTAACCCTCTTTGAATTCAAGTTTGCTCAGATACTCTAAAGGAAGGGACCAATCACATTAAAGTAGTTCTAACAATGCTAGCAGTGGTTGAGTTTTGGCACACAACATACTGTATATGGTGGTGATTGAAGATTGATTAAAGGCTTCTCCACTAGTTTCAAAATTACCCTGAGGTCTACGCCCATTAGGGTGCAACAACTGGAAACCATCTTCAATGAAGCGAGGCTACAAACTATTCACACAGTCTTATATGGGTCTTAAAATAAGGCCACACAAGATCAGCAATATTTTTATTCTAGCTTCAACATGACTGTATCAAAAGCTCTAATCAATAAATCATCCATGAATTATATATAGGCATATACTGCAACCAAGTGGTGATTTTGTCAGAAGTTTTCTTTGTAGAAGATTAATGTAAGTGGTATTTGAGTTTTTCTCTTTCCATCAGTTATTGCTTTTTCTTCTTCTCCTCGCTCCACGATTACTCTTCCACTAAAACCTACGCCCATCAAACTCTCTGCAAAATCTCACTCTTTAATTAGGATCAGAAATTACATAGATCAGCCAAATTCTGTAATCTTCCATTTTAGCCAATAACTTCTGACCCAAGTGATTTCGATTCATCCTCATAAATCCCCTGGACTAAGGCAAATCATTGCAATGTTTCATTTCTTCATTTTCAACTTTCTTAATCTTATGATGACATGACAGAAAGCTGTTCTACATAGATTGATTGGTGTTCACTCTTCTGATCAATGGTGATGTCAAAAATACCCTCAAGATGTACCTCAATAATGGGATGATTTATTGGAGAATTATTGACCTTTCAGTCAGCTGCAGTGTCACAAAAGTAATCTATTTACTTGTCAATCCATGGATAAATTGTCTGCTTCTATTTAGGGTGATACAAATAAGTGCAGATTTTCATATTGATCTTTGTCTCTGACCAGATTTTTCTCTTCCCAATTTCAGTTTTTTGTCTACTAAACATCATAACAATAAATGTTAGGTTCACTTACTTTATACACTCGATGCTGCCATAAGGGATTATCATCAAACCAAATTTCAGTTTGTGTTTAGGTGCTTTGGGTTTAATTCAAATGTTTTAATTTTGAGAATGCACTCTGAAAATGTGCCAGCAAAATGTCAGCAGTATGTAAATGTTATTTTGTTTGTCTTCTCTTCCATGCTCTGTGTTGGAAACTGCCCAACTACTAGTCAATAATCTTTGTAGGTCAGCAAAAATCACCACTTTTCAATAGTTGGCATTTTACATTCCGTGATTTATGAAAACATAGCTTACTCTGGATGTTTGTACTGAAGGCCATGATTTACATTTGATTTACATAAAGAAGAATATATACCCCCCAAAAAAAATTACAAATATTTTTTCAGCAACTTATTTGCTGTATTGACCTAATGAGCTGGAGACTTGAATGCAGCAATCAAATGGGGAGCCAAACCAAAGAGCAGCAATAACCCACAGAGGGTCTGCTCCTACATTTGGCTGCTGTTTGTAGAGGAAGCTTTGTTACAACACTGTTTAGATGAAGGGGTGAGACTTCCAATGAGGTGGCACAGAATAACAATAATAATCACAAAATACTTGATTAGGGGCATGATTAACCTGAGGAAGCCCTGAAAATGGAATCAAATGGCCCCCACAAACACACAAGCACATGCAACACACTGTAAATGTGCAATCAGTCAAACACATACAAGTTCACAGGCCCATACCCGTACTCCGGGGATGTGGGGGAAAATGAGATCAGATTCAGAGAGAGATCACTGATTGAGGGCAGGGAATCGATGGTTGGCTGGAGGCTCCGTGAAACCTGTGAGTGATGGTGCTGCATTTAATCGCCTTTTGTGTTTGTCTCAATTATGTTACATAATGGCTTCTAACACCTGGGCTAACACCATGCTCAGGAAAATGCTGTGTGCACTAGAAAAGGGATCTAAAGTAAAGACAGGGGTGTTTTAATAGTTGGGTGATGCATGCTGGCTACCTGCTGGTGATAGTGACAGATTGTCAGTCTCCATGTAAGGATCTAGTCATGCTCAGTTGGCTGTATCAGGCAGACGCACCAGCTTAATCTCAGGGATTTATTTCACTTTTTTGCACCTCTGTGTGTGCGTGATAGATGTGGGAGGACCCGCGGACCCCATTGCCCCCTCCATCATCGTCCCCCCAAAGAACACCAGTGTAACGGTGGGGAGAAATGAAGCTATCGTGGAGTGTGTTGCCAATGCAAGGTAAATGATCACAGAGACACGTCGATACAGAGGAAAAGACATGCAAATACACACAGGCAGACTTGCACACACATTATCAAAACATCTCCACCTTCACTCCACATTGATATTTTGTGATTTAAATGAATCTTGAAATCTTTTGTTTGAACATGACAGAAAAGTGTTTTGCACAGCTCTCATTTTGTACCTCTCCTCCATTCTTCCCTTTGATTCAAGGCTTCACTCTGTTCTCCCTATCTCGCACGATCCCAGTCCTGAATTCTGACTATTATCTCCAATTCAAAGCCTTAATCAGAATGACAGATGTATCCCATTGCTCCCTCAATGCTCTGTAACCTTGAAACAGAATATAAATCTGTATTAAAAACCCCACTCCCTCTCTCTTGCTCTCTCTTTCTTCTTTTCATTTTTTTTCTCTTCCAGACCCCTTGTCAAAATGAGTATTACTTGGAGGAAAGACGGGGTAGTGGTCAATACGGGGATCCGCGATTTTGGCCGTAGACTGGTCATCAGTTTGCCCGCAGTCAGTGATAGTGGCTACTACGAGTGTGAGGCGTCGCTCCGCAGCAGCAGCGTCCCCTCAGTCACTGCCGGGGCCTACCTGCACGTTCTCGGTAAATCACTCGCAGCTTTAATTTAAACGTTGCACAGAGCAGCCAGCTGAGCGTAAATTACCCAAATATTGCCTTTGCATGCTAACCCTCACGTAGAGGGAATTTTCAGAGAAAATGTGTTGCCATTTTATATTTCAGTAATTGCACTGACGTTGTTATCTAGAGTGGTGCAAATGCTCATTCCCCACAGAAGGGTCAAGATAAAAAGCACTGATGATTTTTGGGTTGTTTTTAAAAGGCTCTAATGGGGCAATGGTTTATGCTTTTTTCCTTCTTCAAAACAGAATATCCTCTGTTTGTAAAAGAGCCACCGAGTCACATCAGTGCAGAAATGGAGAAGGTGGTGGATATCCCCTGTCAGGCAAGAGGTTAGTGGTGTTTGTTTTTCTCTGAGCAGCCTCATGTGTGAAAGAGCGAGACAACATGGAAAAAAAAAAAAGAATTAACCAGAGGGGCACAGTAACAAGGGAAAATAAATAAATCCTCTCCTCCCTCTGCAGGCACACCGCAGCCAGACATAGTGTGGTATAAAGATGCGGTGCCCATCAGCCCGGTGAAGATCCCCAGGTATAGGGTGTTGGTAGGAGGCAGTCTACAGATCAACGGTCTCCTGCCAGATGACACAGGGATGTTTCAGTGCTTTGCCCGCAATCTTGCAGGAGAGATCCAGACAAACACCTACCTAGCTGTTACCAGTATGTCCCCTTAAATATTTTCAAAGTGATCCGCATGTCTGCTTCTTAAATCTGCTTGTCTTCACCCCTCTCTGTTCCCTCCTTTTTTTTCATTTTTATTCTTAAATCCGCCCCTCTGTTCTCGTTTCTAATCCTCTTTTGTCCCTCTCTCTATCTTCCCTCCTACACCTATCTATCTATATATCTCTTTGCAGTGACACATTTGTCACCTTGGATGCTCAGGCAATTATTGGCTATTTTTGAATCAGAGAAGATCTACAGAAGCAGAGAGATGGAGGTGTCAGATTCTCAGAGCTGTCCCTGAGAATGAGACCTGACAGTTGCCCCTTTTGCCAAGTCTATTAAGCTCGCAGCTGCTGCCCGCCTTATTAGGGAAAAAGCTGTTTATGTCTCTCATTATCACCTCTGTCTGACCCGATTTTGTTTCTGTGTGTGTGTGTGTGTGTGTGTGTGTGTGTGTGTGTGTGTGTGTGTGTGTGTGTGTGTGTGTGTGTGTGTGTGTGTGTGTGTGTGACCCCTTCCCGCTCAGGTATCGCTCCCAACATCACCGCTGGCCCCACTGACAGCGCAGTGATTGATAGCATGTCAGTCATTCTGCATTGTGAGACGTCAGGAGCCCCACGACCAGCCATCACCTGGCAGAAAGGTGCGTGGGCTAACAGCATGAGGTTCTGGAGGCGGAAGGGGTTATTAAGCTGCATTTTGACTTGTCAAAGTTCGACTCGAGCTATGGAGAAGATTCAGATCAAAATTTTCTCCAAACAAGCTTTACGTCTTTACTTTTGCTGCACTGCTTTCCATTCTGTTTGTTTTTCCTGACATTTCTCCAATACCCTAATCTCACTTGTACCCCCCCAACCCCCTTCATTTTCTATCCCACACTATCAATCACTTCCGCCTTTCCCGACAGGCGAGCGTGTCTTGGCCAGTGGCTCGGTCCAGCTTCCCAGGTTCACCCTCCTGGAGTCGGGCAGCCTGCTAATTAGCCCCTCCCATCTGTCTGACGCTGGTACCTACACCTGCATGGCCAGTAACTCTAGGGGCATTGATGAGGCCTCAGCCGACCTAGTAGTGTGGGGTAAGCTACAAAACACAACATAAACCGGACACTCTATCTACATCATTCATATGTCTTGCGTCTTCTTCAAATCACGATTAATACATTTTCTACCTTGTGCAACACTTGTGTAAAGAGCTATAGACCTAAACTCTGGAAAACATGGAAAAATAAAGAGAAAAATTGTTTTTAATCCACCGTTTGTTTGGCTGTCGAAGCAGCGCGTAGCTGGTTCCCAGGGGTCATTGTCAAGATATTAACACTATAGTTTGAGGGCTTATACCGTTACTCATTTTTTGTGAATAAATTCACATTGCTCGTCCTTGAAAGGCACGCAAAGTACTCCACCCACTGAAAAACACTGCATGGTTTACCCTGTGTCAGAGAGACATTGAGTGAAAGATGAGATCAAGTCCAGGAAGCTCTGTTCAATCCATTGTTCAAATAGCTTTTCTGAATAGCAGCCTGTGGATGTTTTCACAGCACGGACCCGCATCACTAAACCGCCACAAGACCAGAGTGTCATCAAAGGGACCAAGGCTGTTATGAATTGTGGTGTGACCCACGATCCCAGCGTCACTGTGAGGTAATCCGGTGCTGTTTTCACCACTTTTCAATCACATAAAATTGAAGTAAACGTGTGACAGTACATACTGTCATGTTTTTTGTAAGTATTTCTTAATTCAACACCAGTATGGAAAAAAAAAATCTTGGGTATCAGTGTTGTACATAATTAGTTTATGAAATCTGAAAGAGATCTTGCAATGTTTATCCACCCTTAGAAGACCTCCTATGGGAAGGTTCTGAAACTCTAAGAGTCAGATTGAGGAATTAGTCCATCGCTTTCCCTCACTCTTCAGACATTCTTGAGCATGATAGAGTGTGTGTACACGCATCTGTCTCAGAGGGAGTGAAATGATGTCTATGGAGCCCAGTGATTAGAGAGCCTGTCACCTGTGGGCCTCCGACATTGATCAGATTGTGGGGTAAACAGATGAATATGTAAACAGAGTAATAACTTCAGACAGCGCCTTTAATTAAACGCAACACAGAGGAGATTAGCTGGAGAGCCCAAATAGTCGCAATTAATCACAGGAGCTTCAAGTATGCGCACGCCTATGTGCATGAGATGGGAGTGTCCATATACGCGAGCGGGTATTTCGTGGAGTGAAATGCATTGAGGATGAGTTCTGTGCTGTGTGTGACAGAGAGAGATGTTTTTCAGATTTAAATCACTTTGATATCAGCTTCACGAGGCTTTTCATCGGTGTCAGCACCTTCTGTGTTTGCTGTATGAACTGACACAAGGCAAACAAATTTACTGTCACAACACTCTGAAGTAAGGAGTGTCAGAGTGCGATTGTGCGTGCGCCCTGGTGTATGCGTGTAACACAATTTGTATGCTCACGCACATTACCTCCAGGTACGTGTGGGAGAAGACCGGCTCTGTGATTGACGTGAACTCGTCACCGCGTCTGCGTCTGGATCCCGACGGGACCCTGCACATCTCCCAGACGTGGTCGGGCGACATTGGAACATACACCTGCAGGGTGACCTCAGTGGGTGGCAATGACTCTCGCAATGCCCACCTCCGAGTCAGGTCTGCATATTTGTCTCTCCCATCTTATCTTACTGTCTGTATTTTTTCCCCCTCTTATTTATGCCTGACCAGGACATGATGGATGGATGTTTTCTCCGCCGTTGTGGTTTATCACTGCTCTCCTCTCTAATCCATCAACACCCTCTAATATTTACAATGCAAGGCTTCTCAGTTCTGTTTAATTCTGTTATTTGCTGCCCTTCTTGTCTATTTCGATTTATCCCTTGTTACTGCTCTAAAACACCCATATGCACATGCAGGCAGCTGCCCCATGCTCCAGAAAACCCAATAGCAGTTCTGAGTACTACAGAGAAGAGGGCCATCAACCTAACATGGGCCCAAGCCTTTGATGGCAACAGCCCTCTGATCCGCTACATCCTGGAGGTCTCGGAAAACAGTGAGTTTTTCAGCGTTTCCAATCACCTCAGTGCCAGTATCACTATTACAGGTGGACCGTCATCCATTCTTAGTAGTAATTGAAAAGGCAATATTGCTACTTTACACTCCAGGAAAGCACTAATTTGCCACCCCTCCGATTATATTACATTTCCATTGTGTCCCTAAAATTGGCAGTTGCATCCTCTCGTACCTTTTGCAATCAGTGTACCTCGATTGCCTCACCTGTGTACTTCATTACGAATGATCAGGGGAACCAAATTGCGTCGATGTCCATTGCTCTTATCTTTTTTTCGCTTGATAAAATCAAAGAAGTGGGAATTTTTTCACCCTCAGAGAGTACATTTTTCAACCATTTCTCATCGAAGCTTGGGCTAACTGAGAAGATGACAACTCATTAAAAGAAAAATGAATCTGAGGATGCAGATGGGATCTGGGTTTTGGATAATTGAATTGCAATCTGATATTTAGAGGGAGTGTATACAAAATGAATTACTTGTTTTTTATCAGTTGCTGCAATATTATTACTGAAAATGAAACAATGGTGTGCAATAATAGTCAGAAACAATCATTCATTTAAATTTGTTTGCAAGCGCTGAAGAGATTTTTCTCTCGCTGAAGAGATGTTAATGCCCTCAGAAGGTCATTTACCGTAGCTGTAGCTATTGCTCACAGCTCCATCTGTATTTGCATTTTCTCTATCTCAGATGCGCCTTGGACAGTGCTGCTAGCCAACATTGAGCCAGAGTCCACCGGGGTTACTGTTGGTGGCCTCATCCCGGCGCGCTCATACCAGTTCCGCCTGTGTGCCGTCAATGACGTGGGCAGAGGCCAGTTCAGCAAAGAGACCGACCGGTGGGTGCTGTATACTTGGCTGTTCTGCATCTGCTGAATAATAAAACATACTGCTTGTAGTCTGTATAACTTAATGTGTAAACTGGCCAGGAGAAAATCATTGCACTTTGAGGGCTTTTACTGTTCTGGAAAGACTCGTTCTGTCCCCCCTCATGTTTGCAGTTCAATAGAAAATCCTGTGATTATTTCCTGTAAGTCCACTTTTTGGTCTTCACTCCTGTGGGAGTGAGTGAGAGATGAGCCGGCTTCGGGATGGGCCTTTTCAAGATAAAACTGTGAATGAGCTGAAATTGCACTTTGTGAAGACTTGATGGGTGCGCTGACCCAGCTTCATCTCTCTCCCTCCTATTAACTGCCTTTGCTGTACTTCATGAGTAAAATACAGAGAGCCTTGAAAGAAGCAGAGCTCAACACAGACTCCAGTCTCAAGTGAATTCTCTTGACTAGTAAGACGAAGCGGTCATAATCATACAGGCCCAGCCCACACACACACACACACACACACACACACACACACACACACACACACACACACACACACACACACACACATTCTTAGCTCATCCACCTATACATACACTGACTTTGTCTCCATCAACATAACTCTTCATACCTGCAGCAAGGAACTCCCTCTGACTGAAAGCCACCATTTCCCACCTTCTTTCACTGTACACTCATTGACGGAGCTGAATTCCTGCATAAATGTGCCCAGACAAGAGTGCACCACAGGAGGGGGACTGAGCGTCAGAGAGTGCAGGGCTTTTCTGAGGCATCTCTCCAGCACACCTCTTTGATCCTAAACACTCTGCTTTATCTCCTCCAGAGCAGTGCTCCGGTGCACTGGGAAGAAATCAAGATGTCATCTTAAATTGACTTAAGGGAAAAGTCTGCCTGGATCTCTCTTTCTTGTTCTTTATATCTTTCTTTCATTCGTGCTGTCTCTCCATTGTGATGCTCCATTTTCACCACGGCCTCTTTGATCTTTTCTCATGCCACGGCAATACTGTTCCTCTACGGACGGTATTATGGAGAAAATGTTTTGGACAAAGACACAGCCACACTTACTCCAACTTTCTTTATGGCATTCTAAAAAAAAAAAATACAAAAAGCAGGCTTTCTTATGATTTGATGTCCATGATGAAATGGGATAGAAATATGTAGAAACCCATGATAATTAATGCATTGCTTTACTGTTTGTCTCTTCTTTACCTTTCTTTTCCCTTTTGCTTCCTTTCCTTCCTTCTTGCTGCAGTCTAACTCTCCCCGAAGAGCCTCCCAGCGCCCCCCCTCAGACAGTCATCGCAAGTGGCCGCACCAATCAGTCTATCATGATCCAATGGCAGCCACCCCCAGAGAGCCATCAGAATGGTCCACTCCAGGGCTACATCATCAGGTAAGAAGACCATGACAACCTGCCCAAATTTTCTCCCAAGGATGGGTTTCTGTCTGGGACAGTGCCATTCAAATGTGATAATAATTGTTATGTCAGCTCCTTTTCTCCCTCTCCATTTCACTTCATTCTCGCTCACTGCTGCTGTAGAATAATTGGTGCCAATTAAATACCTTCCTGTCCATTCATCTGTTGTCACCTCTCTTTTTGTAACCATTTTATAAATGCTCTGCAAGGGTTTTGTGCCTCTACCACTCTCCCTCCCTCTCTTTTCAGAGAGTACATGTTCTAATACATTTATATTGTTGTCTGTCTGTGTCGTCCTTGCCTTTCTGTCTCTGCCTCCCTCTATCTATCAATTACTCCCTATGCTGCCAGGTACTGTCTGTCAGGGCTTCCGGTCGATTGTCAGATGAAAAACATCACCAACCAGGACCAGACCAGTCTCCTCCTGGAGGACCTCATCATCTGGACCAACTATGAGATGGAGGTGGCGGCCTACAACGGAGCAGGCAGGGGCACCTACAGCCACAAAGTCACAGAGTGGACTCTGCAAGGAGGTGAGAGTAACTCACAGGCTTTATATGATATACTGCACATTAATGGAAGCCATGCACAGGTTAACGACTGCTTACAGGCAGCAAGTTGTGAGTCTTAAAATGTCCTGTAAGTGTGAGAAGACTTTATTTGGTTTACAAATTCTGTTTAGCTTCATCAAGGTGATCCCTCGCCTGATGTTAAGCCTACAGCGTGAAACTGAAGACGTAGTTCTGTATTAATGATGAAATTGAGTTGTACAGCCGCGCTTTTACCACAGCACACTGCTTTTTTTCATTTGCCAACATTAATATGGCAATCCACACACATCTTTAACAATCCAGCAGTTTTTCTATCTTCTGTATTAGTCAGAAGTCAGCAGTTAGCACAGAGCAGCAGCCAGGCTTTTACGTGACCATGAAAGTGCCATTTGCCTCTCGGCACTGCATATTTGCTTTTGTCCAATTTTATGTAGTTAATTTTTCAATAAATGCTGCAATACCATTGCACAAGTTATGTGCAGAAATGAGCCAAAAGCTTCCTTAGAGTCTTTTCTAATTTTCAGTCCAGGCTTCGACAGATTTCGTTTTTGTTTTTACATTCATTATTTTTGTCTGGTCTCTTTTTACTCACGTATCTTTGTCTGGTTGTGTTTACAGTTTTTATTTTACGCTTTTAAATGCATGCATTTCTTTTTTATTGTTTTACAAAGTGCCACTTGAAAATGCATACTTAGTCAGGCTTTTCTCTGACTGCAACATTTCAAATAAAAGAAAATATACTGACCACCTGACAGCTCGGGGCGGCTTTTCTGAACAAAGATTTAATAGATTCTGCACATAATTTACCAGGAGATGATGAGTGTCAGACTTGTGACATACCTTTGGATTTTGCAAAAGGAAGCTGCCTCGGTTGACTTCTTTTCCCATTGTACATGCTGAGTAGTATAATTAGAACACACATTGTGAACTTTCCCCGGTGTCATACAGCTACATATTTCCGTCACGCCTACTGATTCCAACACCTCAGGTTCCTCGTCTCCCTGTCTGCTCAACATCTTCAGAGGATGAAAGCCACTTTTGTCTCTGTTGAATTAGCAGAATCTATAATTTTTATTTTTCATGAGGACCAAATATAAAGAGAATGAGCGTTTAGATGTTTGGAAATGATTTTTTTTTTTTTTTTTTGCAGCGTGACTGAACCTTTTATACCACACATTAACATGCTAACCTCTTATCGATTCACATAGCCAAAGTAGGCTATAGCTAATGTATCAGCGTGTTGAAAGGTTAATCCATGTTTTTATTGCAGGAAGATTAAATAATGCTTCCTTCCGGTACTGATTTACGTAAATCAAAGTCAATTCATATATTACAGTGTGTTTAAAATGCTGCTACCAGACTTTACCATACACCAGACACAGGATATTGCTTCTGGTTCAGATATTCTGCGCAGGATACCAGTTTGATTTTAAATTCCTTTAACTTGTATATAAAGCTTTGAAAGGCTTAACATACTCACATATCTCCGAATCCCTGCCATGTTAAATCCATTCCATGAAGAGAGATCTACACCAGACTCATTAAATATTCTCCAGAGCACCCATAAAGAAGGTTGGGAGTGTTTTAATTTCCTATTCTGTTTAATTCGCTGCTCAGAAACAGTTATTAAAGAGGCACACTGAGAAGTTGTTTTTGATTTCATTCGATTTTGCAGGTGTTCATAGCGCTGGTTAATGTATTTGTGTCTTTTTGTCCATGAGCAAGTCTAAAATACCTCACGAAGGGGAGGGAAAAAATTGAAAATGTTGGGTAGCATAAAATATTTCTCATACTTACCTGAAACAGTCGAATCCATCGGGTCCAAACTAACAAACTTACCAAAACACACACAAACTTACTCTGAGTCCTTGCAGTTATTATAATTGTGCTACAACTTCTGCAAAACATCATTTCTAGACGCGTTTGACAATGATTGCTCTTGATATGCTTTCTCTGTTTTTTTTTTTTTTAACTCTTTCATCTTTACATTCCCATATAACTCTCTGTTTAAATATAGTTCTTTTGTATTACAAGCACTATGTGTGTCTATGTTTAAAAAGATTGCTTCTATTTCTGTCACTTTCTTTTGGCTAGATGATTACAAAATATTTCAAATGCTTCAAAAATGACAGATTATATCTGGCATCCATTATTGTTAAAACCTTGAAGAGTTCAGCACGCTCTGTGTGATGCCCGATCAGCAAGGATATTAATGGCCAGGTCCAAATTGAATGAGATGCATCTGCAAATAAACAAATGTAGCTACCTCATTTCCAAAGAAACACAAGATCGCTGTGTTTGATTTGCAATACTATGAAACCTGGAAGGAATGGCAAACACCACAATTTTATTTCCATTTCACTTCCTTTGCAAAAAATAAATAATAATTTCATCATACAAGTCACTGTCAGTTAATAACGACATTTAACAAGGCGCTCATGTTGTTTAGCTCAGCTCTCGTTAATTGGATGTTTCCGTCACTCACTCCATTAAAGACACAAGAGCAGATCATGATGTGCATTTAAATACATTCAAAGGGAATTAAGGGCAACACAGGGACATGAGGTCCAACACTGTCCAATCAGCTTCATTAATGTGCAACTCCCTGACTGTTTTCCGCTGTTACATCAGAATGGCATGCTCACTTCAAACAAACCGCTGCAGGGTTCACCTGGAAGCTGCCTGAGGCAACCGCTCTCACACCCGGTTTGATTGGCATGTTCTTACCTCCCCAAATGAGCCAAACTGAAAATTCCTTCAGCCTGATTCTCACGCTCTAAATGAGGCTGGTCTGAAAGTGTCTCTTGTAGATATTCAAGATTTTCTTTTTCCATCTCATCACTGTTTCTCCTTTCTCTCCCTCCCTTTGCTTGTCTGCCTGCCTCGGCCCCTCTCCCCTTCTTCCCTAATCTCTGTCCCTGCCTGTATCTCTCGTTTTTCTCCTTCCTCTGGATCAGTGCCCACTGTGCCACCAGGAAATGTACAAGCCGAGGCTGTCAACTCCACCACTGTGCGTTTTACCTGGAGTGCCCCGAGCCCTCAGTTTATCAATGGAATCAACCAGGGATATAAGGTGAGCCGCTCCTGTCTGTCAACTGGTGCACTCTAGTGGTCAGTGGTAGAAGGGCACAGTCTCATTACAAGCAGCCGCTACAACACTGTCACACTGATTGTACTGAAAGCCCAACTTTCTCTGTGCATCATAAACTTAGGAGATAAGAACAGTTATTATTTGATTTGGTATTTTTGATAAAAATCTTCAATAACACCCTGTCCCTTATCACGTAATTTCCAGCTCCTGGCGTGGGAACTCAGTCGTACAAACGATGTCACCGTTGTTACAGTGCGCCCCAACTTCCAGGACAGTGTTCATGTTGGTTACATCTCTGGCCTTAAGAAGTTCACAGAATACTACACTTCAGTATTGTGCTTCACCACCCCTGGAGACGGGCCCCGCAGTCCGCCTCAGCGGTTACGCACCCATGAGGATTGTATGTGGTTTTATATAGTATTCACAAATAGCTGTGTGCAAGGCTGTTGTTCTGATCCTCAACTGCTTGTTTTTTTTTTGTTTTGTTTTTTATAGCCCCTGGTGCTGTGGGACACCTTAGCTTCACTGACATCTTGGACACCTCACTAAAAGTTAGCTGGAAGGAGCCTCAGGAGAAAAACGGTGTTCTCACAGGTAATCATTAAAGATGACGATGTAATATTAACATGTCTCCTATGCTGTGCTCACTTTTGAGTCACCAAGCAGTGTTAAATGTGGACATTTGGAATCTTTCAGGTTATCGTATCTCCTGGGAGGAGTTCAACAGGACCAATACCAGGGTGACCCATTATTTGCCCAACCTGACTCAGGAGTACAAGGTTACAGGGCTCACTGCCCTCACTACTTACACCATCCAGGTGGCAGCCATGACCTCAAAGGGCCAGGGCCAGCTCTCTGCTTCCACTATATCCTCCGGTGTACCACCAGGTCAGTGGTCAGATGAATATGTAATTAAGTTGAGAATTGAAATATCCCCTAACAAAGCCTAGATGAGCCATTCCACTTGGAAATGAGCAGATTTCTAGTAAGCAAACTTTAAAGCAGCATTTATTCAGTGTTTATCATAATTTGTCCTTTCTTATTTCTCTTCTACAGAGTTGCCCGGTCCTCCCACCAATTTAGCCATTTCCAACATCGGCCCTCGCTCTGTCACTCTGCAGTTCAAACCTGGTTATGATGGCAAGACATCCATTTCCCGTTGGCAGGTTGAAGCTCAGGTAAGACGCCTCATTTCCATTTAAACATAAAGATATTTTTGCAAAGCACAGATGTGTTAGCAATGACTGCTTTTGTGCACTTTGGTTTGCTGTCCATCATTAATATACCTATGTTTTCCCTACAATGACAAGTCAAAATGTCTGCTGTCAAAAAGGTCTATTGAGAACAGTGTCTCAGTGTGTGAGTGAATTATTTCCCAGATTATTCGGTCACCACATTTTCCTGTGCATTTCAGATTGGTGTAATCGGAGAGAATGAAGAGTGGCTGATGGTTCAACAGCTGACCAATGAGCCTGATGCTCGATCTCTGGAGGTTCTGGACCTGAACCCATATACTTTCTACAGGTAAGCACACCCACACTAGCACACTATTGTACTCTTTATTACATGTAAGAGCATCTTGCAGACTTCTTCGATCATTCAAGATCACAAAATCCACCAACTCTCTCACTGGTTATCCTTTAATTGTGTGTATTATTTTACTGCTATCCTGAATATGTTGCTTTTTTGGCATTAAAAATAGATACTTTTTTCTGCTACTACAATGACTACTTCTTTCCATCAATAAAGTTTCATTTGATCTAAAAATGATCTGATCCAATCCTTTAACATATCTCCTGAAAAACCCCACCTTTCGATAATTGATCCACCATCAGCTGGTTTCCTTTGTCACAGGTTCCGAATGCGTCAGGTAAACATTGTGGGCACCAGTCCTCCCAGTCAGCCCTCCAGGAAGATCCAGACCCTGCAGGCCCCTCCAGACATCTCCCCTGCAAATGTTACACTGCGCACGGCCAGCGAGACCAGCCTGTGGCTTCGCTGGGTGGTAAGATATCACGCCTCATTGCGCTTTGGCCCTGACTCAGACAGGAAGAAGTTATTGGGTTTTATTAAATCATTATTAGATTAGGATTTGCATGTTTGGACTTCTTGTATGAATTATGCTCTGTAGATTTTCGTACATCTTTGCATGCGTGTACATTATTTTAAATTGCGGCCTTTTTCTCTTTTAATAAGCTTCTAGTAGATATGGTGGAAACAAGACTGAATTGGCAAAATTCCCTTGAATTATTAACTGAATGCTTTTGGTGATTTCAATTTGCCTATAATAAACATTTAAAAATGAATGTATTAAAAAGTTTTGTCATTAAAAATTAAGACTTTTTCAATGCTCTTAAATTAAATGATTTACAAGCATCCCTTTTGTAAAAAAAAAAAAAAAAAACTCAATTAAGCACACTTTTGAACTTTGTGAACCCTTGCCTTTTCCTTCCTCTGGAAATGTGTCCTCGTAGTCTTAGATGATGAATGCATGTAGGTGATGGTACTGATAATGTTTTTGGAAAGCTGTGTGTGCTTTGTACATGATTATTGCTGCTTTCTGGGTCAGCATTTGACCAGTGTATATTTTGCTACATCTGTACATTATCATCACCATGCCAGTGCCTGAGCAGGGAGACACAGCAGCTTGTGATACTCCTGCAGCTCTTGCTAGGATTAGAGAGAAAAAAAAAAAAAAAAGGCTTGATATATCTGGATTTAAAAGCAGACTGTGATATGGCAGTACAAATTAATGACATAGTTCAATGATTGTGACCATTTTCAAGAGCTGAGTGTTAAACTGCAGTAAAGTTTTGTGGCTCACTTCATGGCTGTGGCACAGAAATCTTTGTGACTCAAGAGCACATTCATTTCAAGAACACTTGCACTTTCTTAGAAATTATCCCAGTGCATATTTAGGGACATTTCATCACTTGTCATGCTCAGTTATGTGCATGTGTCAGTGTTTTACTGCATAGAAAATGGGTAGTTTTTTAATGTTTGCAAAGACAGTTCACTATTAACGTATGAAAAAAAATCCCACGAACCTGTACTCATGCCTTGCGTCACAACCACGTTTTAATGGCTTTTCAAGAGCTCTAAATCCAGATTAAATACAATATTTACATATTAGGAGTACGCTATTTTTTTCCCCAGGATTTTCCCATTTTGACGAAAGTCCCATTCTTTTTCATACAATACCACATTTTAACATGAAATCCACTCAATCCAGCACTAACTGCTTCTCCTTATTTCTGACAAGGCCTCTTAGCTGTTGTAAAATCACTGTAAAGTACAGCCTCTCATGGCTTACTACTTCATTATGCACTCAGTTATGATGTCATTTATATTGATCATGCTTGAACTGAGGGAGTAAAAACAGCCCCAAAAAAAAAATCCTCTCAGCCTCTTCCAGAGTGGGAGTACAATGGCAATCCAGATCTCGTTGGCTACCGCGTCCAGTACTCCAAAGCCGGGTCTAAAGGGGGGGTTCTTTCCCACGTCATCATGGACCGGCTTGAGAGGGAGTTCACCATAGAGGACTTGGAAGAGTGGACAGAGTATGAGGTCAGAGTTCATGCCATCAACGGGATTGGCTCTGGACCCTGGAGCCAGCCAGTCCATGGCAGGACCAGGGAGTCTGGTGAGGAGGAAAATAGCTATACTTATGCCAACATTAAACAAAGGTAATGTTGAATTTCTCTAAATGTTGTCTCATATGTCCTGCTGCAGTTCCCTCCACCGGCCCCACCAATGTGTCAGCATTCGCCACCACCTCCAGCAGCATCCTCGTCCGGTGGGGAGAAGTCCAAGAGGCTGACCGCAATGGACTCATCCTGGGCTACAAGGTCACAGCTCATACTATTCCTATTCAACTGATGTATATTTCAGAATCATATTAATATACTGAGAATATTGTGCTGCTAATTTTAATGACCGAACTAACTGTATAAAAATCACTGCCCATTTCAGGTTGTGTATAAGGAGAAGGACTCAGACACAGCTTCCAACTTCTGGGGGGTCGAGGGCAACACCAGTCACAGTGTCCAGCTCAGCGGTCTGGGCAAGTATGTCCTCTATGAGATCCAGGTCCTGGCCTTCACACGTATAGGAGACGGCAGGAGCAGCTCGCCGTCCATTTTAGAGAGGACCTTGGATGATGGTAAAAATATATAGTTTACTAATTAATACTAATTAATTGCTTATTGGTGAAAATGTTTCTCTCCAAACTAATACAGACTGATTAGTTCACAATTGTGAGACAATTTCACTTGCTAATTAATTTGTATCAGAAATTGTCTCAATTAAAGTATTTCGTCAACAAATTTGAAATGTTCTGTCATATTTCTTCTTGTCTTGTAGGTTTTTTTTCTCTTATTTTAATAAATAACGTGGTAATAATTGAATAGTTGCCCTACGTTTTAAGATAAATACATTTCCCTGATCCAGTTTTCATCAATGGATTTATGTCATAAATAATATTCTGAGCTGATCTTTAATTCCGTGCGACAGTACCAGGACCTCCTGTCGGCATCCTGTTCCCAGAAGTCAGAACCACCTCAGTCAGGCTCATCTGGCAACCTCCTGCACAGCCCAGTGGCATTATACTGGGTGAGTGAACTATGCGCAGACCTTCATCTATGTCTGTTGATAAAATGATGAGATCAAGACAAGGCACCAAGGCCATTAAAAGGGCCGCGCATAGTGCATGAAATACATAACGACAAGATATAAAAGAAATTAAAGGAAACACATTAATAGGATTTAAGAGGAATAAAAGACCATATGAAAATGAGCTAAAATAAAATGAGACAGATTAAACAGGAAAATAAAACCTAGAGTGCAGTGACAGTGCGAAGCGGAGAGTGTCCCACATTCAATTTAATAAAAAGCAGGAGTAAACAGAAAAGTCTGAAGCCTTGATATCAGGAGAAGGAGAATTGTTCTATTTCTCTATGTACTATGGTTTGACTTTGTACTCCAGCTGAATTTGTCTCCTTGCTGATCCCTTTTTATGCAGGACTTTATATTTATATGAGTTTGTCTTCTTAGCCTATCAGATCACATACAGAAGAAACTCTTCAAATAGCAATGCCGCCACCGTAGACGTGCTGAGCCCCAGCGCGCGACAGTACACAGCAACTGGACTGAAACCAGAAATGGTTTATGTATTCCGCCTCACTGCTCAAACACGCAAGGGTTGGGGGGAGGCGGCTGAGGCTTTGGTGGTCACAACAGAAAAGAGAGGTAAATATAAAAATGCTGCAGCTAAAATGTATTATTTAAATCAGTCACCTCTAAATATTAAGTTTGAGTGGTTTCCATTATGTGTGTGCGTGTGTGTGTCTGTGCCCTTCAGCTCGACCCCAACCCACGAGCCGTCCCACAGTGCCTCAAGAGGAAGTCCAGGCTCGCAGAGTGCTGTTGTCATGGGAACCAGGCAGCGATGGCCTGTCCCCAGTCCGTTACTACACAGTCCAGTTCAGAGAGCTGCCAGACAGCAACTGGACTGTACACTCTGCATCGGTCAGCCATGAGACACACTCCTACATAGTGGACAGGTAAATATAATGGTCAACTTTAATCCCCCTAAACATCAATTTTTTTTTTTACATGAATTACATGCACACACACTTTTTTCCCCCTCTCTGTTTAAAGGTTAAAGCCCTTCACTTCGTACCAGTTCCGCATTAAAGCTACCAATGACATTGGAGACAGTGAATACAGTCAGGAGAGCGAGGCCATCACAACACTACAGGATGGTGAGAACTTGTGACGGCTTTAATGACACATGTACTAAACACGTCACCATGCAGCACAGAGACATTGTCTGTTGATATCCCACTGAGAACAATTTGTAACTGTATGAACATGCCATTACATGCAGGCTGGGACTTTGGATTGTCAGAGTGAATATTTTACATCAATAGTGCGTTTGTTTACTCTGAAGCTGCTCTCTGCCAGACTGTTTGAATTACATATCACTTTTCGCAGATATGTGGGTTTACTAACATAATTTTTTTGTTTCATCTTTTCTTGTCTAGCCCCAGACAAACCTCCGACAATACTGTCTGTTACACCTCACACCACCACGTCTGTACTGGTCCGCTGGCAGGTACGCTGTAAAGAAATGAACCATCAACGCGGAATTTATTGGCCACGAATGGCTATGTATTGTATGTTTGTTGAATATTGGGCATTAAATCGACTTTTTTTCCTCCTAGCCTCCCTCTGAGGTTTACATAAATGGAGTGTTGTTGGGATTCAGGGTCAGATACCGGGAGTTACACTACGACAGGATACGCAGCTTCACTGTCCGCACAGTAAACAGTCCTTCTGCCAACTGGGCTGATCTCACGGGTGAGTTGACCATCAACTACTTCTGGTTGTGGTGGTTTCTCTAGTTTTAAACATACTTTCACATCTATTTATTGCAAAACCTGCAGTGTGTTTTGCTAAAATAAACGGAACTGTGTTTTCTAAATTATTTTCTTTTTCTATCTAAACTCCAGCTCCTTACAGCATCAGGAACTTGAGTGAATCCTCGCTGACCCAATACGAGCTGGATAGTAAGTCTCTTTTCTCCCTTTATGGCTCTCTTTTATCTGTTTGCGTGTCAACTGCTCTATTTTATTTGCACAAACTATGGCATTTGTGCCGTGTTCTTTGTAATGAGGTGTGCGTTCCCATCCTCCCACTCAACTGTAGCCACTGAGGGGCCACCGGCAGTTCCCACTGTGTGCATACTGTAGGACTTTAATCTCTCCAAGCTGCCCTGTCATTATTTCCGTGTGTTTTCCCTCTTTTTAATCACTGACAAATCTTCTTCATGTCCCCACAACAACCCCATCTTTTTCATCAGTTTGCTTTATAATTCTAACCCTCTGTCTTTTTGTTCAATTTGTGATGTTGTCTTGCCACGGGCATCACTATGACTGTGCGTCTCGCTGGAGCAACTTCTTTTTGCTCTTTCATCTTGACTGTTCTATTACAATGCTGCTGTGGGTTCTGTCCTTGCAGATTTGAGTAAACACAAACGCTATGAGATTCGTCTCAGTGTGTATAACGCTGTGGGGGAGGGTCCTAGCAGTGCACCACAGGAAGTGTTTGTTGGAGAGGCGGGTATGTTTCTTTTCTAACTGAGTAGCACGTGTCTGCTTAGCTTTAATCTTTGATTCTTCAATGTTTAACAAATACAACATATAAAATTTGATAGTTTTATTATTTAAACTTTGCCCCATTTTAGTCCCAACGGCCCCTCCTCAAAATGTGGTGGTCCAGTCCTCAACAGCCACTCAGCTGGATGTGACATGGGACCCACCTCCTCTGGATGCTCAGAATGGAGACATACAGGGTTACAAGGTATCAAAATGTGTCTTTTTATGTATTACAGCAAAATGAACTGAACTTACACTTTTATATGAATATATTTTCATTGAAAACAGTATGAATTCCACATTCTGACCTCTTTTATTTTGTTTTTAGATCTATTTCTGGGAGTTTCAGCTCCAGAACGAGACAGAGCGCCTGCGCACTCTCTTCCTGCCAGAGCTTGGGGTGAAGCTTAAAAACCTGACAGGCTACACCACCTACATGATCAGTGTGGCAGCCTTCAATGCTGCAGGGGATGGACCCCGTTCCCTTCCCACCAGAGGGCGCACTCAGCAAGCAGGTGAGTTGCACCAAAGCCAGATGTGGATAGAGATTACAGTGATCCCTCAAAAGAACTGTGACATTTATCTTGTAGCTAAGATCTTCTGCCAACACCATGTAGCATTTCACAGTTTTAGGCTCTCTATTTTCTTCATCCCTCTCTATCTTTACTTGATCTGTCCTCCTCTGTCATCTCCACAATGATACTCACTCTCATTATTTAACCACATTGTCATGGTTCTCAAGTGCTTGTGAAGAGTAGTGCCTGAAGGTTAGTCATCCCATCACTCACAAAAGGTGCCTGCAAAAGAATAGATGACGAGTGCTTTCATCTTGTATCATATAAAACTGCAAACTGTAAGTGTTACTGTTGCTTTAAGACAAATAATATAAGACCTGCTCCTCCTATTAGGCAAGAAATGGAGCATTTTCACTAAAGAGTTTAGTTTCGTCTTGCGAGATATAGCATGACAGATCAGAGGCTTCTTGGCATCTCCTCCAGGACAAGCCATGGGGGTGGAAGTCTAATGACTACAGAGGAGCAAAGGATATGGAGTGCGGGGGACACATGTAGATTAGTTTTTTGGCCACAACTGCACAAAGACGTCTGTGTTTACCAGCTAGCGGGAGTCCCTCCTCTGCGGTTTCAGCACAAAAATGGTTTACAGTATAAATTTCTCTAGTCTTTTCCACCCCCTTGAAAGCTGTGACATTGGCAAGGGTTACAAAGTGCTGAGAACTTAAAAACACCGGCAGGAATTTTGGCTCTTTGCACCACAGGGTCCTGGGAAGTGAGCCAACACAAGCTTTTGTGATTTTTATGCAGAATTGTGGCTAAATCCTGACACTTAGCTGGATCTGGTTTGGGTCATCAGGCAGAATTCTCACAGCTCTTGTTCAAGGTCACGCAGTGATTTTACACAGTCTTGTGTCTACATTTGTTTTTTTAGTGACTCATTTGACAATCATGCAGGATTTTTATTCTTTCAAACCCGTTGGGCAATGCCTGTTGTGGGTTGATGCTCAGATAATGAACAAGTAACAATGAAACTATTTCTGCTTTGTGTCATTTTGCAGAGTTTGTTTTCTTTTATTTCATGAATACAGTGATGTCACGTGGTCTTCTCTGCTGTAGTCTGTGAGCACTGCCTTTGGATTCCACTCTGTTGCACTGATCCATTGTTACTTTTGTTGCCATTGTAATTACCTAATCGTATAAAGAGTTTGAAGCAAATGGGGAATGTAACAACTTACCAAGCACAAAGTCTGCTAAATTGTTATTGCGATTTATGAAAACCTATTTATGATTAACATAAATATTGATAAACTTTGAACTTTTTGCTCTACAGAATTAAAAATCATACAAATATTTTTTTTATTTTATTTTATTATAGAACTGTAACTTTACAAGTTGTTTTTTACTATTATATATGCAGGGTGGTATATCCAGGTCAATACATTGCTGTTGTGCAGCTGAGTATGCAGCGAATGTTTTGTCTCAGTACAGAGAAGAGATCCAACTGTCATCATGTATTTTCCCCTTTTCCTCACCAAAAGCTCCAAGTGCTCCCGGCTTCATCCACTTCAGTGAGTTGACCACCACTTCGGTTAACGTGTCCTGGGGAGAGCCCAAGCAAGCCAATGGCATCATAGAGGGCTACCGCCTGGTTTATGAGCCCGGCACTCCAGTTGATGGTGAGAAACTCTGCCTGCAGCCTAACAACTCTGCCATCTCTTGACATTCCCCAGCTGGCTTTCTCAGACAGTAATTTACAACCTCTAGCCTCTTAACCGTATTCTTTTTTACTCGTGCTGCTTAAGCTCATGCTCTAATTTGTTACAGATGAGTATAGACCCTGCAGTAACATATACGGTCTGGCTGATAAAATATGCTCAAATGCTCTGGTGAGACTTTGCACAGCTCCCACTCTCACTGAGAGGAACATGGTTAATAGCTGGCTAAGTGTAGTTGCCTGGACCAGATTGTCAAGTAATTGGGAGCAGAGGTGGAATGCTGAACTGAGTCTACTGTGGTCCCTTGGCTATCTGCTAACAGACCCAGAGCAAAGCTGAACAGAGCAGTAAAGACACTGAAAATCAGTTGGTCCATTCCTATTAGACATTTAGAGGGCTGCTGGAGTAGCAGATGTTTGCTGTTATGTATGCAAAGATGTCCTTGTCTCTCCTGGTCTGTCTGTCTGGCCTTGTGTGTGACTCTGTGTCTGCTCATTTGCACAAAGCTTGGCTATTTGTCGCTTGTAGAAAGCAGTATCTAGAGTCTTAGTGTTTCCTGTACAGACTCCTCTCCTCGCACTCCAGGTGTCAGTAAGACAGTGACAGTAGATGTGAAGGGCAGCTCTCCACTCTGGATGAAGATCAAAGATCTGGCTGATGGTGTCACCTATAACTTTCGCATTCGGGCCAAAACGCTTACTTATGGCCCCGAGGTGGAGGCCAATATCACCACTGGGCCTGGAGAAGGTAGGATACTGTGTTTTTTTTCAGTTTTGAAGTCCATTATATCATCTTTCGAAGGTCTCTTGACATTTTTTTCTAACTATCCATCATTTATTTCTTGTCAAGGAGCCCCAGGGCCTCCTGGAGAGCCTTTTCTTTCTCGTTATGGCACTGCCCTAACACTGCATTGGACCAGTGGTGATCAAGGCCGTGCACCCATCACACGATACGTCATCGAGGCCAGACCTTCTGGTGAGCCACATGCTTAAACATTTCCTGAGTTTCTAGACCTCAAGCAATCTGTCCAACATATAGCTTTGATTTTATTCACATTTCTTGTTTTGCCTCAAGATGAAGGATTGTGGGATATTCTCATCAAAGACATTCCTAAAGAAGTGACATCCTACACACTAAATCTTGACATGCTACGAGAAGGGGTCACCTATGACTTCAGAGTAATCGCAGTCAACGACTATGGCTATGGGTCTCCCAGCGCTCCTTCCCCTTCCATATCAGGTTAATTGTACTTTCAAATGAAAATTTAATAAAACATTGTGTTAATCATAGCATGCTTAATTTATTAATTATATGTGTAATTGTTTATAATGTTTTCAGCCCAGAAAGTCTCTCCCTTCTATGAAGAGTGGTGGTTCTTGGTCGTGATCGCTCTAGTGGGCCTCATCTTCATCCTCCTCCTTGTTTTCATCCTCATCATCCGGGGCCAGAGTAAAAAATACACCAAAAAAGCCGACTCGGGTAGGAAACACGAATGTCTGCCACACTCTATCTTCTTCTACAACTTCCAGCTATCGAGTGAAATTTGTCTTCCTTTTGGACAAGTCTGTTGAGAATTGCTTCTTAATGATTACACATCCAAAAATCTATTTTATAAAAAGGCAGTGCGAAGTCTCACACAAATAGACAAATTACCTAGATTTCCCTACATTGTTTGGCTGACAAGGGAAAGATGAGAGCAAAGGTCATTGGTAAAACACCTGCAATAGGCAGATGAGTAAATATTATCATTCGTGTTTAACTGCAGCGAGGATCAATATGAGGATAAATGGCTTGGCACTGGTTTGTTGCTCGAGTCATTAGTCAGACTGAGAGTAATTATCCAACTACAACACAAGTGGCTTCTGTACCACTGTATCAAGAGGCCAATTTCATCATTGTAAATTATCCCAGGTGGTACCACTGCTCGCTGAAACTCCTTTGTCATGGTTTCTGTCTACAAACACATAAACCTCAGGACGAGGATGCCAGATTTAGCCAGTAACAGCCACCTGAAATGGTATCTGGAGGTAATTTATTAGACACGGTCTAGTCATTCAGCTGCAATAAAGTAGGTAGCAGTGGAAATAAACAGAGTAGTGAGACAGAAAGGAGGGAGATGGGAAAGTCAAGGATCAGGTCGAGCCTTTGTAAAAACTCATATCGGGAATGTTTAGCTTAGTAAACATTAAGCATGATGCCAGGGTCACCGGGGTTAGTAAACAGTGTGTGGTGAGACCATCACAGACAAGGACTGGGTCTGTGTGTGGACACAAAGAGGGCTTTTTAGTCCCTTTAACCCTTCCCCAATTTCCCCAGCTGTGAACCTGGACCATCGTACAGGATGCTGTTAGTTTTATCTGAGTTCAGGACCGGACAGTGAAGCTGACCAGAGGGAGATGTGACTGAAATACCTGTAGAAAAGTTGTTATGTTTCTTTTGTTTGGAAAGAAAAATTGTGTTAACTTTGTTGTGTTTAACTCACCCTTCAGACTGAAATTGATTCTGCATATGATTGAAGATCACAAATCGTTTATTTCATTCCACAAACCACACAGTGTCGTCCTCATACCCCTGTCCAGGCAACCACTCCAACTGCACCGCGCTGCCTCTGACCCATGGAGAGATGGTGCGCCTGGACGAGGGACGCTTCCCGGCTCTGGAGCTCAACAACCGCCGCCTCTCTGTAAAAAACTCCTTTTGCCGCAAAAACGGCATCTACACCCGGTCAGTCAACATCTCTGTAAATTTGTAGAACTCACTTTTATTCAGCTGATCGTTTGCCGTCATTCCCTGCAGGCAAAGATTTAAATATTGAGTCAACTGTGTTACTTATGATTCTGACAAGAGTTAGGAATGTCACGTTGTGTGTGCTTGTCTACCCTCACGTTAGTGTGTCAATCCTAAGGGAACGCCCTCGAGGAGCCCAGCTGCTGATTTGAGCCTCCTTCCTCTCACCTCGTTGATATTCTGTTAGTGTGAAGCAACAATCTATATAAGGGGGCAGCACAATAGCAACTAATTAGCATTCAAGAGCTCCTGCATGTGCTCTTTGTCTGTCCATCACCGCTTTAGACAAAGAGTGCTTATGGGTCAGAGCTGGCTTTTTTTTCCTTTGGCCCGGAGCCCAGAGTTTCTCTCGAGTGCTGTGCTGTGAGAGCTATCACAACATATAGTGCTGTCCGCAGACTTTGGTAGCCTGGCTCTTTGGTCATGTTCAGGTAAACATTAGATAAGAGGAATTTCACAAACTGTGCCTCATGAGAAGCTTGTGCAGAGGCATGAGTCATGGCGAAATGGCAGTTCAGCTGGCTGTGTCAGGGGTGGGGTGTTCAGAGTCTGCATCTGGTCACAGCAAAAAAAACACAAAAAAAAACAAAAATTAATTTTTTTGCACATTAGTTTGCACATTATGGTGGAATGTGCTTGAGGTGCATTACAGGGCAGAAGCATCTGCAATTTTTTTCCTTGACCAAAGAGGCCAAGAAGGGGATCAAAGGGCCTTGAGTAGCCCCGTCTCTTTGAAGAGCTCCAATCTGGTATTGCACTTTTTGCTAATGATCTGTAGACACAGCAGGAGAGCTCCCTATGGGATATTTGAAAGGGGTGAGGGAAAGAAGGATGAATTAGACAGATAAGGCAAGGGTAAAAATACAGTGCTCCTAAATAATTCAAAGCTCAGGATCCATTGCCCCTCCTCCCCTACACTCACGTGGCCCATCCTTTTAATATCTGACACAACCTTGTCTGTATGTAGTTTTTTTTTTTTTTCTTCTTCACAGCCCGCCCCCTCCCATCATCCCCTCTAACCCAGAGGGAGATATCGCTTTGTTGTGTCAACCCTTTCATGGCCGTTGTCATGTTGTGTCTTCTAAGCTTGTTCTTGGCATTCCCAGTGATTTAGCTCCTGCATATATCTCAGTATATATTAATTTTTATGTCAGAGGTTGTCATGGTTGTCTCTTTATGCCTTAATATTACACTTGACATCACAGCCTTTTATGCTTGTCTTTTCAGCCCCCACATACCGTGTTTTCCATTTCAGTTCATTTAAACATTTACTTTCATGCCATTCCTAGTTTATATAATTCTCTACTTTTTTTTCTGAATGCTACTGAGAAAACTCTTCTCGTGGTGCTGTATTAGCCTGAGCTGTACACTGAGGTTGCTGATGTAGCTCAGTAATGGGGTAGTGGTCCAGTTTTTGCTCTCTGACCATCCAATTCAATCTCGGCAGACCTTGAACACAAAAGCAGTCATTATTGCAGAAGAAGAAAAATAATTGTGCGCACAGATGTTTCTCTCTGCTCCACTTCATGGACTTAATGACTGGAGCCAAAAGAAGCTAGGGGTCCTTTTGACTTGACTTGTGCTCATATAAGAACTTCATAATACTCATGGAGCTCAAGTCCATGCTTGGTTACCCAGGTTTTTTGCAGGAATTCTAAATCTCTCACTGACAAAGAGTCCTTTCATGAAGATGCTCATATTTTTTTTTTGGTGCTGGATCCTGTTTGTGAATCTCGTGAAGGTTAGCTGAACTCACTCCCTGCCAAACTCCCAACTGACGCTTTGCAAAGATTATAAGGAAATAGCAAAGGAAAAAGACCAATTATAATCTCCTCCTTGCGTTCTGTAATAGTGCCTTGCAGGAATGCACAAGTAACCCATTTTGTGCTTGTTTGAACTAAGCTATTGTTTTCATTTTCATAATCAATGAGTCTGTACTAAATCTGCTCATGTTGTTACTTCTGAATGCCTGTGGGATGTGAAGCTCCTTCATTTTTAGAACTATATTTCTTGTTTTCACTGGTTGCCTGTGTGGTGTCACTCACAGAACTGACAAGGCTTTTTATGATCATTCACATGTGTTCTCCAAAAAGAAAGAGCAACAGAAAATCTGTTTGATTTTCTTAAGGGAAATGCAATCATGTTCCAAAAAATGTTTTCCTTATATAACCATGAGCTCTTTGTCACTCTCTCTTTCTTTTTATAACTCACACATTCGCTCTTCCGCTTTGCTCCATTTGTTCAGGTCTCCTCCAAGACCCAGCCCCGGAAGTCTCCACTACTCGGATGAGGATGTCAGCACTAAATATAATGACCTGATCCCAGCAGAGAGCAGTAGTCTGACTGAAAAGCCCTCTGAGATATCTGACTCTCAGGTAAGCAGTGACCCTTGCGTACAACCTATATGTCCAAGCCCCCCTGTGTGGAATAAGCAATGAATTCAAGTGAAACTGGTTGAATTTCTCAAAGTGACAAAGTCCTTCAAGGCAAAGTTGAAACCTTTTCAAACTACAAAACTCTTCTTCTATTCTACCTTATTTTACTTTTGTCACATTCATCGTCTGCACTCTTGATAACCTCTATTTTACTGCTTTGCTGGATGCAGAAACTGTAGCTGTCTAATTATAAAGCAACAACACAATCAGCCTCAAGTGGATCACCTCAAAATTAAATGTCCTCTGTTCGAGTAGCACAGTCTTGGCTGACATCTCTTGATCTGTTAATACTGATTTCTCCCACGGGAAGGAAGTATGCAGCCGATTCTCATGTCTCAAGGAAATATCTTCACAACTAATTAATTTTCCTCAAACAGGAAATGATTTGTTAATCTGGGCTGCTGGGTCTCAGCTCATCATGTGATGATCTGAACAGCTCATTGTATGCGTGCGTGTGCGTGTGCGTGTGCGTGCGGAACAGGAAGGTCCAGTGAAGAGACATGAGGTTAGAAGTGATGTGGGGTGATATATGCGAAAGGCAGAGGTGCCGCTTGTTGCAGATTCTGAACATCTGTCTTCCCACACTCGCGCCGCGTATCCCCGGCCAATTTGTCTGATACCTGCGCAGTCAAAACATTGTTCAGCCCCGGTTTGAGCAAACACTGCTCTCCCGGGAGGCACAAACCGGTGTTATTCTTTTCCTCTGCGTAGCCTCCCACTGTTTACCTGCCACTTGTGCAAATAAATGGTGCTTCAACATCTGTTCAGCTCTAGCATCTCAATAGAGCAGTAGATGGGCAAGCACTTGTCAGGCACACAAATGTGCCACATGTGTGATGTTTTCTGTGAGAGAAAAATTGCTTGGATTGTTTGTGTTTCTCAGCGAGTACAACGTCGTAGAACAGCAACAGGATTCACCCACACAAGCATTTTTAGCTTGCAAGACTGATGGTTTAATACAAGAAAAGCAAACTAATCCTGTAAACATTATCTCTGTCCAATTCTAGGACACTCTTGTGTACACTTATCATATCTGTGCTCCACAGAGCTATGGGTGAGCTCCTATGTCTGGAAGATTCTCTGTGGATCATGGATTAATATATTTGTAGTTGTCAGTAGATGTTTCTTGCTGTGGTAGGAGACAGTATTGTGCAGTTTGTCAATGAATAAACACCACAATACTGGAGATTTAGACTGGATTTGGAAGCATGTAGCTGTCATTATTCTCTATAGTGAATACACCATATGTCTGTTTAGTAATCTTTTCTTTTCATGATGCCGAGGTGACTTCTAATTATTTTTTCCTGACTCACAGGGCAGCGACAGCGAATATGAAATGGATCAGAGTCGGCAGAAGACCCACTCTTTTGTCAACCACTACATCAGCGACCCCACCTACTACAACTCCTGGCGGCGGCAGCAGAAGGGCGTCTCACGTCCGCCGGCGTACGGCTACTCTCAGCCTGAGCCCCTGGTGGAGCAAGAGTCGCGGCAGCACCCACCACCTGTGCCCCCCCTGCCGCCTCTCCTGCCTCAGAGCGCCCCATCCCCACAGCCCCAGTGCCAGGGCCAGGGCCAGGGCACTCTGTTCAGGCCTAAGGGAAGCCGGACTCCCACCCCCTCCCTGCTGTCCTCCGAACCCCCCAGCCAGCACAGCACCCTCTACCGACCTCCCAGCAGCCTGGGCTGTGCCGCTCAGGCACCTACCGCAGGCTTCTCCTCTTTTGTTTGACACACAGCTGTCCTTCCAATAACAACAGGACCCTGAGGACGAGTCTTTAATTTTGTTGTTGTTGGTTTATTTGTATTTTGCTCTCCTTTCTTTTTTTCTTTTTGATCTTTTGCTCTGTTTTACCGACAGAGTTGTTGCTCAATATTAAGCATTGCAAGCATCTTAAATAGTGCTTTCTCCTCTGTGAAGAGTATGTGTGTATGATTGTGTATAGCGCGTATGGTTGGTTAATCTATGTAATATGTATTTTATGAAAAGACAATCATTTGGTTTTTATGCGTTGCTTCAGTAAATTTATTTGAAGGATCAACCATGTAAACAAGGGAGAACAGAATCTGAGGTTCTGAAAAAAGAAATCCTTGTTTTAAAAATGCTGTATTATTGTTTAATATGAGAGCTTTATGGAAAAACAACCACCTTAGAATCATATAGAGTATGGACCACTTGGCTTGCTGAGACTGGACAATGGAAAAACCAACTCTAGTGGAATAAGTGATGTTTGACAAAGGACAAACTGATAGTGAGAAATGGACTCTGACTCTGAGAGAGGCGCCAGTGGTCACCGTGGCCCCTCGGCTGCCTTTGAGTTTCTCACTCTGCCTAATCATTGTTGGAACTGCATCATGTGTTTACTATATGTAATTGTCTCATATTGTTTACCAGATATTTATATCAATCAGCTTCGAGCTCAACATTTTCAAAACATCACTCGTGACAATGTTATGAATCACATTAAAGCATTGTGGCACCTTTATAGTAGTCTGAGGATGTTGATTGTGTGCTGGTACTCATGTCAGTCAATATACAAGCAACTTTCACAACGTGCATCTGTTTGCTTCAATGTTATTTACAGAAAATGACTGAGGACCAAAAGCACAAATCTTCTTGGTTCTGTTCCATCACAACCACATAAAACATTATGCTATAAGCCCACTAGGTGTACAACAATAGCTCACTTCAATCAGGTTACTAAGACGTAAAGAACAGAAGTAAAATGTGTGATGATTTAGGAAAGTCGTTCTACTAAAGGTTTGCTAATGCAAGAGGTATATACTGTCGTGTTGATTTTCCAACCTGGTATTAGGTCAAAGAGTGTAGTACAGCCATCAGTCCACGAGAGGATATGGTGTCAGTTTCACATTTTGGTTTGCCTAAGCGTAAAAAGTAAGGTGCCTTAAGTTTAGGCACCATAAACACATGGTTAGGTTTAGAAAAGATCATGACTCGGGTTAGAATAAGTAATTTTATGCAGGTAACATAATTTACATCATGTACGTTACTTATGTATGTTATGTGAGCTTAAATGTGTTACATTATGTAAGTAACACTAAAAAGAAATCCCCATTGAGTTTTGCTCTCATAGACTTCGACTGTGGTTATACATACAAGAACTTTTCACGCTTAGATGAATTAAAACGTGACACTGACATGGTATCCTCTAGCGGACCGACTGATGTAAGACACTCTTTCGATACTAAGTTGTGATTTTCACAACGGTGACCAAACTGAAAGCTCACTTTTTAAGAATACTACAGACTCTCTACATTGTGTTTCTTGACAGGATTACTGTGCTCAACGTGTCACAGTGTAACTTGGCACTTATATGGTTTCTGAAAACGTGTTTTATGCTAACAGGACAGTTTACAAATGTTGCAATGAGTTGCTTTCTACAACACTTTTGAATATGCTGGTTCTTTACTGAAGTTTAAATGGACATTGCTTTTGCTGCGGTTGGACCCAAAGTGTATAATATAAAAAAAAAAAGTCAGTCCTCAAGGTCCAGAAATCTAAACTGTCAAATTTCCGGTGTGAACATGACTGTATACATCATGAAGTAAAGAGTATGGACCTATTCATAATAGCTCTCTAAAATAAATTATTCTATTTTGTAACAGCTTTTTCCTCTTCAGAATATTATTGAATATTCCAGAAAATAACATACTGGAAATTTAGTCTGGAGATTTGTAGTTGTGACATATGAGAGGATTCGAAGTGCCTTGTAACAACAGCATAAACAAGTAGTTTTAAAGAAAACATAAACCATGTCAGTCCATGCAGACAACTGTTTTTCACAGACAGCACTAGACCTTTTTGCATGGTCTGGAATACAAAGTGATTTTTAAGTGACACTTGATACTACAGTGCAGAAATGACCAGATGTTCTCAACCAGAACAGAAACATAATAATTGGGATGAATAAGAGCATGAGTTACAGGGAAGAATTTGAAGAAGAACCTAATCCGGTGCAAGCATGCTGAAAATCTGGGGGGACTGTGCAGGTGCCAGAGTAATCTCCTTATTTCAGGCCAGAAAACATTGATCAGAACAGAGGAATCAGGCTGAAAGGTTTAGGGGGAAAGTCTGGTCAAGGATACAGATATTTTCTATTGGAACATCTTTATTCACCTAAATTAAAAACATGAACAGATCAAAAAAGAAAAAAAAAATCTGTATAAATCAAACTGGCAACATTTTAAATTCACAAAAGGTGAATAAATTGTCAATATGCAAATAGTTTGTTTCTAAGTTAGTGACTTTTATTTCCGTGATGTGAAATGTCTAATGTATAGGTTTTCTTTAAAGCAGGCTATTCCCCAACAATAAGTCTTTGCAGAGTGGGAGTCTGTCATTTAGCCTCTATATTTCATGTATAAATGATAGCCCAAATTGTTTCTACAACAAACACTAAAGCTTAGTTTAAAAAACTAAATATAACATTTTGCCTGTAACATTTTCAATACTTCTATTTTGTGACTGAAAATCATGGTAATTCTTGAAACTCGTCTCTTATAGCTTTTGTTCACCTTCTGCCAATTCACTTCAAGGAGACACGAAGAGAATTCTTGCTCGCCCACGCGCACACAAACGCACACGCACTCGAAGACAGACAGACGCAGCTTCACATTAACAAATCTGTCACATTTTTACATTTCACTTCAGCTGCTCCTCATGGGATCGACTTAAACAGAGTGTGTCCTAATTCTGACTGTGTTTTCTGGAGCGCATTAGAGCACATTTGCAGCGCCGCTAACTCATCTTGACTAGTGACTCTAAAATTAGGACAACAAAATCCTGGTGTATGATACAGAAGGAAATGGGAAGAAAAGGCTTTTTAAAAGTTTTGATGAACAACAAATTTCGTCAAAATGTAGAAGTCTTCTTATTTCTCATGCAGACACAGTAGCAGCACATTTCCATCACTATATGCTGTCAGTTCAGGCCTTTTCAGTCAGAACATTCCGCAAATTGAACAAGATGTCTCATAAAAAAAAAAAAATTCTGTGAGCAGTGTCAAATCCTTTCAATGTGTTCTATATAGATTTCCCCATTTTTCTCTGAGCTGATATTTTCATTCAATTTTATACAATCAATCATGGCTGCCTAGACCGTTGTCATGGTCTTCTTATACATTTTAAAGGGCTTCTGCCACCTACAAATTTCTTCTACAAAGTTATAGAAAAGTGGAGGGACATGGCAAATTGATCCAAGTTCTGTTGGCATCCCATTACAGACATGCTGAGAAGATTCATAGCAATTAACTGCTGACACTGTAAAATTGTCAATCAAAGTTTTGAAAGGTTAAAGGAGTCCTGAGGTGAAAAACTTAAACATCTGACCTTTGGAGCATTTAGCGGATGTTGAAACAGAAATTAAAAGCCAGACATTTTATAACGTTACTGAATGTCAAGTGCCAGAACTGAGAACGATTTGAGAATATCAACGACTAAACAACAATGCGAGGGTCAAAGCACACACTGAGAGAACACTGCATAAAACATCCTCTTCTGATGTTCCTTTAAACAGAGCAGTCAAACCTGCCAAAGCAATATGTGAAGATGCAGCAATGTTGTAGTATTCCTTTACAGAAAAAACACATGGGTTTCCCATGTTTTCCAGCTCGGACAGATGTGATCGCATGTTTACCACATATCGCAACATATGATAACATGGGGAAAATGTAGAAAAGTTTTCACATGGGAATCAACATGGGCATCACACATTACACCATGAAAATGTTCCCAAACAGGTTTTCCCATGTTAAAAATCCTTGTTTTACATGTGCACAATCACACGTAGATGTGGTCACGTGATTCGCATCAGTTTTTGCACATGAAATTCACATAATACTAAAGGAAGTTGTTTTTTCAAACTGTACATCCACCTCACATCATTTTTTTTCCTCCATAGGTCACTTAAAATCCTGCTGTGACATCATTGCGTCTCTATTTTCAACTGGTTTGTGTCAGAGATCTCGATCAGCACTGAAGACATGAAGTGTTCACATGTCACAGCAGGATGATGGCCAAGAGAAAAGTCAGATTACTTCCTGACATAAATGCAGTGTTTTCATTCATCATTTTATTGCCGTATGTCCGCAGATGCATTCTAAAATTGTTCCGCCCTCACCATATTTTAATGAGCATATTGGGTGAGAAAGAGAGATCATTTTATGGTGAAGCATCCAGTAAACATACTCATTTATTCATTTTAAGTGTGTGTCAGCCATTTAAGAAGAAAGTGGTTAAACTGATGCTTTTGAGGCATGGGTATGTCCAAAAAGTTACATCAAACTCGAATGCAGTTTGAGCCTGAACAAAAGGCCACTGCAGTCAAATTCTTACCATAAAGCCATGCTCTCCCATCGCCTGGTGGGACAGAGCATTCTGGGAACATAGCCAAAGGCAGGAAATAACCTTTGACTGTGTGTGATTGATACTGTCCTTGCAGCTCACAACATTATGGAAAGAACAGCGGTTTTAAAGAGCAGTATGGGTAGATAGACTCACATGACTAAATGGCAGTGAAAGACAACTGTGAATGGTCATTTTGTCCAGGTAGAGGGACTTCTGACCTTTGACAATTATCAACAATTCACACGTTCCATTCTCTGGAGCTCAGGGTGTATGCAGAGTCTTCCTCGACTGTAAAAGGTATGAATGAGTGATTGACTGAGGGCATCTGATCAACCTGGAATACACAAGATCGAACAAACACTTCATTCACTCAATTACATTTTGAGTGATGTCTGAAAGTGATACATGACTGGAGGCTTTCCTCAAAGTGTATTCAGTCTGTGTATTCAGTCTGACAAAAGATCTGAGGTTTAAAAGACAGGAAGACAGGAAGACAGGAAGCCAGGACACAACTCACTTTAAAGCAATTTTGGAGAGTAATATTTTTACCTTAATCCCACTGAGATTAAAAGTTTCCTGCACAAACACAGCCTGATTTGTCTTAATTGCCTTTGCAATTTGTAGTGTTAGTGTTTACAGATCTGCACATAGAGATCCATTGTTGAATTGTTTGGTCAATGAAGTTTCTCCAAAGTAGTGTCTTGGATGGGCACTGCAAGAAGGATATTATTTTGTCCTCCGTCTTTTCAAATGTCTGATGTTGATGAAGGATGTGTATTTTCACTCTTAGTGAAATGTGAACTCAGCAGCATTAATAGGTTTATCCAATGCAGATAAAGTGAAAGACTATTGTAAAATACGTTGATAGAAAGAATGCTTAAAGCCTGTAATCTTGACTGCTGAAAAAAAATGGGTTAAATGGAAAACATTTCTAAATCTGGTTTTAATGTAGTATTTTAATCCCGTTTAATCCCGAAATATCACACCGTGGTGGGACTAAAATTGTATTCTCCTGGTCTCTTTTTTTCTGTGTCATTGGTGACGCAGACTCCACCTTCTGTAGTGCAGGGAGTTAAATTCAGACAGTCTGAGTGGCCCCATGCTGGCACCCTGTTTCTTTAAGGAGCCATGTAAAGAGGGCGTGTTCAAACACACTACGGCAGGAGGCAGTGTAGTGAGTTATAGCGCTCCAGAGCAGAAGCACCGTATGTGAGGATGCTGTGACACCAGTTTTAGTGTTTTTCTTCAAATAAATCTCAAGGCCCGTTGCTCTTAACAGCGTTGTTTGGAGTAGGAAGCGCAGATCTGAGCGTCTTACACCTCACTTCGTCTGATGAATGCACCCCCACTGTCGACCTGCTGGGGGCCTACAAGTGGAGCAGCACCCGGCATTTATGAATGAGATGCTCGGTAAGCACGTCCGCTTAAATGTTTTTGATTTGCGCTTAACTTCCCGGCCTGAAATTCACCTTTTTTAAAAAAAAAAAAAAAAAAATCTGTGTATGCAGCTCATTATGTTTTTGTATTTTTTGTATCGGGCTTTCTAATCTCTGGCTCGGTTGATCGCACGGTGCGCGACGCTGCTGACGCCTTTTGGCCAGCTATTATTGTTCTCCTGTCGTTGACCCACCCATAATCAGCGCTTTATTGTCATGAGATGAAACCAGTCACAAGTCAGTGATAACCACAAGAGTGAATCACATGCTTTAAAAAAAAAAAATGGATACATATTATCACTTACTATTTTTGTTCTTATAATTTTTCTTCTCTGGAGCATTTCTTTATCGGGGAAATGGAGCTTTTTTTTGTTCTCATCATCTCAGAAACAAAGGGATTTCCTTTTGTTATTGTATTATTTGGAAATCTCTTGAAGCTAAAAGTGATGCACAGTTTTTCTTTTGTTTAATTTATAACATACAAAAGAATACTTCCATTAGGCCTCATTTGTGAGCCAAACTTAAAGATTAGTAAGAATTAGGCCAAAATGTGTATGATGACTTCTTGTTTTGTTGTGCATAATGGTTGGAATGGGCATGTATATTTCCTCAATGCTTATATTTTGAAACACTTGTGTAAACTAGAGTGAATGAAATGTGTCTTTACTGGAGTTTGTATGGATGTCTGTAATGTGGTGTTAACATGATCAGATGACTGAAAGAAATGCCACACTCTCTGCCCACACATGCTGAACACGTGATCTTTGTCCAGTTAATCATCCCAGAGCCTGTAGACTTCAGTTTTCTTGGTAGGGGTGGTGTGTGATGAGCTCATTGAACCGGTATTACATAAGGTGATGGACTTCAGGTCAGTCACTCCATCACCGCTATCCTGATTAGAGCTCACAGCAATTGTTTTGAGGAGATAATGTTAACAGACGTCTCTGCTTGTGAGGCAAATTGGGTGGCTCTCTTTGTTTTTGCAGCTTTAAATGTGACATTTGACCTGTTCTGTCCAAAACATGCAAGGGCTTTGTGAGATGTCAGATTTCGCTGCAGGCCTGGACACTGTGGTGGATTCAGGTCAATGACACAGCAAACAAGCCAGAGTCATCGCTAAGATTTATGTGCCATAGCCTTAGCCTGTTTACTTTTTCCCAGTAGTGCCTCTGAATGCCTTTCAGTAGAAGCAACACATTTTGAACTAGCCTGCCCAGGTTCTGCTCCCTCTTCTGTCTTCTGTATTGTGTTTCATGAATTACAAAGCATCTAATTGCCTTCCGGAGATGTGTTAAGCGCCCGAAGGTGAAAGTTATCCTTCCTCCTGGTGGTGTCAGACACTCTGGCAAGCACTCTGTTATTGGGCACAGCACAGTGTAGACAGCGTTTGCTGGCACTTGTCCCAGGAAACACAACCTGCTCATAATTTTGTTTACAAAAGTGAGCAAATTTGTGCGCTTCACTTTTAATTTTGAGATAACCAGCATTTGAAAACACTACTGTGGTAGCACTGGAGTGAAACTCTGTTATTTGTGGCCACATGAGTGTATAGTCCTGCACCCGTGTTTAAACATGTCTGCAGTTTGTGTGCTCATTTGAGGCAAAGTGTGTATCCTGTCCAGCCCCTTCACATTCCAGGAAATACCAATATAAACTGTTTTTTTTGTGTTTTTTTTCCTGGAATGCCTGTGAGGATGGTGATAGTGAATTTCTGGATCATTACAGAGAACAGGTCTGCCTATATGACAAGTCTTTTGAAGGAAAGGGAGTTAAAGTAGCATGTTTTTGTCATTACTTTAGTTGCACACACATAAATCCAAGAACAGTGGAAGTTTACCAGTTTAATTTAATAGTTTAGTACTAGAACTTTTTTCTCTCGCTCTCTTACTCACAATTTATACATGGCTAGACTTGTGACATAAGGCCACAGTTCATGACTGCCACCTACCTTTTTTATGACCTTGTTGTCCCGACATATAATTCTAAGGGCGTCTCATGTATCAGTGTGTGAATGCTCTATTTGTTCCTGTGTCGTTTGTTTGGCTGCATTGTTTTCTGGTCTTATTCAACATGCTGCTTTGTGACCTCTGTATTCTGGGGTTGGTTGGTTAGCTGGAGGAAATGTGTATTCTCTACTGCTATCCTGTTTCCTTGTAACTAGATGCAAATAGTGCAGAGTGTTGTAGCAATAGACAATGCCAGGGATATATATATTTTTTTTAACTGCAGTGCTGCAGGCACGGTCAGAGAAAGTTTTAGAAGTTGATCTTTATCAGAAACCTACTCGGTTATTTCATTTGATTTGCATTTATTCAATAATTAACTCTGATTAAATGCACGTATTAGTCACTGAAGAGCGGCTCTGTAGATTGCCCCTCTGCTGGCACCAGTCGCCTTATACATGTTGAAGTATTCTTGTATTTAAAAAATAAGTAACATCTTTAGTGAAAGAGGGGCCTCCGTCCTTTGATAACTGCCACTTTGACTTTTCACCAACCTGTGCCTTTTTTTTTTTTTTTTTTTTTTTGCTTTTCTGCTCTTCTGACCCTGTAATTATGTCACTCTCACGCTGTAAAGCTAGAGTCCCCAAATCCCATAATTTACCTGCATTCTTTCCATCAAGGGGCACAGGTTTCCTCTTGACTGTTTCAAAATGTAACCTCACTCTTCTTCTGCTGCACCTTCATAGAGACACCCACGATACAGACACCTGGGCCCGAAGCCAGAGCTGTCATCAGCTACCCGCTGTAGAGAAGATCCGGTTGTATTCATCGCTGAAAATAATTAAAGCCACCGAACACGAGGGAGGCCATGAACTTATACATGTTGCATTCAGAGCTGTTGTTGAACACATCGTGTCAGCACCGGGCCACAGCCCTGCAGGTTATTAAAACCGAGCGTTGATGGAGTTTTTGGGATGTTTGTTTGGAAAGCTCATCTGTAATACAGTATGATGGAGCATAGCCTTGTTTACATTGAGTGGTCAGGAAGGGCAGGCTTAGAAGATTTCCAGAGAGATGAGGCAGGGGTTACTGCCTCATTTTCTCCCTGCCCTTCCTGTGGACGTATACCCGCGAACATGTTTGTCCATGAAACACTCCCATCAAGTGCAGCTATGTGAAAATAGCTGTTTTGAGGCAACTGGTGTCGGTTGCGTATCTCGCTAGTAATTAGTCATGTTCTTGCAATTCTGTGTGCACCCGGAGTTTAAGAGTGCTCGGACGTCTTTGCACAGAGAGGGACAGTTGTAAATGACCCGAGGCCGGTCGTTGACCTTGCAGGTCCAGCTGGATCAGAATAAAAAAAAGCTGGAAAGGTTGTAGCTGTTTCTCATTACCTAAAACATTCAAAATAATGTTAAGTGGTTGTTTCTGCCATGCTGTCGGTATCGCCAGTGTGAACCAGCTTTCTCGCTCCCTCTGATTATGTTGAGACACTCTAAAAGCCAGAGTGGTGCCAATTTCCGTCCCTCCACCCTCCATTTGTATTTCCATGGCATTGCCCTGTGCACACGACCTTGATGCTGAGTCATGCTGGCTGAAATTTCAGTAGCGTGATTGTAACTTTTACTCGGATCAGAGATGATAAAAGCAGTGACGGCATGGGTGACATTGTTTTGTGTATAAAGAGGCATTGTAGATCCGTTAAAATGATGCTTATCAATCGTATTTAACCTACAGAATACTTCTCATTCTTGTATCTGTTGAAGTAGAATACAGCGTTCTTCTCTGTCGTCTGCTGTTTGTGTCTACAATAAAAAACTAAAGCTGACACTTTATCACAGTGGAGCACACAGAGAAAGAGATGGAGTGTCATGTCTGGAGGCTGTGTTGGCTGTAAATGTAAAATAGACAAGTCATCTCCTCTCGGGTATCAGAGGTCAGCTGGTAGACGTCGAGCTGACTCGCTGCAGGCCTGTTTTCTGCCAGGAAGCCTTTCATTGGCTTTCGGGTCTCTTTTAAAAGCGACAGTGTCGCATTCTGTCCTGGTCTTCATCCGTCTGTCACTTTTCCTTCTTCCAGCTGATCTGCTCGTGTCACTAACAGTCAGCCGTTGATGATTGTGATGGCACTTTTCATGGGTTGTTTTCTTAGCTTCCACACTGATTTTGTGGAATTAAGGGGTCTTTAAAGTCGCATGTACCCTTTACCAGTACAGCGACTGTTATTTTAAAACACTGTTGAGATCTTGCGAGTTTAAGTCTGAGCTGCTTACCTCAAATATTCCACTCAGTGATGTAAGGATAGCTAGATTTAGCAGTCACCAACCTGAATACCAATTCAAAAACCTACGGCCACTTCTATTAACATGGAGGCTCTAAAAATCTGTTGTTCTTTGATCCTTGCTGATCAGAGTGCCGTGCTGGGTGGGGTGTGACATTAGCATAACATACTGCCTAACACCAGCTTGCCAGGTACAAGCGGGCGCAGAAGGAAAAAAACCCCCGCTAATATCTGAGGTTTTTGCTGTCTTAGTTTGAGAAATACTCACAAAAGGCCTTTTATCTTCTCCTCCCTGTACTCCGAGGCATTAGTTTGGAGGAACTGGGGTGTTTTATTCATCTCCTCAGGATTTAAGGCAAATCAAAAATGGTCTTTTTCTGGGAAATAGTTGTTTTAGTGTGCACAATTTCCAGATTTGAGTCGGGCTGCAATGGAGACATAACCTCATTATTGATTTATCTGGCAATTTTTTTCACAGTCAATTTGTTGTGTCTGTAAAATGTTTGCAGACATTCTCATCATGTCCTCAGCTGTCTTGGGTTGTTAGACCAACAGTTCAAAACCCTAAAATATTCATTTAAAAATGATATAAAACAGAGAAAAGCAGCACATTTTCACATTGGTTGAACCGGAACACTTTTTTTTTTTTCTTTTAAAAGGACTAAATTCGACTTTTCTGTTGACTGACTAATTGGTTAAATATTTTAGCTCTAAATTGAATTAGGATGAAATAGTTGTTTGCAGAAAAAGAAAAGGAAAAAACAGAAAATTGCCAAGTTTATTGAGAACATGACTTATTAGCAAGTGCAAAGTGCCCACTATTTCGGCATCATATTCAGCATTCAACAATTACAGATTTTAGATTTGCCTTGCTCTTTACACCAGAGAAGATTTACACATCCAAAATAAGCTCTTGGTTTTCTCGCTGTACATAGAGGAGCTGCGTGGTGGAGAAAGGGCATGATGAAATGTGTGCTCGGGCAGGAGGTCACCCATGACACCCTGCAGGTCAATACTTTACTCTCAATCCACAACACCACAAGCAAATGGCACGTCTCTTCAAGTGACCCAAATGAAACATTTAAATGAGAACTAAATTTAGCATTCATGCAAATATAATGCAGGAGGGAGGGCTTTATTTGTGAATTCTCATCAGAGCAGCATGCTTCCTCGTTGCTGTTTTTATCTGAGAGGGCATCATCTGCTTGATGTCTGTTGTTCCCCATTTGCGTGATTGAGAGATAATGTGATTTCCACTGTTTATCCTTTGGCTGCTCCTTCCTAAATGAGATATTCAGGCCCACTAACCGAGTTGCATGGCAGATACCTATCATACAGAGGCCATTTGTCTGCTTAATTACTGGAGCGTGTGTGTGTGTGTGTGTGTGTGTGTGTGTGTGTGTGTGTGTGTGTGTGTGTGTGTGTGTGTGTGTGTGTGTGTGTGTGTGTGTGTGTGTGTGTGTGTGTGTGTGTGTGTGTGTGAGAGAGAGAGAGAGAGAGAGAGAGAGCCTGTGCTTGACTATTACTGAACAACTGTATACCTCTTGCGGATGTTTCACATAAAGATGTGGGCATACATTTTCACTAAGAATTGGGATGTTTGCAAAAGTCTGATCATTAGAGTAGTTTTCAGGCTCGGGCACAGCAGTCGTCTTCCTGTTTTTACACACACAAATGTGTGTATGCGTGTGTGTGTGTGTGGTCTCCCACCCCCTCATGTCATTTCACCCTCAGGTCATCGGCTTGTCCATCCAGGTCAGTGGCTTCAAATGATCCAGACAGGGAGCCTGTACCATTACAACCACCGCTGCATCAGCCTCCCTCTACCAGACAGTGGAATACACACAGGACGAATTAAGCACAAAGAAAGTGCAGCAATGCTTAGCTCTGGAAATGGGCCATAAGTCACGTTTGAGAGAGTGTTTGTGTCTGTGAGTAATTGCTTGCAAATTAGTATTGAGTGGCGTAGTGTGGCAGTATTGACAAAAAGTGAAAAGTTGTGTTCGTCTTTAACACAAATTACCCAGGCCGTCAATATTTCTCTCTGATCTTGATCTGGAGGTTCTGCTGTGCATATAAATTCAGTCTTATAATGAGTTTTTTTTTTGTGTGCGTTACCCGAGCCATAAAAACTTAATGGATGCGTGTTAATTACACGAGTGACTTTTGACTCATAGCTTAAGCTTGCAGCAACTGTTTGTTCACGTCCTCTGATGTAGCATCTGTCTATAGTGTTACGAAATATCTGCTGCATTACTGAAGTTACTGTTTGATTTATGCTCACCCTTTTATCCATTCAGTAGAAGCAGAACAACGTATTTCTCTGTAGTTCCTTCATTATTTCTGTGCTTGTTCCTCACAAAGATATAAGGAATTAAGTATTTATTTGGCTATGACCATAACATATTTAGGCAGATGTACTGCAGAGCCACTTGTAGACCCAGGCTCTATGTATTTATATTGATAATTGAGTTACGTGATAGATAAATGGAGCTAACATCATATATCCATGTCATTCGTACATCTGGGGAAATGGGCTAACATGTCCTTTACGCAAGCAGGGGTGAAAAGACGAGAGAAGTGACGCAGCATTGGTGAGAGTTTGGAAACATTCCCAGTGTGCTCATGTTTCCATGCATGCATGCACTTCAACTTTATACTTAGCAGTTCAGAAATACCACATCCACATCAAGGCAGGTCAGTCAACCTCATAAGCTGAACGTATCATGCAGCGGGCTCGACATCGACATCGGCAGGTCAGTGAAGTGTGTGTGTGTGTGTGTGTGTGTGTGTGTGTGTGTGTGTGTGTGTGTGTGTGTGTTAGTTTTTTAGGAGCATCACTGTCAAAACAAAATGATGCAGATGTGTTGCATTCGTTCCTGTCCCACATTCAGCGTCTCCAGTGGGCTCTCTTGCACTCAGACCGTGAGTGTTGTGAAAGTATGTTTATAAAGTCAACCCCTCCCTCCCATTCTGTAACCATGTGGTTCCCACGCTGCTAACTGCGGCCTTCTCAGGCCCTTTTCCACTTCTTCATTCACTCGTGCATCCACACGTGCATGCGCTCACTTCCGCGAAGATTGACAACGCTATAAATAAAGCTCTTAGTCAGGTCTGATGTAGATGTGGAGCTGCAGAGCTTCCTGAATCTGGTTTAGATTCAGCTGGTGAACTCTGTCTGGTGGTCTGTAACAGATTTCTCCATTCATGTCGCTGCAATGGATACCATTAAGCATTTTTAGCTTTATCCTACCCTGGGGGCTGAGATAAAGGAGTGGGAGGCGGGCTTTCACCATCTGCACTTGTTGGATCCACTGGTTGTTTTTCACTGTTTTTGCCACCCAGGAGAAACTAGTTTGAGAGAAATCTGTTGTTTTTTTGGCTGTGTGGGAATTATTTCCCCTTCATTATTTCCTCAAATCTGAACAGGCAGCTACAATAATAAACATGTTTCTGCACTGACTTTTGTGAGTGTTGGTGAGAACAGTTGGAGTTCATGGAAAGTTTTCACATTGTGTCCCAGCCTCAGTCAAAATGCTGCAGTCTTTCACATATGTTTTTCTTGATGGAGATAATTATCTTTTTTGTCCACAGTACTGGAACATTTTTGTATTTATATTGAGTGGCATTTTGACCAGTATCGGGGTATAGTCTCTGTTGACACAGAAGGCCGTGCTACCATGAAGCCTGAAGCCTGAAGCCTTTTGCAACCTATGACAGGAAATGCGGTTGCTTGCTTGCAGGAGGGTGTTACTATGGAAACCAAAGCAGGTGAATGCATTAACAGGAAGAGGCTCAGCTGGCAAAGGCAGGGTAGAGACAGAAGAATGAGGTCAATGCGCTAAAAAGCCTGCCACGTTAAACGACTGAGATCTACTAGCAGCACCTCTACTAAAAACAAGTGTGACTTAAATTGCTTTTGAAAGCTTCCCTGTGAGAAATCCAAAGTCAAGGTTAAGTTGCTGACTGTATTGATGATCGTGAATAAACAAAGAAAGAGGCAGGCCCGAGAGGTGTACTCCTAAGAAGGCAAGGTAAGCGTTTTCTTCAGGCCTGCTTACGTGTAACCATAGAGATTTTCCGCCCACAAGTCAGATGCGCATGTGTTTTTGATGTCTGTCTGTGGCTTGCATTTCATTTTGCAGACCGCCATGACAGCTTTCTTTTCATGTGTATTTTACATGTTGGGATGGGTAGTTAATGAGACACCCTGCTCCTGTCGTACAGTGCACCACCTGAGGAAGCAGCAGCGTCTGGCTGGCACTCTGTGTTGCTGATTCTTCTGTCGGGCCTTTTCAATAATGTAGAAACACATTTTCGAACAGCTGTCAATCACAAACCTCCTGGGGCTTAAACACTGTTGTCTAAGGAGAAGATAGTTAGAGAATATTTCTCTGATCACAATTCCACCTACATTTGTCAAATTAATGGATTTTTATAGTCAGTTAACGGGGTGTTAATGTTCTCTGATGCTTGTATAAGTGACTTTTCATCACTGGAAGATATTGTTTTGATCGTTTAATAATGTTTGCTGTGCAGTCAAAATTGAGCTTTGCACCACAAAATCCCTGGCAGCACTCAGCTGTTCCTCTCTGATTTATGTTGGTCTGTGGTTGGTGTTTTGCTCTCAATGCTGTTTTAAAGTGAAATCCTGTGGTGTTCCCCATCTTTTTTCCAGTGCATTTTAGAGGTCATCTCACATAGATGTTGGAAGAGTGCAGCTTCTCATTACAGAGTTAAATAATTGATAGCTGCAGCTCTTGCAATTAGTGGAACATTTGAAATTCCTAGAAGTGTTTTTATTTATTTTATGGTATTAAAAAGCCAAATATGAAAACCTGATGTGAAAGCTGTGCATTAGACAGATTATAGATTTCTGGCTTTTGCAATTGATTCAGGCCATTCTTCATTTAACACTAGTAAATGTGTCACCGGTACTTGAAGTAGTTTGACTTGAAGTGTTTTAAGTGTTGTTGTTGTTAGTTTGACTGCCCTTTTAATTCAGGCTCTGTCTAAATTAATATGTTTTGTTTTTTCAGGTTCCCAGGCTGACTGGAATTAAGGAGCTTCCGTCTGCTTTTCAAGGTCTCTTACAAAGATCCTGTTGAAGATTTGGATGATCTTTTTGTAGCCTGACTACCTGTTTGTGCGAAACGAAACAACTAATCAGCCAGCCGCCATGCCGATCTTAAAACAGCTCGTGTCTTCGTCCTCCCAGACGAAGCGTCGCTCACGCATGGACCTGACCAGGGAGATGATCAGCGCTCCCCTGGGTGACTTTCGACACACCATGCATGTAGGCCGCAGCGGTGACGCTTTTGGAGACACATCCTTTCTGAGCACACGCTCGGGAGAACCCCCACCCGAGACCACATCCTTCCCCCGCTCGCCTCGGCCCGGCCTCCTGTCACGCACCTTTAGGAGCAGCAAGCGCTCCCAGTCGGTGAACAGAGTGGACCAACAGAGAGATAATGCCCTGCTGGGCCATGGAGGATCACCCACCTATGTGAAAAATGCCATGTCGCTGCCTTTTCTCAACGATGAAGACAGAGGGGACAGTATGGTGGCAAAGAGTTTGTCTTCCAGTCCATTAAAACAGCATGGGGAGTTGGATGGGAGCGGTGCAGCTGCAGCCTCTCACTTCCTAGAACTGGAAGAACGAACCTTTGGTGAGCTGACAGAGCTGCCGGAGAGCTCCTATCACTACGGAGGTGGAATGAAGCATGCCGAGTCGGTCATGTCATTTCACGTTGACCTGGGACCCTCTATGCTGGGTGATATTCTGGGGGTGATGGAGAAGGAGGAGGATGATCTTGGCTATGAGGAGGGCAAGAGCAGCGAGGGCCGTGCGTCACCACCCCTCAGCACCCACGGCGAGGAAGAGGATAGTGTAGAGAGGGAAAAAGATGAGGATACAGAGGAGCAGATGGAGGCAGACAAAGAAGCAGCAGAAGAGCAGCAGCAGGAATTAATGGATCCTGCCAGCTCTATTGATCTGAGGCCTGAGGACGGAGGACCTTACACCCCAGAGTACACCCCCGAGATACGGCCCAAACACTTGCAGCACCTAGACAGTTGCTCCATGTCTAGCTCTGGCTCTGCTGCTCTGGATGAGAAACCTAACAGCCAGACCTACGCAGGAGACACTGACAGCGCCACGTTCAGTGCCCCGCCTGAAGAGGAGAGCAACTTCTCCTCTTTCTTGGAGGATGAAGACGATGAGATTCGTGTGTGAGAGTCCAAAGCCTTCTGAAAAAAAAAAAAAAAAAAGGAAAAACGGCCGAGCTGCGGAAGGGTTTCATGTGAAACTGGCAAGTCCTTTGACAGTGTGGATTTGCACTTGAATGGGAAGAAGACACTTTAGTCACGTACTTTGGGGATGGGATTGTGAAGAAAATGGAGGGCTCTTACTTTGTAGGGCGCCAAAGAAAGTGTGACTACTCCTTTAGGACGAGCCCAAACTCCATCTGTCAGAGAGCCTTAAACTCCGCTCTGTGTTTGTCTGTCTATACGTCTCTCCCTTTTGAACACTGCGGGAACTGAAGTGGAAGGGCAGACGCGTTTTGAATATGAAGTATTCCAGAACTAAGCAGGGAGAACTGGTTAGAAAGGAACTTTTGTTAGGCAAAAAAAAAGCCAAAAACACTTTCCACAACTAAAACTCTGCTCACCCTTTCTCTCTCTCTTTCTCCTCTCACTTGACGTGTCACATGTGCTCTTTTCATTTGGCTCGCCTCTCTTCTTGCCGCGCTTTCTTTTCTGGCTGTGGGACATCATGAGGCCTGAGCTGAACAGAAGGCCTCTGTCACAACAGGATCACTGGTGGGTATCTTGTCACAATAAAGGGAGCTGTGTTTGTCACTGGAGTGCGAGGCCCTGCACTGAGCCTCTGTCATCTGGAAATATTATAGTAGTGCCGTAGCTCTATCAGAGTTTTTCTCCCTTATGTAACTCAGGGTCCCTGTGTTGCTGCTCAAAGGCTGCCATTTCCTGCTGTAAAACCCGGACCACAAAGCCCAAACTAAAATTCTCGTGTTTTCAATTCACTGGGTGCCACACAGGCTTAGACTCAGTAAATTAGAGAAAGGCAGGGCTGTAAAGCTAATGGCAATGCATTGGGCTGGATGAACTATAAAGGGTGGTGTTACCACAGGAAAACCGTAGTGTGAAGAGCAGTGTGTATCAGCCTATGTTGGTTATCTCTTTTCGAATGGGAGATATTCCTCTTTTTTTTGATGATTAACTAACACAAATTGGCTATTTTCCTTCTACATTTCAAGTTGAAACTGAAAAGAGTTTGATCACCACTTCCTTCCTTGTTTTTATGTCGTACATCCGAGCAACTGCAGTGGTGCAACTGAACTGTGTAAAAGATGTTGATACTCATTAGTCAAGGGGCTGCCTTTGTGTACAGTTTTCAGCACTACATACGAGTAGTGCTTTAGGGTATGTTTGGATGAAAATCAAGAGTACCGGCAGGTACAATTAAATCAGACACTACTTGTATTTGGTGTTTGATACCTGTTGTGTTTTGGGGTTTTTTATCGTTGAAAAGAACTCTGCCACGTTTGTGTCATGTCTGTTCGAAAAGTGGATGAAAAAAAAAAAGCCAGCAATAGATGTGAGAGTATTAAGAAAATGGTGCAAGTTGCATAGTCATTGCAGCCTGACTGTATCTCTTGCATCATTAAGAGCCATGGCCAGAAGTATTGAGGCTTACTTGCGCTGATTGATTTCACTGCCTTAACTGAAACTGACAGATGTGCCAAATTCTAATTTTCAAGCCAAAAAAATGATTCCAATTGTGAAACTCACTTTTGGGAGAGCCTGTCAAAAAGATGTGTGTCATTTCCTTCTCTGTTTGCATAGTTGCTTTTAAATACAAGGTAAGATTGAGTTTCAGCTTGCAGGTTAAAAGAAAAAAAGATAAATTGTATTCAAAGATGTAATGTCCTGCAGGAAAAGAAAAAAAGGGGAAGTAATGAATTTGTATAACTGGATATTCATCACTTACACACTACACAAGGTCATTTTAAAGGTTAATTTTGTGTGAATGAGAGGTTGTCTGTGTTTCCGTATCATGTTGTTTATTATGCCTTACTGTTGTCTTCTTTTCTGTATATTTACGGCCTCTTTTTCTGTATTATCCAAAATAACCTCTATTTTTCAATAAAAGAAAGCCTGAATATCGTTATTGCCATGTATTTTATTACAGTTTTTTTGTGCCAGTACATCACAAGTGCTATTCGGTTAGTGACATCAACAAAGGAATTCCTTGAGTGCCTCCTCTGTTTCCTGTCACTATTCATTGGCTCTCCCAGAAGAGGAAGGAAGGAAGCAATTGAGACCTTAGTGGTCTTGGTTGGACACATCCCTTAAATATACAAGCTGAAAAAATGATGGGATGACTCATGAGTAAATTTGTCAGTGAGAGAGAGAGAGAGAGGGGACGGGGCATCTAAATGTAAGGCTTATTTTAAAAAGCTCTGTTTTCTGATAACCTCCATATATTCTCATCAGTGCAGACTTGAGAGGTGTAAAAGATGGATGGAGGAGGAAGCGTTTATCACGGCGGAGAGCTGCACTGATAAACAGCAATGACAGGTACTTTTTCTCACAGTGCTGATTGGAGGATGGATGAGTCTTGCAGTCACCTCAGACCAGGATCCTAATCATCATCATGGATTCAAAACTGTCCTGTCACTTTTGATTTCACAGGCCACGCTTCGGCTTTTCACGCACCACTGAGCTCCTCACAGCTCGGCCAAAGTTCAGCGCACTATGTTTGGTTAACACTCACTGCAGACAGTTGAAGGTCTCACCCTGCATCCCTCCACATTAAAACTGCATGCTGAGAGCGCCGCTCCGTTTCTCTTTGTCTTTCATCTCCACGTTAGGGGATGTTTAATCTCTTTCCATTCAGTTTTTCATAGTCACATTATGCCAGTGTCAAATCTGCCACGGGGCTTGAAAAAGTCATTATTCTTACACTTGTGGTAAAAACAGGCCATTTATATTGATTGTTGTGGTCAATAGAAACCAGCAGTGGTATCGATCCTTCTTTTCTCTGCCTGTATTAAGTCATTATTCTTCTTGCAGATTGTGAGTTTTTTCCTTGAGAATAACTGACACTTTAAAAAAAAAAAAAAATGTCTTCGAATCTTGTTTTTAATCTCCCCTTGTAAATTAATTATATATCATTGTCTTTTTGCTGCTGACTGGTGTAGCCCCACGGAGCGAACCACTTAATCTAAAGCTTGTTATTTACTGCCATCTAGTGGTTGTGTGAAACTCGTCTCTGGTGATGGGTGTGTCAGTGTTATGGCTTTGACTTTGGGGGATTAATACCTCTTTGCTGCCTTACAGCCAACAGCATCACATCGATTGAGATCTGCGCTTTTATTTGATTTTTTTTTTTTTTATGTCATTCATATCTCGGTATTTCGCCCACATTTTGCAATGTCTACGGAAAAGTTATAGGAATGTCTCCAAGTCATCACTCAAGACTGTCAAATGAGATTATTTGGGTGATTTGTAGTGAGAGGCAGGACGTGAACATAACTGTTCAAATTGTTCCGCAGATTTGAACTTTACACCGGAGACTGCTGATTTGTTCAGGGGCCTCAGCTCACCTCCCTCCCCCGCCGCATTATACTCATTGTAATTTGAGTCTTGCCTTGCAGCTGTTTCTCCCTCTCTAACACCCTGTGTGTAGTTTCTCATCTGCTTCTGAGGCTGTCAAATGTCATTTCGTTTCCAGCTTTCTTTGAAAACTGTATTTTATTTCTCGAGCCACCAATGGGAGGCGCTCACTGCCTTTAGGTGTATTGTATCAGGAGCTCCTGCCTGGACCCACAACCTTTTCTGCCAAATTCCATCAGCAGACTTGCAACTCTTCCAGGAGGCTAAAGGCATGCTGAAATCTGGAAAGTATTAAACAACCTGCTGGTGGAGGGGGACTGGGGAAGGGGTGGGGGGGGGGGGGGGGGGGGGGCAGTTGTTGAAGCAGAGAGAGAGGGAGAGAAAGATTGGGGGATGGGGGAGAAAAGGAATAGAATACGAAATTGTTCATATACCGCCCTTCTTGCCTGCATGGCTTTGCTCCCTCTCCCCTCCCACACACACACACAAATTAGTCTGTGAATCCCCCCTCCCCTCCCTTCCAGACCACTCCTCAAGCAGCTACAGCATTTTCTTTTATTTCTGCAGCAGCATTTCGCAACTCCATTTTCTTTTCTTTCTTTTTTTAATGGGTCATAAACAAACAGCCGTTTCTCCATGTAGTTGTGCACAGAGGGCGGGCGAGTGGGTGAGAGTGTATGTATGTATGTGTGTGTGTGTGTGTGTGTGTGTGTGTGTGGAGTTGTTTGCTTGCACACAACTGGAAGGCGAGTGTTCTGGTCAAAAAGCCCGAACTGTGTGTTTGTGGTTGGTAGCGAGAATGGAACTTTTTTTTTTTTTTTTTTTTTTTTTACGGCATCCGGACACCCTTTCCTGGACTTTGATACACATATCTCTGACCAGATTTGTCCAACAGGGCAGACTGTAAGGATGTATGGAATGTGAACTATGACAAGATAAGGTTTTTGAGCAAGATATGTCCTCACTCTGACTCAGAACTGATGATACACACACTGTTTATATGTAGATTTCTCTTTCTCAAATCTCAACAATTTTATCTTTACTTTTTCAAATGGTCCACATCTGCCTTCAGTTCAATCTGCCAAGTAACCAAACAAACAATGAAACTAACAAACACAATCATTCTGACCCTTTGTGTTCTCAAAGATAGGCTGAGTTATTCGTCTAGGAGAGCAAGACACAGCACTACGGATATTGGTGTCAACAGGAGCAGCGAACATAAACATTCCAGTACCCAGCGTTGACCTTTTAACCTCTAAAACCTGGATCTGCGGGACCGGCAGCAGGAGACCACACACGCATGGTGGGGGGAGGAGCAGGGAGGATGCAATACTTCTCCAGTGTCCTTGCCTTAAAGAGCTTCCGATACCTTTGCTGAAAACTGAAAAATTAGGCCATCCTCAAAACATCAGTGCAGTTTTCCCCTACAGGGATTTTTGCAGGGTCAAAATGTGGGTATGGTGTTCTCATATGGAAAAGTTATTCCAAAGGAAGCAGCTCCTGTCTCAATCGTTCTCTGCCGGTTGTTGTGCAACGAGCAGTTTCCTTTATAAATGTGGAGTTTGTGTCATAACCTCTTTGGAATTGTCTCATATCTTCCGTGTAAACTGTGTTTTTCCATCTGGCAGAACCACAATTGCAAAACCGTTCTTAAACTCAGCAGATTGAAGCCGTGTATTCAACAAAGTTTTACTGCTTATTTTGCTATGAAAGAAAAATCGAACAGCTGGAATAATAGGTTTTGATGTGTTTTTCCCTCGGTGTAATGATTTTGAAACTTCAATCATAAAATCAGCTTCCACCATGATGCTTCAGATGTGCTGACCCATTTTTCTGCATCCAGCATGGAGTTGCTAAAATGTGAACATGGAAGACACATTTTTTTGCCATAAGCATAGAAACAATGATTCATCCCCCTCATTTTCCATTCTTTCCCTCTGTCTGTGCAGCACTGTACTAACCCCGTCTCACTCTGCTGAGGAGTGTAGGTCCTGCAGCCATGTGCGTCCCCAGGAGGTCTGGCCTGGCCTGCACTCAGCCATGACCACAATAGATGGGGCTGGGGGCTCTGCTGCTCTCTACCCCCTCATCTCTGCCAGAGACTGCTTCCTTTCCAAGGCCTGTCTGTCCACGGCTGGTTGACACTGAAGGAAGGCGAGCCCTCTACATACCGTAACTCCTATAACCCTCCGTACACCCACACATATGTTGTCTGAAACATTTAAATTTCCACAAGATAAGCTTTTGGGAAATTGTTGATCAAATAACATTTATAAACATTGGGTTCCTTAAATTTAGAGATAATGGATTCCCGTATGTAGAAAAAAGTTCTTCTCGATTACTCTTTCGCTTCTCTCACGGCTGGAACAGTCAATTTATCAGTGAATTCCTGATTGATAAAAAGAGGCTTCAGATGTTGCTCACACAGTGGGGCTCCATCCTTGCCAACATAGACTTGGCGCCGTTCCTACAGAGGCTGCATGTCCACACAATACAGCCCTTGTTCGGTGGACACTGCATGCCCACAGTGGGGCAAAATACAAAGCTGACCAGGAAGTGAGGGATCACAAAGGGTCACCTCCCAAAAGCCAGCTTTAAACTTTGACCTTCTAGTCCTTCTTCAATTTAATCTTCCCTCTCTCCTGACATAATGAGTAATACAACTGCCACTCATTTACCACAAGGGCAGAAGGAGCTGAAGGACAGTCGGAGATTGATGCAGTGGCTCCATTTGCACAACACATTTCTTTTCATTCAACACCTCTTCTCCTCCACATTCTAAAGATATTTTTTAATATATATTAGCCATGAATGTACAAAGTAAATTTCCAACCATCTCTGCATTTCTCCAAACTAATTTGATCTTTTTACTTCCTCCATTGTGCTTTGAAATGAAAGTCTGATAGAGAAGATTTTGAAGTTTCAAATTTCTTATGAATAAGTGTCAAAAAGGATACCAAGTTATGCTCAGTAACTATATCACCTCAAAATACTTTTAACTTTACAGCTATACTGAAAGTAATTCTACGTATTCCTCATTCGCATCATGTTCAGGGCTCCGCATTCACAAAATACAGTCTCGTCTTCACGTGGGTCAACCTCAGTGGTTTCAGTGCACTCACTAATATCAGCACTACCAGAGCCAGCCAGACTTTCCATTACAGTCTATCACTTTCCTCTCTTCATGCAACTTTATACACAAGCTCCACTTCACTAGTGGAAACACTGCAACAGCTTAAAGGCTCATTCACTTTCTCCAAATCTCAATAGCATCATAAATCAGGGCGTGTCTGAAGATGGAAAACAACACCAGGGTGAAGAATCCCAGAGCTCCATGTGGAGAGATGACTTTAAAACACACTGTACTGGGTGTTGGTCCTCCATTTAACAACTCCGTCATCCAGTTTATGCTCCACTCCCTCTGGCCTTGGATCCCATAGGGCTGAGCTGGAGAGGAGAGGGGGAAAAGTCCAGCCGATGCTGGCTCTCCTCATCGTCCTACCAGCCAAGCTTTTACTCTCCTCCTCCGACTTCACGCAGCCTATCAGAGCTGACAGACCATAAACAGATGTTTTTTGTGTATTTGTGTGTATTCTGTTGGGTTGGGTTGACATGTGTTGGGGTTTATTTTATTTTCTCTGATTATTTAATGATTTAATCAAGCACAATTTACTTCAATAAAACATGATTGAAACTTTATTAAAACAAAACATTGAAGGTTCATCTTTTACAAGTTCAAAAATAGCATACCGACTGGAGGAGAGGATGATATGCAAAGTGACATGATGTTCATTATATTTTCTACTTCATGTTAAATTACAGAAATCACAGGAGAAGGCTGAACAGCTGGTATTCACGTTCACAAGCAGCCACCATCCTGCAGGCATGCATGCTATAAATGTAAGTGTTCACTCACATGCGGGATTAAAACTAGTGTCAAAAACAGCACTGCATAATTATTTGATGTTTTAAACAACCTTAACATTCTCACATCTGTCATAAGACATTTTCTTTCTGGGTGGATTTGGGCTTGAAATTTAAATCTATCTGCAGCGTTTATTCCAAACATAAACATTGAATGTGATGCTTTGCGTGCGATGTAGAGGCGTGTCTGGCTCTGAGCTCAGAAGATGCAGCTGAGCATAAGGCCATCTCTTGGATTTCCTGTATCAGACGAGTGCCTTTTGGCAGAGTACGTAGCATGGTAAAGCCTGGTTAAAGCCCTCTCCGCCCTCTCCATCTGTAGCCGTTTACTTTGATTGACAGCTCACTGCAATGCTCAAAGAAAGTTGTTCGAGATTCATCTCAAGCGAGGCACTGGCTCATTTGCACCACAGTCACCAAAAAAATGTCATGTTGACAGCAGAAACCTCAAACTTTATAGGAGTGGGGCTTGTGTACTGTACGTGTGTGTATTCAGGAATGCAAGAGTGCTTACGTGGTTGTTTGACCGACTTGGTGAGCAATAGAAAAGTTGGAGAAAATGTGAATCAGAGCCGTATGGAACAAATAGGGAAGGAATGGTTAAGTAATCATCCAAATCCCTTTTTTTTTTTTCACTATCCTCTTGCTGCATGCTCCAGCTGTGCTGCAGCTTTGGCCCAGTCAGGAAGTGTTGGAGGAGGAGTGTTTGGGGTGGAGGCAGGGTGAGGTCACAGTGCTGTTGGCCCCTGGGATGGGAGGAGAGGAGAGAGGAGACACTCGGCCCACTGTTACGGCTCTATCTGTCTATTCTTGAACTTACTGTTAACTGAGCCCTTCATCAGCCACATATGGTAAATGCAACGCGTTCCGGTGCACCACACAGTGCTGCCATTTTGAACACGATCAAACACTGACCCTCTCTTTTACATATGTACCCATGCATACACAGACGTGCACATTGAGAGTCACCCAAAGATCCGAAGGCATATTTAGAGACCACTGTGAGTGCCTGGCCCTGCATGTTTGGGATGCCTTAGGTGTGACCAGAGTGGCCTGGACTGTGTGTGTGTGTGTGTGTGTGTGTGTGTGTGTGTGTGTGTGTGTGTGTGTGTGTGTGTGTGTGTGTGTGTGTGTGTGTGTGTGTGTGTGCGTTATGGTTGCTCCAGCTGCCTGTCGTCTGCAGCCCGTCCCATCAGTTCTCACTGAAGGAGGAAAGCCAGCCAGCCAGTGACTCAAGCAGACACCAACTCTCTGTGACACACATGCACGCAGCGGAAAGGACACTCAATGGAAAGAACTGCAGACAGAATTTGGAATTTCCTGGTCACCAGCACTTTCACTGGGAAGTCAGTCATTGGTCATTTTCAGGCCTTTACTGATTATTTTGAAACAATTGTACATCGGTTACATAAAGTTAAATCCAATAATGAAACAGAAAGGCAGTTACCTTATTAGTCACAGCAATATTTAATGGTGAGAGGTGAAACAGAATTAGCATCACCGCAGAGTTTCCAGTTTTCCATGGAAGTTTCCAGTCATGCGTTGTGCAGTCATGCGTTGTGCGTTTTCAGAGAAAACGGTGCAGCTCATCTGGTGATTCTCAGGACTTGGCCGGCACGACCTACTCTCTCCTCCCACAACCATGTGTGTCGTTTTTACAGACTGGAGATCTACAAACCCAACCATGACCTCACAGAATTAAAGATTCTCCTTGGAAAACCCCCACATCCCCAAAGTGGCATTTTAGTTTGTCAGCTGCATTGTGATTGTGTGTGTAGCTTTCCATGTGTATGTGTGTGTAAGAAAGAGCAAGACAGAGGGAGATTTGGTTTGCAACTTTAAATATGTGTCTGCTTTCCACAAGCCCATATCTCTGTTGTTGTGTATATGGTCAACACATGTTTGTACTTGTGGTATTTATACTATACATTAGTTATTAAAAAGGACTGACATGTCTTGCATGCCCAGCTTTTTTAACAAGACTCAAGCCGAACTGTAGGCTCACTGTAATGAGTGCCGCGGTAATTGTTTTGAAAGGGTAACTTTATAATGGAAAAATATAAAAACAACCCCTGTTTTCAGTTAAGTCTTTCCATCCCATCCCCCCACAAGTCTGAAAAAAAATGGAGAGTTCAATCCAAGCTGCCATGCTATATTTTCTTCTCTGAGTTCACCCCTTCCTTGCACCATATGGCAAAGCACAGGATTTAATGTAATTTTTCCGGCTGCACATTTTAAACCTCCGTTTTTGGTCTTGGAAGACGGCTAAGGTCCTATTTATAGTCCTTCTTTTCCAAATTGTTTGTGAATGAAAAGAAAAAGTTAGAAAAAATGGTACGGCTATGAAAGTTATTGCTAAAATAGATAGATATTTACATGTATGTATATATTGTTGTTTCTCTTTGTTGCTCTGCTTGTTGTTCTCGACCACACCCATCTTTTTTTTTTGTCATGAAAGGGTGAAATTCCTTTCATAAAATAATTCAGCAGAACACATGTTTTGAAATACTCATAGGGAGGGCGGAACAGGCGAAGGTCTCATCTGGAATATGTAAAGCATAACAATACATCCCAATGTCTCTCGTCGCTCTTGATCAAGAGCGATACTCAGCTGGGATGAGAGTGGGTGGGTTCTGCTATGTCTTAGATTCTGCCAGAGTAGAACGGGCTAATGCTAAAGGCTATATAGACCAAGCTGTTTTTTCTGTGCCTTTTTTCATACACATAAAAAAAAATTGCTCTTTAGGAGGAGGAGGAAACTTTTTAGTTTGTCTAAAGGTTTGGTTAAAGCGATCAGCTAAAAAAAAAAAATCTGTGTTTAATGGGGATTTTGGACACATCTGTCATGATAAGTAAAGACTGCTGATTAGTTTATGCTCCGTATTTCACAGATATTATCCCACAATCAAACAACATGGCTGGTGCGGTGATACATTTTCCCCAGATTTTTCTTTGATAGAGTTTTAGTTTCTCTGGCTTTTCTGTTATGACAGTTATTAGTGCTTCTATTACCACATATTGTCTTCTGACTAATTTGAATCCATTTAGGTTTTCTACAGCTTTACTTTCTGTGAAACTTTAGCTTTTAAATAAATCTACCTGATACACGCAGCTGTATAAGCATTCAAAAACGTATTGCTGTCACATTATGAGATAGTTGAAAAATGTCAGCAAGAGAGAGGCAAGACCAGAAAAACATTCAAATCTGTGACCATTTTTTCCCAGCAGTTGTGGTTATAACTTAGGTGTTGAAGCGTTTCTTCAAAAGGCAGACTTATTTTGCACTGCAGAAGATAATCTACATTGGTCATGGTACAGTTGAGCTTTAACCAAGTACAAGTAAATGACAACTGTACCTGGCAAGCAGTCAATCAAATAGCACTGCAGTAGCAGGCAATTCGACCCATTTAGCACCAAATTTGTGCAATTGGCTTTTATTACCAAAGGCTGAAGCATGTGTGTCCACACTGGGACATTTGATATTGTGAGCAAAAGGCTGTCCCACCATACCAGCTTCATGAGCCAAGTGCAATTGAAGTACCCTTTCACAGGTATTCTCTCCCGCCAATGACCTTAAATTGTAGAGTAATGATATATAACAGCAGCAAGATGATATTTTCATGTCTTGCATTAATGTAGCATTATATTAATACTTGCTTCTCATCATCACTAAAACTAGGCTTCTTTATGTTGCCAGCAGGTAAGAATTTGCCCCACTTCCTCTAAATAACTACTGGCTCTACACATTACAAGTCATCAAAAGGCAGCAACAGGATAACCTGCTTGGGGCTCTGTGTGGCTTTGAGTTTAAGGTTAATGTTAACATGCTTTCATGATGCTCATAATGCTCATCAACAGTTGCCAATTAGCACTGAACACAAAGTATAGGCCAAAAAGTTTTCTTTATTTTTGCAGCATTTTTTTTGTCAGAAACCAAAGAATTTTAACAAAATATTTGACCTTATCATGTGAAAAATTATCAATTTATCAATTAATTATCAGGTGAAAAGGTCATGGATTAAAATTTGGACAAATAATTCTGAGGGTACCACAGATTTGAGTAACATGTTTTTTGGTACTGTTTCTCATAGTTATTGAGACAATTTACTCACAGTTACAAATGTGAACCTAAAGGTGACACGAGAGAAAATGTCAGCAGATTTCCAAAAGCATTAGGATTCATCCTCTGGGGACCCTAAATTAGTGTACAAGCTTATAATATGAACAAAAATGAGGGACCAACTGACCAACGGACTGATTTTGCTATCCCTCGAGTTATCTCATTTGCATAAAAAAAAGACATAGTCATCATGAATTTCTCTTAAATTATTTCTCGAAGTTCAAATTGAGCAGTAAAAATAATTTGGCTGTGAATTTGTGGATGTTTTCAAGTGTGTCTATCATGGATTTGAAGCACATGCTGGTTCACTGCTGTGTCTGCCAGAGTTTATCAGTCCATCCTCACCTCCTCCTTCACTCCACCACTGAGAGGAGCTGTCAGTGGGTTTGGCGAGGATCTTATGTAAGTGGCTGCTCTGGGCTGCGGGCCAGACTGATGCACACCGTTGAACACACACACACAACATCACTGCTCCAAGCCAGGCTTTACAGCAAGGCCACAGTTTCCTTTGGCCGGGTCACCATACAGTCACTAGGTTAGCCATCACATATGTCTGTGTATCACCACATTTTCCAGCATTTGATCATGCATGTTTTTCTCTAAATGCTGGGAGGAAACGAAAGCACCATAACGCCGTTATCAAGTAAGGTTTCCTGTATCAACAGCCAGATGACTCATAGCTTAAGCAGTACCTCTGATCTAGACTGAGATAAAAACTAAAGCTTGCTTCACAGCATGCTGAAAGAGGATCATATTCGTGTTTTTTTTTTTTTTCCGTTCGGTTTCTGTTTCACTGAAAACAACAGCAAACCTTTTTAGCTGTCCCAAGACTTAAAACCAGCTCAACTGTTTTGTACAAAGAATTTATAAGAATTAGTGCCAAGTGTAACCAGGTGTAAAAAAAAAACCCGGATGACTCAAGGATATCAGAGATGTACTCACCACCAGTAACCGTGTAAACACATCTCACCTCAGAAAGTAAATGACCTCAATGCAGGGTGTTTACATTGTCTTAGCATGACATGTGACTTCAGAAAGTGATCGGTGTATCATTTCTACAAATCTACAACAAATACACCCCTCACATAGTACACTATAATAGACAGTTAGAGTCAGCTCCTTGCAGGTACAAAAGCTATAAAGGACTGGAAACATTTTAGGGGAGAAAATATTTACTGGCATGCACCTTTCTTCGTCTGAAGTCTGAATTCTGAATTGGCAGCCTGTGAAGGAAGTGCTGCAATGTTAGCTGTCAAAGGAGCACAGATCCACTGCCTGGGAGACAGTGCACCAACAGGAATGAGAAAACTACTGATAACAGTAAGACAGGAATTATTTTCTTCTCTGGGAGTTGTCGGGGATTTTTCGCTGCAAATTTCAATGCAAATGAATCATGTGACCATGAGTGTTTGTTCAGACACATTTGAGAGTAATTAAAAATAACAAGCATGGAGTGTGTCGGATGCAGTTTCAATATTCATGCGTAGATAGCAGAGTTGTGAGAACTGTGTAGAAATGGGAGCAGGGCAATTCAAATTGAATTCTTTCATAGTTTTTTATTGCTTCATTCCAAACCCCTGAGGCCAGTATCACTCTGATTCCAAGCAACAGTTTGTATGCTGGTCTTGCCTGTTGGGATGTGTGTGCTGATGACATCGACTCCAACAGGAAGCCAGGGGCTAATGATTAGCACATGTTTAGGATCACTAGGGTGCCACAATCTGGAGTTCGTCATGCCGTATGTCTCTGATTTATTTGGCTGTTGTTTCTTCACAGGGAGGGACAGGCCCATTTCTGAAGGGAAAGAAACAAGGCCCTCACCCCTCTCAAACATCTTGGCCCGCTTTATCTGATTTAGCTCCCAGCCAATGGAGATCTTCAGCTCGGTCATGGTTTGTTTTGCAGTTTCAGAATTTAAAATGGTAGAGGTGAGACGGGGCATGTGCGTATGATCTAACGTGATCCCGTTTTGTTCTTGCACACGTTCCTGCATATTTCACACTCAGCACTTAGGTTTTTGTTCAACCTCTCAGATATAAGATACTCACATCGTGTGTTCGGGGCCTGGTCATATTTGAAACATATGAAGCCCGTCAAGGATCTCTGTGCATGTTTATGGTCTGTGTCAACATGCATTTTACTGTAAGTGTCACTGTGTTTTTACAGTTTAACATGGCCTTGCAAAGTGTTCAATCCTTTAGCATAGGTCTAGATCTGGAGGGCTCCTCTCCAGCTCCTGCGTGGTCTGTGGGATGTTATCTGATAGTCACTAAGTGGCGAAACACAAACACTAAGCCCGGCACAGGGAGGCCAGTGCAGTCCTGAAGATCGAGCTGCAGAAGGAAAACGAAATACACATCCTGGAAAGCAGAGTGCATCTGCGAAAGGAATGTCACTGTCTGTGGTTTCACAGTACACTGAAGGATGCATTTGACACTAAAGCCTGATCAAATCTGGCCACAGCATAGACAGCCCAAATTAAACAAAACTGTGACAAAAGCATGAGGTTCTGTGAGTAGCTCTGTGCAGAGCAGCATCCATTGTTTTCCAGCTGTGATGACCAGAAGATGCTTTTTTTTTTTTTTTTTTTTGTCAGGTTCTTCTGATAACATCTGACCAGAATGATGTCAGAGCTCCAGTGTTTCCTCCTATTTTGCTATAGAACGTCCATAGGTGAAGGGAGGTTCCTTCATTCCTTCATATTCCCACAAGTAAAATTTCCTGTCAAGCTGTCCCACCAAGACTTCCTCCAGGCAGCCAAGCCGGGGTCACGGCCAAAACCCAAACCTAATCCCTAATTGTCTCACTCTACACTCACTCCCACTTCTGCCATTGGAGATAGAGTCATCCAAAAGAGTCATTTAGCCACTCCTACAGGTGGAGCTCGGTGCTGTGTTGCAGGGCTGGGCTTGAACTCAGGCTGACTCATTCTATCAATAACAGCAGACCATTCAAGTTGTGCAGCTCATCACAAGTCTGAACTCGACTTTTGATATTGGCTTTTTGAAATGTGTTTTAAACACGAACTTGATTTCCATTGAGCCCAAAAATGAAAGTGAAAGTTGACGCTCACACGTGGCCTCTAGCACTGAAGACCGATTCAGAAACACTGGCGTAATTATAGATTCAAATATAAATCTTTGTAGCATTTTATTGCTGTTGACTTTAATGTCAAGCCAACAGCAACACAACATATTTTAACTGTAAGAATATCAGAAGAATTAGAAGACTCATGTCCACATGAGTTATTTACACTGCAGCTCGGGGTTGGATTGATTTCCTAAAAAACATGAAAACAGGAGTCACATTTCAATTTTTCATATCATTTCAATTTGGGTTTTTAATAAAAAAAAAACTGTGGATTCACCATGGGCAGCATGGTCTGGTTTTGGATCAGATGTTTTGCTTGAGGTACTGCTAAACAGGACTGTAGCTCTTTGTCACAAACAAGTGAGGCTTATTTAGGTTCAAGCTGAAGATATCCTGTCAACGTGCTCAAATCTGGTAATTTAACATTTTAGATAACCAAACTTTGTAAAATAGTAACTGCATCTTGGTGAATCCCTCAGTAAGGAAGGGTGTGTCAGTCTTAAATTTCAGCTGCAGCCTCGCCACAATAGCTGTGACTGTAGTTACTGGTGTTGAGCTGCTCCCGCCTGTTTGCTTTGTAATCCCTCACTTTGAAAAGGGGAGCTGTGTGTTTTTATTTAATGGGTTTGGGGTCGAAACGGTTTTGGATGGCTTCCAGAGTGCTATCAGCCATGTAACAGTGATGATAACTCATCAGGTTTGCAGTTGAGCTATCACTGAGAGAACAAAAAAAAATCAGTCAGAGAGACTGACAATATTTTTTTAAAGCTTCTCTCAATAACGGAGGATTTTTTTTTTTTCATACTGAGAATATTTACCACAAAACTTCAAACAAATTTACAAAAGATTCATTATAAAAGCAATATGTGCATGTAAATATTATTAAACAACTAACCACTGCATAATGATATGTTTACTACAGTCTCACAAATTATTAAATAAAATAAAGTAATAAAGAAAGGGTGTGGCCCTTTGTAGCTCATTTCGATGACGTTTCATTTGCGGAGGAATGCATTACAGATGATGTGTTGATTTTATGAGAGTTTACAACAACAACAGCAACATGTAACTTTATAATTTAAATTCTTGATTGCTGTTATTTCCTTAGATGTGTTTTTATACTCTGGTAGAATCTTTTTGCTATTCCACTCTGTTTTATGTCCACTTTCAAAGCATCAGTGCATGATTGTGTGTGAGTCCTCTCAGAGCTCAGAGGAGTGTTAGACCATTCACACCTGCTCCAGCTGGGCAGCCAGGTTCCTCTTCTCACCCTGCTGCTGCTGCCACCGCCTGCCTGCCCTCTGACCACTTGCACCAATTATATCTTCATAAACAACAGCACGTCCAGCTGAGTGGTCAGCTGGTTGTCAAAGAGCTCTCTCTCTCTCTCTCTCTCTGCCCCCGCCGCTCTGCCAGGACACACAGCGCTGCCTCGCCCGGCACCCCACAGAGAACCTGGGCAGCTGCCCACAGTTCATCCCTTTGTGTGTTTACAAACACAGACCACAGGAATCCACCTTATGGGCCAAAAACGGCAAGGGAGAGGAGGGAGAGGGAGCCAGAGCTATGTTCTCTGACTGCAGCAGCTGATCAGAATCACGTTTGGAGTGGGATGGTTTCAAGACAGCAATGTGTGCTTGAGCTTTTCTCGTTGTTGTCATTTACATTCTGGTTTGGTTTACAACTTTGTCACTTGCGAGGAAACGGCCTGAGACCGCAGTGTAATGAGGGATGCAGAGCCGTGGCGGCAGTCTTTGTCACTCACTCTTGAATCGTGTGTGTGTGTGTGTGTGTGTGTGTGTGTGTGTGTGTGTGTGTGTGTGGTGTGTGTGTGTGTGTGTGTGTGTGTGTGTGTGTGTGTGTGTGTGTGTGTGTGTGGACGGACATTCAAGCCGCTCCATCAATTTAGCATGATCGAAACTGCACCGTGTTAACTCCCTTTGGCACTGGACAAGCTCTCACTTCTCTCCACAGACACCGGAGTAAACAGGAGTCCTGCTTCACACACGCAGGCATACCGCAGGGCCTCCAGAGGGCCGGTCAGTTCACATGCAAACACACCCACATGCACACACCCCACATGGGTAAAGCACTGCTGGACATGTGTGTTTTATGAAGCTTAATGTTGATGTTGATGTTAATGTTGATCTGGAACAAGGTAAAAAAAAAAAGCATCCTGAATGTGCTGAAAGCTTTAGATCAAACAGAATTTCAGGTATGACGTGTAAAGAGTGTTCATTATGACCGCAGCGCACTCTATGGGATGCAGGATCTGCCTTTTATAGGGACTATAAAAACATAAAATGCTCTAACACGCGACTCGTAAAATGACCCGAGTATCAGAAGGAAATATGTCCTGCTTTCATTTTGATAGGTTATGTCATCGTGTTGTTTTTTTGTAAGTATGTGAGGCGTTTTCTGTTTTTTTCGGTCTAAATGTAGAAAAAGGCTATGTGGCTTAAGTTTTAATGCTTCAGGCTACAGTTTGCACAGTAATACCATAATATACTCCATACAATCCTCAAGACCTCAGTACAATCCCAGATGATGGGCTACCACGGTAAGAAAGGGGGGGGGGGGGGGGGGGGGGGGAGCAGAAAAGAGCAGGCCTCTTGGTGACGTGCAGGGCCTGCAGGGCGGTGTTCTCAGGCGGAGAAAGAGACTGACTGGGGTGTGTGAGCCACATCTGGAATAGTACCTACAGAGAAAGAGTCGAGAGAGGCAGAAGCGTGGTGATACTTTCCACAACTCTTCACTTCAGCACTCCCTTTTCACGGAAACAGACCTTTTGCTTTGCCTTTTTGTAAGTTGGACTATTTGAGCTATTTTTTCTCCCCGTTTGTTTGTGAACTTCTTTTTTCGTTGACTTTTTCCCCCCCATACTCACACCACAGGACTTCTCCCCTGGACTTAAAATCGACTTTGTGGATTTACTTTTATGACGCAAAACTGCAATTGTGTATTTCAAGTTCGCTGCTTTACCAAACCGATTCGCTCCGTCTGTCATCGTTTTAGTTTCAGATACTCGCAGTATGTGTGAAAACAGTAAAGGTTGCGGTTTGCGCGTGGCCGCACTTTGCTGGGCTGAGTTTGTTTTCCAGCAGCGTGCTTTGAGTAGTCGTAAATCAGCCTTCTTTTCTCTTGTAGAAAGTTGTTTTCGCTAAGTTTCTGCCTGAAGATATGTTTTTTACTTTCTACTCAAACATTTATTGCTTAAACTACTAAGTTATGAAATCATTTGGATATTTAAATAAATAAAAAGTTCAGTGCAGTGAATCAACTAAAAATGTATTTAGATTCATGAGTACAGCCTGCTTCTTTTTTTTTTTAACTCAGCACTGAGCACTTGAGCTCCATCGGGAAGAAATTAAGAGTTCCTTCCTTCTTTCTGGTCATGTTTGAATGTAAGAGGACACTCACGTTGGGGTAAACATTGCGGTTGGTGCAGAAGTGAGGAAATAGCGCCATCTGGCGTCGGCCTGAGCCTCACATTGAGTTTGACGTGATGATAAATTCATGTGAATTGACTTCTTTTTCCTCGTATCTTTCCAGATCTACTTGAAAAAATGCTGCTCATCCTGCTTGGAGTGCTTGTCATGCACATAATTATTCTCATTCTTCTCATTGTGTCGACAGCTGCCAGTGTAAGTTGTCTTATGACACTTTTTTTTTCTGTCCACTTTTAAAGTAGTAAGTAAGTAGTAGTGGTAATAGTAAAGAAAGGTACTGAATGGAGAACAGGGACATGATGTGAATAAGCTTACACACACTCCTTCTGCTTGATAATCATGATCACTAACTGATCATGTTTTTGTACAATGCTATCAGAGCTCTAGGTTGCCATTGATGCTGCAGTGTATTTAAATGGCTCTGTGTTGTTGTGTTTATCAGGCCTGGTCTGTAGGTGGGGATAGGAGCACAGATCTATGGTACAATTGTATGACAACGAATGGAGGCTACCACTGCAAGCCAGCCAGCAATGAAGGTTTGTCTGCATTACAGACACACAAACTTGTCTTTTGGCATGGATAAGTTATGGATGAGTTCAAATTCATGGTCTTCATCACTTCTGTCTGTCTTCTAGACTGGATCCAGGCGGTGCAAGCCCTCATGATCCTGTCATTGCTCTTCTGCTTTTTCTCCCTCATTGCGTTTGTGTATCAGTTGTTCAAACTGGTCAAGGGCGGACGCTTCTTCTTTACCGCCATCTTCCAGATCTTGGCAAGTGAGTATGACTTCATTGCACGCTGACGGGTCGCACCCTGAGAGGAAGTGGGTGGAGTCGTGAGATCATCTACACTGGCTTCAAATGCTTTCAGATTCTCCTCACCTCTCGTCTGTCTCTCCTAGGTGTGTTTGTGATGTGCGGTGCGATCATCTACACTGTGATGAGCCCAGATGAAGGATCCCTCACACATTTCGGCTATGCCTATGTGCTGGCCTGGGTGGCTTTCCCTCTTTGTCTCATCAGTGGCCTCATTTATATCGTCCTGAGGAAGAAGGAATGAGAGAGGGAGCTCAGGGGAAAAGAGGAGGGGTTGTTCGGAGGCCCCTTACCACAACATCGCACTGTGCCTACTGCCCACAGACCATAAACTGACATTCCAACAAAAGTGTATGTCACTAACATTTGTAAACACTAAGTGGCGACATTTATCACTGCTGGGGATCTTTTTTTTTTTATTTTGCTGTGTTTCAGTATCCATTATTTTCCCCATCACACCTGTCTGTTTTGTAAATTTCAACAAAGCCTGATTTTCAACACACCTGTTTCCTGTGGTGACTCAGTGTCTTCAGTGTGTCTTTAGAAAGGTGTTGGTGACATTGACTTTTGCTGCATGCTGCCACCCGACGTCCACAAATCCATCGTGTGTGATGAAACGAGTAATCCTGCCTTGCTTCAGTATAAAGATGTACATAGTGTCTGTGGTTTTTAGACATATTTATAACATTTTTACATACATAGTGTACATAGTGTTGTCAAGTTAACATTGTCGTGCTCATTTACGTGATAGAGTTTGTGCCTCTCACAAATCATGCAGCTGTGCCAAAGAGATGTCGCTTCAACTGCCAGGGTATCAAGCTTTTTTTTCTTTTTTTTCTTCTTTTTTTTTAACATTGTTTTGTCTTTTGTTTTGTGTGTCAAATGCTTTGAATCATGTGCCTTACTTCAAATATCTGTTATTCTTGAAGGAAATGAGAAAATCCTCAGTCACTAAAAATAACAAATGTTAACAAACTCATGAAGGGTTTTATTTCTGAATTATCATCATACTTGATATACCAAATAAAAGACGTTTTGCATTTTGTAATCTAGTTTTGAACATGGTGCTTTTTTACCTACTGTTCTTGAAATGTATAGCCTTTTTTGTGTTGCAAGTGTGTCATGTCCTGTGATTAATTTTGCTTTGAACAAACTCAAGTTTGCATTTTTGTCAGTATTCTAAATAAACCTTTTGAAATGAACTGCTCACTGCTGAAAAGTTCAATGATCGGTTTTCTTTAAGAAATTGGTGAACCATCTGCAGAAGACTGATTATTATATGTGTTTTTTACACATGTTAAATTTTGACTTGATTTTTTTGTTAAGTAGTCTTTTTAAACTCTTGATGCACTTCGAGAAGGTGTGGTATTACTGGAACAAGGAAGTGGCACACTGTTTCTTGTAGTGTTGTTTTTGTACCACTTGATGGCGCTATGATACATAAAACACTCGCAGGACCCAGCCGCTTGCCTGTGGCAAATGTCTTGATGTTGGTGCTAGGAAAAACTGGCACTTAATGCTGCCATATTTTGCACAAAAAAAAAAAGTTAATCATTTTAGTATGAATGAGGCCATAAATACAGGATAGTGTGGCATCTGAAAAAAGAACAGTAGAGCTAAAAAAATTTTTTTTTTAAAGTTTGTGTTTCTATGATATTTTCAGGTACACAGAAACTCCAAAAAAGCAAAACTGATGATTACATGACTTGTCATGTACTTTAAATCGTTTATTCATTCTGCCTCATCTTGACTGTGAACAAACAAACTGAAAATGCAAACAGCATCACCTGGCTGCACTTTGAGGACTGCTGGAAACTTAGCACCATGGACAGACATTATTTCAGTAAAACAGCATAACTAAAAGAATACAGTTAAATGTGGTTCAGGGAACAAAAAAACATATCTCAGCAGCATCTTTGTGAGGAAAAGCAAACCAGACATGTTTGGATCATCGGCTGCTGCGAAGCAGTGTGAATATCCCCATAAAAGACACTGATCTTTCATTATGACTAACAACTTTCTCAGATAGATTCTCCCCACCGTCTTTTACATTTTAACACATTAACTGCAGTTTTCATCACACAGGTCAATGGCAATGCAATCAAAGTACAGTTCTGCATCATATATATGTTTATGTGAAAATTATTTGAAAGTGAATTTACAAAGGGGCAGAAAACATTCAATGTCAGTAGAAGAGTTATTCATGAGTAGTAGTATTTTTTTTAATTCTGCAGGTCTAAGGAATAATCCAGTGAATATTCTGGCAACCTTCAAGTCTAAACCACATCATTTGCATTGTTTTTAACTTGCGTTAAGCAGTTACACAAATAGCAAAGTCATTGTCATGTAAAGATTATATATATATGTATATTTATGTATGAAAATATGAAAATATTTTGATCTATATGTATAGAGAGTAGTATGCCAATAACGCCACTAGGGGGTGACTTCAACACACTTTTGTAGTGTTGTCATTCATTTTCCATCCAGACTGCCTTTAATAAAGGTTTTCAGAAAAATAACCAAATTCTGTAGTTTGTCATTTTAGACATAGTATATGCCCCCACTCTGTTTCCTTTTTAAAGTATGCACAATACTGGCATTAATTTCGTTCCTCGGGGATTAATAAAGTAACTACCTAACCTAACCTGCTCTGTCTCAGAATTTGGCACCACAGTGGATTGACATATGTTTCTGCCTTCGATCTAAAGACGTCTATAGATGTGTAGCATGTCACATCAGAATCAGAGTTTACGGGTGCCAGCTCTCAAATGTACAAAACTACAGTTGTGCACAAGATGTTTCACTTCAAAATGATTGCTGAACTTTCTGACAGCCATCCTACCCTGATTAAATATGGTCGATGAGTACTCTGGTATTATTATTATCATTGGAAGCAACAGGAGACGTGAAGGGTGCAGTTTTGCAAGATCTAAAACAACATGTATCTTCTACATACAATATCATATATCACATACGTCCCACACAAAGCACACAGATTACTCCCTACTTTTATATTTTTACTATCTCTCAGTGCAAGATGATCAGATGGTGATCTTTAAGTTTCTAAGTAGTTGCTTTATTTGTTGTTTCATTTGACATCAATCAGAGCATCTTCAGACTTCTGACATTTTCACAAATAACACCAGCAGCCATAAAAGATAAACACCAATCCTTTTCTTTAGCTGCCTACCAGATTCCAAGGTGCAATGATCATTAGTTCAAACATTACCCAACACCATCTATGCACACATTTGTATGCACGCATGCACTTCTGCAGAATGCAGACAAGCAGAATTTAATCCACGAAAACGAAAACACGCGTCACATACAATGCAACCTGTGTGCATTTTATACAACAGCTCATTATGGCTACTGAACATGCAGACAGAAGATTAAAATCTCATTCTCAGGTTTGTTGATTAAAAAGAGCTCTTCCCAACTTCATCAGTCCTGACACAAAAGAGAGGCCAGTTAATGCTACCCTGGTAAAAGTCCCTGGGTGTACAGATAACATATTGAAGATGTCAAGAAAACTCCGGAGGCCTATAATGGCCTCACTGCTCCATTTGAAATGTAGTTAACCTTAACGGTTATTTATCACTGTGAGGGTGACCAGGGGGCACTTAGTATTTACTGCAGGACACGCAGGATTGAGGCAAAGGGATTGAGAGGAAGCTACCCTTATCATTATCCAATGGGTACTGTGCTGGCTATATATACATGCATCAACACTGCTTAACTGCTTGATAAAACCAGGATAGGTCACAGACATGCCCAACTCCTCTTATTGTTGAACTATTATACAGCAGCCAACGACATTTACATGTTTGCAGCCAAATGTTGTCTTGGTATCCCAGAAACACGTCGGAATAATTTCCATAAGTCTTCGGTTGGGAATTTCTCTGGAAAGGCAGTAATGGTCATGAAGCAGAACATACAAAGGGCTGCAGCCAGCTGATTGGGTCCCTGGATGGGACATGTGAGGACTTCAGAAGACGCTGGAGCTCTCCTTTCTTCTTTCTCTTTAGATTTGTTGCCTTTTTATCCAGGGTGTTTGTCTCCCGGAACAAACCCCGGATCCCTCAGATGTAGCTAAACGATAGAGAAAATGGGCAAACCCAGTTTATTCAAAGCTGATTTCATCACGCCCATAAATCTCGGAGAAATCAAAGCCCATCTTATGCCCTCCCCTCGGCTCTCCCTTTGTCTTGCTAATACACATTAGAGTGCGGCTGGCTGCCCACTTTGACGGCAGCCCGGACAGTCTGGGCGAAGTTGCAGATGTGGAACCTGGGGGCACCTTTGACCCATGACCCCTGCCGTTACATCCTGCCACAAGGCCCATGCACAGGAATCTCCCAGTGCCGCTTCCTGCTTAAACTTACAAGGCGAAGTAAAGATATGTAGAATGAGGACGACAACATTTTATTTTTTTCTGATTCCTACATGTAAAAATCTCATGGCAGCAAATGCATACACACCCACACAAGCACACCATAACATTAATGCATTCTATCAACATTGTCAGCTCGAAAATGAAATCACCCATCATTCACTCTCTTTACAACTGTTTCCTACAGCAGTCAGTTGTCAGAAGCAACAGAGACACAGATACTCAATGCAAAACTTTCACACTATATATGGAGAATACATTTTCAGTTACATTTCAGATTAAGGTTTAAAAAAATAGCGCCACAGTGTGTATTCACTCATCGCAAGTGACCCAGGATAGTATTTGATTCAAAACATTGCTGCTGTAACTTGAGACTTAATTAAAACTGTGTTGTTAATAATTTAGTGCCAGCAGCAAGATTCACCCAGTCATAATCGTTGAGCAAGAAGAGAGGTGGTTGCATGCAGAAAAAAGGAGGGGAAAAAAAAAAAATCTATTATTCAATGCTATTTTTACGCACGTTAAAACTAGTTTCATAAATATCAAGGAGAGATTTGAGAAGCCGTGCTAACATTTGGTGCCTCAATATGGTGTGTCTCTCCAATATTTCTGCGTGTGTAGTTGTCCTTCTGTCACGCATGCAACTTGCATACTTAAGATCATTTCAAAAGCTGTGTGGCCAATCGCCAGCAACAAAGACCTTCTAATTCAGCGCTGGTGGCTAACAAGGGTTTCTATACTGGTGTGACGAGGCTACCGAGGCAAACATTTCTCCTTTAATTATACAACAGTGAATCGGAGAGTGTCTTGCCGCTCTATGGTGTTTCAGGCCTGAGCAGAGCTCCTCCAAATTAGAGAGCAGTGTGACAGTGCCGAGATGCATCACTGTGGGGAAACATGGAGCAGTGGTTACATGGCTGCTGATCCATTTATGTGCTTCGAATGCGTTTCCCACATTTGAGTTGGAGATGAAAATATGGAGATAATTTGAGAGAGCTTGTGGGAGCTTGCACATAGGCACATGAGGATAATTACATACAGAATGGCATAAAAATGATTTGAAAACACGATACAACTGAGAGCAAAGAGATTCTGATCTTTTCACACGTACATGAAGGGGTGATCATCCCAAAATGAAAACAGTAAATGCATTTGATAGTTTTTTATCTACTGAAATGTGTCTTTGGTGTGACATAAGTCTGATTAAGTGCCAGGGCACTGCTTTCAGATTTAGAGGGTAACAGAACAGAGACAATTTCAACCCAGGATTAATGTCCACATGTATTTGACTGTATCTGCTTTACATCAATCACTAGCCTAATTTTAAATTCTTCATTGAAGTCCATTGTAGCAAACTCAGTTTGCACAGTCAACTCAGAATATAGCACAATGTCAACACTGACATCTTAGATCATATATTTAGAAGGCCAACTCCACTATCCTCAGTGATGTTGTGGACAACGTAAAGGAGCAGAGCAACAGCGAGGACAACGAGCACGTTAGGACAGGTACCGCACTGTGTGACCAGGACCAGGACCAGGACCAGATAGCCTATAACCGAGCTCAACTGGACCTGATATCAGCCAGTCCGCCAGAGATGGACCCTCCAGTCTATGGATGGACTACAGCGCTCTATTCTGACAAAATACCCGGCCAAGAAGGTAAAGACGGCAATAACCACAGGCTGTGTTTTACCTGCAAAAAAGTTGCTAATGAGGGCTGCTGGTTGAAACTGCGTTTACCCATGAAGGATTTAGCACTAGGCTTAAAGTTACAGTCATTCCGTGCACAGGATGCACGTGTTGGACATGGATGGATGGTCTGAGTTAAAGTTAAGAAGAGCGAGTGAACCGCACATTCATGGATGCTTTTGCCATGAACCACAACAACAGAGGCGTTGTCCTAATCCGACAAATGTTGTGAGTAACATCTGTCCTCCTTCACTTCCGTGTGGATGTGTGTTTGTGGTGTGATCGGGTTACGTGTAGACTACAGTAACACAATATCAGTAGTATTGATAATGACAATATGAACAGCCTGCTACTTGGCCCGCCGGTATTGTAGTTTGTTTGTTTTATATTTGTATATCTTGGCGCCGCTCGTGCTTAGATCCAGTTACAATCACTCAGCTGTCAGTGGACTAATTAAGCCCGTGGATGTGATATCTGCTGGCAGATCAAATGAAGGATAGCGGTCTTGGCCTAATCGGCTGGGTCAAACTGAAGTAGCTGCGTTATTTCAACCTCAGTGACCCTGGCCAGTGGCCCCAATCTCCCCACTGGATTTCAGTGGGTGGGGAGCTGAGACCAGCCCAGCTAGAGGTGTTTGGAGTGGGTGTCTTTGTTTGTTGAAAGCCCCTCTCTGTGGTGACTGATGATCAGAATCCTGGTGGCTGTTGAAGTCTGGAGTAAGGAAAGCTAGAATTACACCTTCAGCAAACACTCCACTGCCCAAAGTTCACAAAAAAAAAAGAAGGTGGATGGGATTGTTGCACACTGGCTACAAGCTTCACATACTCAGACCTATACACACACGTATTCCCACAGGTTGTAAATTCCCAAACGGATGCTAAAATATTTATCAATAGTCAGAGTCTCTGCCAGGATACTTCTATCATGAGTCTGGTTCTTCCTCAGCAGTAAAATCCCATTCTTAGCAGCCAATTTCTTCAATCCTTCTCTTGTCTTCATCACTTTAAGCCTGGTTACTTTTTTTTGTTTTTGTCATTTCATCTCTGTTTGTCATCAACTGAAAAGAGGATGAGGCCAAATTATCTCACTGCAAGAGATCCCCAACATTTTTAGTATACAATTGCTATGGTTCTCCTGCAAATATGTTAATAGCCAGGTCCACTTCTTCCAGTAAGACCACCCTGTGCGCTACAAGCTTTGTTTTTGTGTTTCAATTGCTTCGGTGTGATTTCATGCATTTTTAAAGTGACTTTTACATCTGCAGTCGTACAAAGGATTTATTGCCATTTGCAAATTCAAGTATACGGATGTGCAAGTAGGAAATCCACATTCAGGCTATAGAAGAGTGTTGATGTGATAGAGACTAGACAATGTAAGTGCCAGGAAGGGCAGAAAACCTTTTTAAAGCTGCTCGCGTAAACCTTTAGCACTAAGGAGCCCCAGTTGTAACAAGCTAGTCTAAATATTGTTATCCCATAGTTAACCCTGTCAGTGAGAATGTTCAGACACCTAAACAAAAAGATAAAGTCAGAAAGATGGAGAAATCTCTGCTCAGTGTAAAGACCCCTGGTTCAGGCAGGGTTAATAGGTTCTCCTAAATGTCTGTGCTGTGCAAATATTGACAGTGACTCCATCCTCTCATCATATCATCTAATGACCCGCTCCGTGTCGGAGCTCTCCTGCGGTCATGTTGCTTGAAGCCTAAAGATCCCAAAGAACTGCTCTGTGATCAGAAACTTGGATTCTGAGAAAATCCAGACCGGTCAGAGTAGACTCAGACCAATATCGTAAATGATTAACCAGACTGCCCACAGCAGAAAAGTAAGTTTGTAGTTTAATTCCAATTCCAAAAGTAAAGACTGATAGAGAGGGATGGATGCAAATCATTTTCATTCATCATGCATCATTCAATGTGTGCGGGAACATCCTAGTCTGCTTTTCAATCCTCTCAATCGATTATGATGTTACGTTCGAAGAGGGATGTTATAACATTTTTGAAAAATGTAATATCATTTTAACCACAACATAATTGGGTCTAATTTTACAAATGTGAGCAAGTTAACATGAAATTTAAGATCAAAACAAGGCTATGCAACACTATTATATCACATTACACACAACTATTAGGATCTGTAGTGTCTTCACAAGTATAGGATTTATTGTAGGATTGCTGCATATTGTATTATATTGGAGTCTGTCACTGAGTCGGTGTGTGTGAAGTTACACTATTGGCGGCCCGAGTGCTGCATGACTGACCTGTTAACTCAGCATTGGGTGGACGAGTGCTGTGACTTCTGTTTTTAAAATGAAAAGCCCTCTTCGGGTTTCATACATGGCCCAGCCATTTGACCTAAGTCTTGGTCTCATGGGGCAACATTTTGTTTAGTTTTGTTGTTGATGAACATTAGAGCAAGCACATTCATTTTCAATTAAAGCCAAAGGTTTAAGCTCGTGAATGTTTTTCATTTCACGTCTCTATATCTGCTACAGAGGATGACAGGTCACGTTTTTTTTTGGTGAATATTCCGTCAAGTTTTAAAGAAAACCTCAGGTTTTAGGAGGCCGTTTTCAAACAGCTCCTTAGGTTTTACAATGTTTTCGTTGAGGGTGCCTAACTCAAATAACATCGATAGGATATCACTATCCCTTTCAGAATATTCCATAGATCCAGTATGTAGGTAGCGAGCAGGTTTAGAGAGCAAGGATCCGGTGCACTATACAAAATGCGGGCTGCTAAATATACACATTTTGATTCAATACAACATTTTCAGTTCTCCTCAAGACACAAGAAACCCGTGAAACCAGCATCAAACACTCAGGTCTCTTGAGGTGAACCCCAGACTCCTCAGTCATCTATACTACAAATGGATTTTGTGTATCTAAAAAAAAAAAGTGGCATTTTTTTCAACAACTATCTCATTTTTCCATACGCAGTGTAATGTTTAATTCAGTCAGCTAGTACTTAAAGTGCAATATATAATCTTTTGTCCAAAGCATTGTTTTTACTATTACCATTTCATACTGGCTTGTTACAATTAATTGTGGTGCCCTGTGGGAGATCTCAGTTATAGATCGTGGATGTAGTGTGAATTTCACGTCATTTACTGTATTTGTGGAATACCTCTGTTGAGAATTTTGTGAGGTGTGGAACTGAACCAAAACTAGGGACCCTTCAAAAGATCTGCAACTTAAACATAAAAGAAACGCTGATGGCTGTATGAATGCAATTTAATCTGAGAATAACGTCATTGATTAATCACTTTGTACTGAATTAAATGATGTCCTGAGTTTAGGCAGCATGATGGAATACCCTCAAGAGCTTTAGTCCAACTATCTGTGGTGATTACTGCCCCAGGATCTTTCAACCAAACCTCTTTACGACGCCTGGTGGGTGGGGCAGTTTAATCTGAAAGCTAATCTTGATATATGTTGATACAAACTTTGAGATGAAGCTTCTGGTCACTTCTTATGACGACATACAGACTAAATTGGTTGGGGTTTTTCAGTGTTGGGTATATTGGTAACAAACACGTTGTATAAGTAGTTAAAAGTTAAGTTTATGAGCCACCTCTTGTTCCAAACTCCCCAGATGATTTGCACTGGAGAAGTGGATTTCTGTTTTGTTTTTGTTTTTTTCACACATTTCTATTTTGCAGTTTGTGTAAAAGTTAAGTGAGCCAGGTTAATTCAAACTTCTACAAGTGCCTATTATTCAATTGCTCGTTGATGGTTTCAGGCAGACAAAAGTGCCCCGGGCCCACACAGGGCTGTGATCCGTCTAAATGTGTTTTGGAGAAGTCTGAACTGATGAGTGAATTGTGGTTAAGAAAGAAAACTCTTATTAACGCTTAAGACAATTTTCAGCGAAGCATGCCTCTCACAAAAACAGCTGTCATTTACCTTATAACTGCCTAATGTAATACACCCTACTGACATGCAGCTTATCTGTAAATTCTCAACATCTATAAATATGTATTGTTAATAAGTGCATCAAAATGCAGACATAGAAATGGACAAAGTTACATGGATGAAATGCCTATAATTAAAAATACTTCCCTGCTAAAAAAAACAAAAACTCCTCAGCCTGGTTGCCCATTCTTTACAAATGTAGTATTTCAAAGGGAATTCACATTCAACAACGCTTTAAGTGGCAATAGCAAACAATGGTGGTCATTCGCCATATCATAAAGAGCATCTACTAATGAGCCTGTTAACCTTTTAACCTGGAGACAGAGGGCTTCTGATTGGCCGGGGAAGTCAAGCATGAAAACCTGAGTCACCTCCATTAAGCCAGGTTAACAGAGCTTTGTTGGTTTCTTACGTGTTGTTACTAAGTCTACATGTTGGAAGCAAATATACAATATATACATGCTGTTGTATGACACAACACACCATGTGGTCTCCAAGTTAAACTGTAATACTTTGATTTCCTCAATGGTGAGCAGTGTGATGAAAAGAAGATGCCGTTTTGGACCATTTGATTGATAGGATAAATGGACTCAAAGCTTTTGAAACCTTCCTCTTTCACCCATTACCGCTCTGCACTTCTGGAACTCTCTCTGCAGATGCCTGTAAACCTGCCCAGTGATAAACTTTGCAATCATTTCCTCCTCAGCTCCAGTAGCAGAAATTAATTGCCGTCAGAGCCCTGACCCTTTTGCTCGCTGCATTTGAAGGAAGCATAACCTGCATATCTTTTTATTGATTCATCCGAGAAAATTGCTACAAGTCTGCCTTTCAATGCTCTTTGTGCAGTGCAGATATATGACTCAGTGCTGACAGTACACCATGATAATGTCTTCCATTAACCATTGGTACACACAAATCTCCAGGCATATATAATTTTGCTGAATAAAAAACATTTACAAAAAAAAAGGGGGGGGGGGGGGAAGGCAACAAATCAGTTAAACATCCTGTGAGAAACATCTCTTGTAGATCTCCTACTGTGTCTGACAGAAGTAACACGTGCTTTTACAGCTCCATTGGCACCTGGGGCGTGTTTATGGACTCTAATAAGACTTTTCCATCCGTGGCTGTCAAGGTGTCAAGAAACCTTTTGACAGCTCCAAAGTTCGCACCATGTTCATTTTGTCAAGTTCATTCCCCCCACTGAACCCCGTCTCCCTCCTCCCCCTTCTGACATATGACCAGTGGTGGAGCAAACACAGACACTAAACCTGTTGGTCATAAAAATGCAGCATTCACAGGAGGAAGTTCTGGGATAGCCAGGGGGTAAAATGAGGATTTGTGTGCTGTAATGTTGAAGGTGGAGCACAGCGGTCAAGTGCTGACTTGATCTGCCCTCAAAGCTGTACATCATCTCAGTGAGGCATTACAACCGGTTAGCAATTAATAAGTCACCGTGGCTCGTAATGCACACTTCACCTTGTTAAAAAAATGTAGAATAGATTTATTTGATCTTTTATATACATTTTTTTTTATTATTAGAAGAGATGCGTTTGAAAATACAGTTTAACATGAAAACTGGCCACAGCAATACTGTATGCATGCTGTAAGGATGGGATAGCACACTGAGCACATAGAGGACAATGCAGTGCAGCAAAAATATTGGTGTGAGCAGTCATTTCTCCGGGAAGGTCCATTGATTCCAGTGTGATGGGGCGCGGTGCAAGGACAGGACTGTATGTCACGCGTTCATACCAATGCCCCCCATTTCCCACAGGACATCAAGCATCATAAATCTGATCAGGCCATAAAACTCCACCCTCAATTGAGACAAACATTCAGAGGTAAACGCGGCCACTAACGCACTCCTTTGCACACGCACTGGTTAGCCTCTTAAATCTCGTCTTTATCTTGACTATAACTATTCCCGGTGACATTATACTGCGATGAATGGGAACTGAACATGGACTCCCCACAAATGTTTGTCGTAACCTACCAATTAGAAACAAGCTGCGTGCATGTGGTAGCTGCAATATAACCTTAAATACTCCAGGCCAGTTGCCTCATTTCATGCTCAGTGTTTGCAGCTGCTGCTCATGTTAAGCTTGCAAGAGTTCACAGGTCCCATTCAACCCACTGTTAAACATGAGCAGTGAGTGGAGCTGACTAACCCTGATGGCTGCGGCTCACCAAATTCTGTTTGATCTGGCTTCAGTCTGCTAAAAAGAACTGTTAGGCACAATCTCGCAGGACATCTGTTGTGGTCTACATGAAATAAGTGTTGACACTAAATGAAATGGTGACACAGTGAATCATAAATGTTTGTATCCTGTCAGCTCACTTGGAAAGTACATTGTTGCCAGTTGAGTCTCTTCAGTTATCCTTCTGGAGTGTATCCTGTTGATTTTTTTGGAAAGCACAGAGTCAAAGTGATGTATAAACGCCTATTAAGGACGGTTAATATTTTAAATAGAATTTCCAAAACTAGAGTTTTTACACTTGAAGGCTGTTTCAACATCCATGTGCTGAAAGATGATAGTGTCTCTGTGCTCATCTTTAATCTGAGTTTAAGGTGCATTAGCAACTTGTTTGAAAGCCAGTCCTGGTCCACTGTGCATTGGAGGTTTCAACTTTTCACATTATTCTTATTGCCCAGAGAAGAAGGGACCGTTTAAAGGTTTAGTGTGTAGGATTTAGGTGGGTTTCAAATTCATAATTCTGTTTTCATTAGTGTATACTGACCTAAGCCAAGTCTGTTTGTGCATTCATTACCTAAGAATGAGCCCTTCATATCTGTAGGACACAGGCCCTCTTCCATGAAGAGGCCATGTTGCAGCACAATGTTTTTACAGTATCCCAGAGAGGACAAACCAAACACTGGCTCGACGGAGGGTGTTTGCATTTTTCGCTGCCAGCAAAGGAGTATCATGATGATGTCATTAAAAGAGCACCAGAAAACTGCCAACTTTGGAAGACAATGTGGAAATAGTGAAGAAATATGACATTTCTTTTAGTTTCATCCCCGTTTTTTTTTTTTTTTTTTTAATACATTTTAATACATCTATAAAGTGTGGACAGACAGTTAATAGACTTGTCGCAGGAAAAGATACAACATATCAGGACAATAAATTGCATAAATTCATATTTCACACTCTCTGCTGAACAATGTTGGTGAACTTTGACTTGGATTTGTGTTGGCCACTGGTATAACCAGTGTGCACCAAAGATGAGGATGTGGGGCAGTGCAGCCATGTCAGCCATTATACAGCTTTCTATTTAAATTAAGAAATTGTTGGTGTGCACTTGCTTCCTGTCTTAGGAAGGGAGCTTTTTGAAAGATTAATTGTTTCAGACCAGGCTCTGACAATGTAGGTCAGATATAAAGCTTTATTTTAGTTCGTTATTTGCAAGAGGAGAGGGAGCAGAGGAGAAAAAGAGAGAAAGCTCTTTGAAAGGAGCAAAATGCCTCTGAACCTTCCAAGCTATAGTCATGCTGTCTCTGGGTGGAAGCTGAGTTCTTGATGAGCTAAAAGCGATTTTTGAAAGTTTGTAGGGCATGCAGCCATCTTTAAAGCAGACAGGTCTTTGATCCTGTGGTTTGCCATGATTTGTTTCTGATTAATGTGGAATTCGGTCCTTCATTCATGTGGATACACCCCCCCCCCCTCCACACACACACACACACACACACACACACACACACACACACACACACACACACACACACACTCTCTCCCCACACTCATCCTCAAACCTAATTCTGCCTCAACACAGTCACACAGCGCTGACAGACCAATTGAGACCGACGCCAACACACAGCTGACTCCAGCGCTGTAGGGAACACGGCCTGTTTTCCTCTAGTTTAACTTGCTCGGAGAACAAGGAAAGGAAAATGTCCCCCTGAAGACTAAATGTAAGACAACAAACTAGAAATCCTGCCTTGAGGTTCCCTCTGCCAATCAGTCAAGTTTCAGTTTGCATCCATGTCTGTCTAGACTCATAAGATTTAATGAGACTTTGAAGGATGCTATAAAAGGTATGAGGTGTATTTTTAGGGATATATGAACACTTCACTTTTATAGGCTTTGTTGTTGCTGTTCTGCTGTATGGCTACTGTATTAGTGTGCTAATTCATTGAGGGAAACAAAAAAACAGTCATAATAGTCACAGTAACATTGACAATTGACCACCAAATTAGGTCATCCTTGAGACACTGAAACGTTGAAACATTTGTGCCAAATTTCAAGAAATTCCCTCGAGGTGTTGAGGTGTTCCTGAGATATCACATTCGCAAGACAGGGATGGACAGACAGACAAGCTGAAAACATGAATGCCTCCTGTCGCGGCTCGAAAGCATGAAAACATAGGAAAAGAATCTTCTAAATAACGGATTGGTGACTATCTTACTACTGGAAAGTGGTTTCACAAAGAATTTACTGCAGAGTGTAATGTGCAGTTCAAGTCAGGCAACAGTAAACAGAGGAAGTTCCGGGTAAAATCATAGCACATTATCTTTCATTTTTTTTTGCCTTTAGATATAAAATACAGGCCAATAGAGCTAAGAGAAAATAAAGCTGTCAACACTTTTGTAAACTCCTTGTGTGCCTTTAACCACAGCAGACTGTTGAACGTCATGCCCTCTCTGACTCAGTTACATGGAAGTAGTAACTTATGTTGACACAGCACTTCTAACCTGACTGTCATTCATTACTCAATCCATCCTCTTTCAAATGCTTGTTCTAGTTAGGGTAATGCTAACAACGCAAAGCTACAGAAAAGAGACCGAATCTTCACAACTACTTCCATTTGTTTCATAGCAGTGATTCCCAAACTGAGGCTCCACCTGATGGTACGCAAGTAACTGCTGTAAAGCCTGACAATTGATAATTGAAATTTGTCATCCATTTTCATTCTGTTACAGGCAACGTTATTACTTAGTAATTACTTATTAATCATTTTAATATTTTAGAAATAAACTTGTAGGGCGACGTCACATCTCGTCCGGCATGGCATAACGCTGATGTTAGTTTTGCAGTCGGAGTCGGACTCCTCTGTCATTGTTTTAACAATTGGACTGAGTGGAATTTTGAAATGGGTACAAGGTCCAAAATAACAGTCAAGAGGCAAGTGACAACACGAGAGCGCCGCAAGCTGCAAACAGCTGTTTCTCCGCGCCTTTGTCTGTCGATTTGAAGTGATCTTTGTGAACGCTCTGACTATTAAATGTATAGTTCGATTTTGAAACGGTAGCCATATGTTGTTGTTCTTTAGCCTCTCTGGTGCTGCTGCGTGGTTAATTCAGTGCAGTTTATTTTCTGAAAAAAAATTGCAGTGGGACAGTACTACATGGAAACTTGATTTATTGCATCGTGGTAAAGGAGGCACGATCTACACCCTCATGCAGAATCCTCTACCGAGGACAGCTGCTCTCTTTGGATTGTGTGGTCCGCAGTGTAGGTTTGGAAATGGTAGTAGTCCTTACGATGACCTATGCAAGTAGCAGAGATGTCACAGTGACACCAATTATTGTCCTGTCCTACTCTGCTTCTTAACAGCCCAGTTTCCACACTGAACGTGCTTGACGGTAGACAGTTGAAGCTAAAAGGAAATCTCCTCTGCAATTTTGTAAATTTGATTTCATTCCAGATAAATCTTAATAACGATTTTGAGTAGGGACCAGACAAAATAACCGCATTGCATTTTCTGAATATGATACCATCATTACAATGATAATATTAATGGTATTACAGCAGCAATAATTGAATTAGCCTGACTTGTCTCTCCTAATATAAAGGGTGTTCCAGTCCTCTGAGCTACGGGTCAGTGCTTGGTCGAAATGCTTTACCAGAGAGAAACTGTTTAATTCTGCGAAGTTAATAACTGGATACAACAGGGATAATGTCCCCTTACTGTAAATGTGAGATGACATCAACTAGGAAATGTGTGTGTGTGTGTGTGTGTGTGTGTGTGTGTGTGTGTGTGTGTGTGTGTGTGTGTGTGTGTGTGTGTTTAAGCATTGAGGGCATGAGTTACAGAGCTGAACCATCACCCACTCACATTATCATCCGTTCCACCCTTTCCTCTCTGTGTGCTGTTGAAGGCTGTGGCCAAATCCAGAGAGCAGGACTGAGCGGGTTGTTGCCTACAAGCCGATATTAAAATCTCTCTGTTGAGGTTAGGAAATGTCCTTGGCTTTGTGCTGAAGGGGTTTCTGTTAAATGTAATATTTCTGTAGCACGTCTTACAGTTCTGTTTCCTTCTCCATCCAAGAAGTTCTCTTCTGTAACGCTTTCGATGCATCCACCATAACCATGCGACGCAATGTAATGTCTCCCATAAACCAGTGGCATCACTTTATTATGTTTTAGATTGATTAGGTGTTTGGGCAGCGTGGCGTTCAAACATTTTCAATGCCTGTACTAACACCTTGATTTTGATACTGGTTCCTTGAGCAACACTGTGTTCGACACCAATTTTATAGAAAATATTTGAAGAACAAGAAATCACTTTGAACATTACAATACAAAAATTATAGGTTTTTTTTTATACAGTTTAGAGGGGGAGAGTCTAACCCAGATTATCTTCTGTGGATCCAGTTCACAGATGTTCTCTAAATGCCTCACATGGAAGCTCTTTCTAGAGGTTACAATTTGCCAATATTCCCTTAATGCCTCATATGCTATTATGGTAGTCAGCCAGCTGCACTGAAAGAAGCCTTCAGTTAATGCACCGCATGCAACTGAGACAGGTATGTGTCCAAAAATTAGTTTAAAAAGATTGAAATACGCCGTTCTGATGTAAGATTTACTGAGTTAAATTGAATGAATTTATGTACATGGGCAAGCCTGGCCAAGTAGATTTCAAATGCCAATAATTCCCCTAAATTCCCCTCTTTGATAAATTACTGTCCTTTTGTCTGTTTATAACTCGCGTTGTCAGGTGACAGAGTGAGAGACTTCAAAGTCTGTGCTTATGAGCTGTTCTGCTAGATTGGAGGTATTTGACTGAAACCAAACTTGATGGGTATGCGGCCTCACCTTCCCAAAGTGCACAACAGCACTGAGCACCCCGAGCGCCGCTGCTGATGTAGCTGTAACACTCCCTTACTGATAGGTTAAACAGAGAGTGACACGTGAAGGGAAAATAACAGAACAAAGACCGTCGCTGCCCCATAGATGGGATGGATGGATGACCTAGATAAAGCTCTCTCTTGTGGTAAAAATCGGAAATTAATTCCATGCTGCGACATCCTCGCCGTCCCAAATGTCAGGCATTGGCTGAAGCAGAGAGAATGGGAGTGTCGTAATTTGTGCACCTTGTTACTCCAAAGATTTGTTAAGGGTAACCCAATGAATGATGAGCCGGCACAGCTCTGCAGATACCGGAGACATTAATGATATGGAGAGCAGCGTCCAGCTGAACCCATACTTTGACGTCATGCCAAGTTTCTGTGTTGTGTGCCGGTAGCTGTGGAGCTATAACAGAGCAGCTTCACCGTGCTACAAGAGAAGAAAGACAAAGGATCAGAGGAGGTTCTATAATAGTTCCTCCACATAACTTTGACCAGCTGGTGCACACCCACAGAATGGGAAAAACTGTGCTTTGGGGTCCAGCCTGTTGTCTCACATTTGTGACTTAATGAAAGTCCTCAAAGGGGAAAAAGAAGCGGAGAGTAAGGTTTTGAATGAATTATAGGATAATTGCTGAGGCTTTTAGATGTGGTATGATGCAGGACGGGCTCGCATATGAAGGGAAACAGGAAGACGTGTGGGAGGATACGAGGGCAGATTGTTTGTAGTTTGGTGGATCCCTGAATTGGGGGGAGCTCAACTCTGGCTTCTTTGACAGCTGCACTCTTTGGCTCGATGAAGGTTAGCTTGGTAGCATGTACTGTACTGTAGATAAAGTGCCAGCATCTGTGCTCGTCTCATATCCTCTGATATGTTTTGCATTTTTGCCTGTTTCCAGGTGGATCAACAACTCTCAAAAGAGCAAATATAGGAGCACGAAAAAAGAAACGAGCGCCTGTCACTGCAGTGACAATGAGTGACAGCGCTCCCCTGATACCATGGCAACACAAGGAATTCTACTCAGTAGAGCCCATGACGAATCAGGACCTTGATGTTCATGCTTTCCAACTGAGGACAGCAGGGGGAGGGAGATCAAGGACGGAACTCATTCAGATCAGGAATGCTTCGCAAGCTTTATGGGAGGAATGAAATATGATAGCATGTTTGGATTTCATCCTTATTGGGAACCAGTTTGAAAGTCAGTACTGTGATTCAGGTCTAAAGAGTGCATCAAGGTAAATAAAGGTTGTTTACAGAGATTTGTCAACAAGTACTGTATATCATTTCTGTAAACAAGTTTCCATTTACTGCCTGATAAAGCGTGTGTCGGATTTGCATTATATTGGGCCACGTTCAGGTTCAGAAACAAATAGTTTGAAAGCCAATCTGATCCAGAGAGTCGGTTGATGTATCCTTTTATTCAATTATATCAGGAATATGGAAAATAAAAAAACAGGTCCAGAATTTACATTTGCTGTGCATCAAAAATTGACTTGCGTCCTGTTGAAAATAAGCAGCAAAGATAGAGAGGGAGAGATAAGTAATTGTGTTGGTATGGATGGAAGATAAACACAGTGTGATGGAGGGACTGTCTTGGGAAATTCCCCTCTCCATTCCGGCAATGCTTTAATTTCCGTTTAATCCCAGGAGCAGAAGTTTAACGAACCAATTAATTGCAAAATCAGATTAAATCCCTGAAAGCTTTGAAATTATCTCTGTGTGAAGTGTTACTCCGATGTTCACGGCACACATATGATTGTCCCCAGTGAATTTTCATTGCGAGATCTCTGTTAGAAGCCAACAAGACTTCCACTGTCGGCCATACTTTACCTCGTCCACAGTCGCTCTGAAATATGTTCCACAACATAACTTTATGAACTATAACGCGTCATGGGCTTGTCTCAGCAGCGCTGTTTTAAATATATCCTAATCTATGACGCACATATATGCACAGATAAATGTAACTGGCTGGTGCTGAGGCCGGCTCAGACAGTACTCTGCCATATACTCCAGATTAGCACTAAAATATCCTCCTTCTCGGCCTTTCTGGAGGTTGCAGACAGACGACAGACCATGCAACAGACAGTCTAGTTAGTAATCCCACTAAGGGTCCCACATATCCCTCACCCCTCAACACCCAAATCTTGGATTATGAAGGTGACATCGGTGCATGGAGAGTAGAGGGCTATGCACACCTCATTACAGAGAAAGCAGGATAAGACTAGAAAAGCAGTGACATGTCTGAGCTGGGAGGGGTCACAGGTGGTCAAGTCTGAGCAATTTATACTGATTTTCTCTTACTGGTTCCGTGTCATTAATGTAAGTCAAAGGGGAAATGGGAGTGTTAAAATGCTTTAAAAACATTGCATTGAATCAGATAAGACAAATGACAGTGCAGTGTTTCAGAAAATCTGTTCTACAATTACAATGTTAAATGCTTCTGTCATTGGGGACTCGGTGTGTGGCTATATTGAGGTAGTGATAAAGTCATTACGATGGCATGCCACTGGGATTTGGAGAGTTCTGGCCTAATGGAGAGTCCAAAGTGGTACCAGGCAGGCGGGCGACTGCAACAAATAGTGCTGGGAGACCACAGAATGAGCATTAATGACAGAACTGCCCGTATTGGTTAGAGGGCACTTCTCCCTTCATACCTTTCCTTCAGGGAATCTCTGGTTACAACAAGTGGATTTCACTGTCAGTGATGCAACCTCCAGTCTTTGCTACATCACAGTATTTGTCTGTCCTTGCACCAATATAGACTTCTCAGCTTTTTACAATAACAGAATCTGATGAAAATTAAGAAAATATTTGTCTCGTCATAAGGATTGGGATGATGATGATGATAATGATAGAAGAAAAATCAGAGCAACTTCAAAGCCACCTTTAATGGCCATGTAGAGTGCCATATGGGAAGTCTACTAATCTCCTCTGAAGCCCCAGTCTTTTTAAGACCACTTGCAAAATCATCGGTAAAAGCTTAAGGTTTAAAGAAAACAACAAAGGTGTTATTTTCTACATGTTCAATCTGTACCAGAAGAATCAAGAGTAAACAAGATTCCTCCAGGGACAAAATGTGGACATTTTAAAAAGGCATCAAACCAACAGTTTAAAACACTGACAAGCACATGAAGTAAAGCTATGCTAATGCTTGAAGGGTAATTAGAGTCAAAGCAATTACGACATGAAAAATGTGATTAAAAGGAGGTCTGAGGACTCTTTACACATCTGTTTCAGCCCTTGATGAGCTAAAAATAAGCAACAAGATCAAGAAGACTGTGAACATGAGCAGCATGAAAAGATGTGAGTGTTGATTACATCCATAGCTGTAATGTTAAAGGACTCGGCTTTGATAACAAAAACAGCACAAATCTAGTTATTTTATTTTTGAATTTAAAAACATTATTTTGTCTACCAAATACTATTAAGAGTACAACACTGATTAACTTTCACAGATGTTGAATAAACAGTTAGAAGCTTAAATAGTATATTATGCGATGTCTGTCCATCAAGAAATGTATTTTGCAGGCTTCGATTGCATGTTGTCGCCAAGTCGAATAACGTTACCGTCACTTCACCTGCGAATGTGTAGCGGGAGGCTGCACACTCACGGGTGAAGTGACAATAACATTATTCCTGCCCGCCCGGGAAAGCATAGGAGAGAAAATAGTGTGACCATCAATTACAGCAAAACGACGCTGCGAAGTCTCTCGCTAAGATGAAAATCAAAGCCCTCATTTTCAATTAAAAGCCCTCATTTCAAATTAAAGCCCTCTAGCGTTTGCAGTCCAACCGTATACGAGGTTCTCTAGGTAAGTCTTGTGTTTCTTTTAGGGCCGTCGGTTGCACTGCAGTAACTGAGTGGGGTCTAGAGTCTTCTCTGTGCACCAAGCACAGACACGGTCACCACGTGAGACATTTATCGGTCATGTGTAAACTGTAGCTACTGAAAAGAACCTGGGTTACACTCTCCCCCTCTGAATGCATGAGTGTCTGCGTGCACATTAGTTGCAAGTAAATTCTCAACCTGTGGGAAACACTGCAACGAGTCCAAAAATTACCTAAATAAAACATCTGGTTGAATCGATTTTTTTTTTTTTTTTTTTTTTCAGAATTAACTTTGGTCACGAATAGCTCTGCTGCATTTGAACAAATTAGATGAGGAATAAAAACACACTGAGACTTGTTCAGTTATGCCATACGTGTTATGACAAATTGTTTTGATATGCAATGGAGCATTCGCAGGTCTAGATCCTGCCACCAAGAGCTGACGTACAGTAGCAAACGCATCAAAATCTGACAGCGGTGAATACGGTAATTAGATTTGACCTGACAAGCCTGAGGTGTGGGTGTGTTGTATGTGCACAAACCAGTAAGAGAAGTATCTCCCTCATCTTCAAATATATAATTCCCTCTTGCATTTAAAGTTACGTAAATGAAGTTGGTCCCACACAAAGTTCAGAAGCCTTTTTCGAAGAGGGATTATAGTTGGATTAGCTATGTCAGCACATGGATGTCAACTCCAAGTCTACTGTCTCAGATTAATGCTAGCCCTTCCTATCGGATTAGGATTAGGGTTTGGACAATGCATAATAAAAGATTAAGGGCCAGAGAGGAAGGCAATTGTTTTATTAAGCTCAGAAACAAAGTTTACCCTCGAATAATTATCTCCTTGTTCTTTTCTTTCTGGTTTTGGGGGCTCTGTAGGTTTCACACATTTTACTTTTGTCCTGGAGATAATGCTTTTTTGTGCTTGGACATTAGTACCTCCAGTATTTAAAAAAAAGTTTCTGCAGAATCGAAACAAACTCAACTGAGCATTTGCTGTTCTTTTTTTTCTTTGGATTCTCTCTGGTTGTTGTGTTGATTAAAATGTTAAAAAATATTTTCATAACACATTAAAAACTAAAAGTGCAGGCTGATGGTTTAAAATGAATGTACTATCTTGTTCGGTCGTCTCATGCTGTTAAACCTTGTGAAATGGCGCACTCAATTTATGTGTAAGTGAAAAGGTCAGCCATCCAAATATTACACAAAAAAAAAGAAGTAACAAAAGCTCATTTAATACCTACAACATGTATACATTTTCTACTCTGTGTAGGATTTAACAAATTACAGCTTTCTGTCAGTAATAATTTTTAGTCCAGAAAATAGCACTGTCGGATCAGAGATGTCGGTATTACATTTTTCTCATTTTTGGCTAGTTTTGGATGTATTTTAGCCTGATGCGTCTCGGGGCGACTTGGTGGAGAACTGTCACCTCTCTTCAAACCAGATGGAGCCTTTCTATGTGGAGTTTGCCTGCTCTCCCGGTGCCTGACTGGATTATTGTGGGCGCTCTGGCTGCCTCCCACAGTCCAAAGACATCCAGGTTAGGTTAATTGGCAGCTCCAAACTGCGCATAGGAGTGAGCATGTTTATCTAACTGGTGGCCTGTCCAGGGTGTGCCTTGCCTCTTACCTAATGTCAGCTTTGATAGTCTCCAGTCCCCCCCCCCCCCCCCCCCCCCCCCCACACACACACACACACAACCAACTAAAGGATATGTGGGTATAGTTGATATAAACTGAGGCATGAGCCACGTACCTGATTTATTTTAGCCTGGCACGTCCATCCATGTCATTCCCTCTTCACTCTTTCTCTAAACTTTTGCTTATGTCACATAACAGCTAAATTATGGATCTCAGTGATTTTGAAGAATTTGACTAAAGTACTGAATCACCGACTTGAAAGGAAAGACTCAGCCCAAAATTGTGCCAAATGTGGAGTGAATGAATAACTTGCAATCATCTCTGCAGGCACAGACCAAACATGTTAGTCAATTCTTGCATGACTGACATCTTGGCATATTATGAAGACTTTTCATTGACATCCTAATGAGACTGGAGTTCATCCTTTTGCCTCCACCCAACCTCTAAATTTCTGTTCATCAACTCTTTAAACCAAAGTCTGCTGTTGTGTGATGTTTTATTTTCTTTCACTTTTATTCAAGAGTTCTGCTTCTATTCCCCAGTGGCAGCTGCCAAGTGGATGTTTGAAGTCACTTAATTCTCAGGGCTGCCAGGTGTCTATTTTCCTTGTCTTCCCAACCTTCAAACAATCACAGCCTCCCTTACAACAGCCTGGAGGGATTTGTGCTAACAGCAATTCCCCAGTTGGGAGCCTAGCAATTACAGCACCCCTCCTCTATCCCTTTAATTGCAAAGGGAGCTGCTTCCTGGGTGATCAGACTGCTTGCCTGCCACCAGGGAGACTGGCTTCATCACCTCTGGCAGCCTCAGGTAAATGAGGGTGTTTTACTGGAAAGTAAAATAAAGGTTGTTTGTTAATAGAGCGAGGTGATTCATATCTCTCTTGAACCATAACTTTTGGTCTGAGGTAAGCTGTGCTGTATGATGGATGGGGCAGATGGCTTGAAGCAAGTTCACAGACAACCTGTAGTGCTGGCATAAAGTATGACGTCCCTATTGACACAACATATTTTTGGAACAAAAAGAAATATGCTCAACAGACTGTATTTCTTTGGCTGGATTATACAATCAGCAGCAACATCAGCTCTACTTGTGCTTCAGGACATGGCTCACAAACAAATTATGGAGTGTGGACTATTAAATCTCGCCCAGCGACATTACTGAACGGCGGTCTTTTTCATTTGTCACCTCTCCAGATGAGAAACCTGACACTTTGTTATGTACTTGTGGGGGTCATGGCAACAGGACCCTCTGTGGTGGCAGTGGGAGGCTGAGACAGCTAAAAGTACTTAACAGTGCTGTGCTAATTAGCCCGTTCGCGCAATAATGTGCAAGATGGTAAATTAGACACAGCAGTACACTTTGCCTTAAGGGATCCAGAAATCTATACAGGTAATGTGGGGGTAGTGCATTAGTAAGTGGAGACACATTTGTAATATCTGGCAGTTTTTCTGACAACGAAGCAAATACAAAGATCATGGAGACTGCATTACTTGATTTGGGTAAAACAGATTTATTTCGTACTTCATAAAAATGACACGATTGCACCGTTTAATTAGTCAAACCTGCTTCATTTCAATGTCTGTAAAGCAATGCATACAGCAGAATAGTGCGGCTACAACATCAAGGTTGCAGTACATCATTATGGAATGACGCTGAATGATGATAAATTAATGTTTGGCTGAATAAAACTCAACCGTAAATAAAATTCAAATGAGGAATTTTGAGAGGCCGGGTTTGTTTTAATTCTCCTCTAGTATCACTGAAAGTAGAAAAGGTAATGCTCATTTTCTCTCTAGCAGCTGAAGTATCGTGGGAAAGGGCATAATTAGTCTAGTATCACTTGCATTAAAAAAGAGTGATCAATGAGAGCAATTTCAGCACAGATCAATAAATGTGACCGAGTTATACGACTTTTCATATGAATCATTTTTCTGTTTAAGCATAATAAAGCCTGGGCAGCAGCTCTTTGGAAAATGGATAAAAACATCCCAAAAAAGTATAATGACAGGACTCTATTGGATCCTCATCAACATTCCTTTGTAAAAGCGGTATAAATAGTGGTTAAGTCGGTAACATTGCAGTGGAAATTTATATTCTTATATTAACTTGAATTTGGCTCGAGGGTCAACCATAAACTTACTGCCATGAATGGATCGATGTTTTATTGCAATGCTCGAGAGATCAAGGCAGTGCCATCACTCAGGTCTAATTGACATGATGAGGAGCTATTACTGTATTGATCCACCTGGCTAGTTGCACTGGATCAGCTGAAGCCCTTATCGACCTGACTAAGTGGGCCCACAGACCTCTGAGGGTCAGGCAGATGTAAAGGGGTTATTACCACTTGTTGGTCGAGTTTGATCTCAATCAGCTCAAGGTGAGGCAAGAGCCAAAAAAACCTTCCTGGTAAAAAAATTAAATTAAAAAAGGATACTGAGCCTGCTCGTAATACGTGTAGAAACACTGTGCTTTTAGAAAAATCTTTATGTGTCATGAGAATTTAAACCATGAATGAAACTGGTTAGGCAGCTTAGTGAGTTAATATAACAATAAATTATCATAAAATAGACTTCTGAGCTTTTTACACACCACCAAATACTGTACATACACTGTATACCAATATCTCCAGAACGATCAAATTATATTTAAAAAGAACACAAAAAAGGGACCAGCATGAGTCTGTCATCATGTTCCCTCTCAGTCCCAGCCAAAGTCATGACCAGTCATCTGATAAAACTTGCTATTAAACGGTTTGTAAAAGTTCCTTAGCCTCTGCACCACCTCGGGGTCAATGTTCGGATGGGTCCTGCCTTTGGTTTTACCCAAGCAGTGTGGCTTGCTGTTCCCCTCAGGTCTCTTAAGGCAGGGGAAGCCTTTTGCTGGGTTAAAGTGGAAATGTCTCTCCGTGACGACCCTTTTGAGTCCAAGAAAGTCCTGGACACGAGCCATCTCACCTGCGGGGTCGGTAATGAGACGCTCTCCGCTAACAAACAGCAGCTGCTCCGTGGGGAAGTGCTGGAGCCAGCGCTCGAGGTGCTTGGCGTACATGCCGATTTGAACAGCGCTCCATGTGGTGTCGATCAGACCCGCTGACATGTTCTTGAAGGTCAGGCTCTCGAAAGAGGGGATGTCCGGCTTCTTGGAGCGTGTCTGAGTGTAGTCTGAGATGGCTCGTGTGACAGGATCCCGGACGACTATGATCAGCTTTGTGTCTTTAGACATGGTGTAAATTCGAGCAGGGACCTCCTTGGTGACATAGTAGCTGGGGGTCTTCTCCATGGTCAGCTGGCCCTCTGATGACTTGGGCATCAACTCCCTGCAAGTGACACAAATAAAGTTATTTAAATATGTTCTGCAGACAGCATATGGCACAAATATCCAACCCCGCACCGCTGAATATTTCGTTTTTCTTTGTAATGCCACCACTTTTGAAAGCCAGCAACTTCCAAAAGTGCCCATAATCGAAGATGAGATTAACACTGACACAGTCTTTCCACGGCAGGTTTAAAAATACTGTCAGTAGCTAGCCATTCATCATCAAGAAGACAATTGTAGACATCATGAGCTGCATTAACCAAGTTTGTGAATGTACCCAAAGTGACAGGGACTGGTAGGTAGAGCAGGAGTCCCATCAATCATCTGTGATTGCGTGTGAACACAATACACAGTTCACGACATGTTCTGAATACAAACCTTGAAGGAAGACATTCAGCTCTTGTTGCTGCATTTAATCTACTTTAAGAACTAAATCCTCTTTTAAACGCCACAATCCTGGCATTGAAATATTCCCCACATTCATGACATTATATAAATGATGGTTTTAGCTATGAATTGGCAGTTCTATGCTTTTTAATGTAATGCACCTTTCTCCTCAGATATGACAGTAATTTTTGTGTGAATTGTGAAGATTTGGTGCTTTACATTCCTTTGGAGAAAATGCAGGAAATACTTGGGAGCTGTCTATTCCCATAACTGCATATTCTTCTTGACCCCAGATGGTTCTGGTTGATCATAATATAGCCTGTTAACTGCAACCCTGACTGGATAATGGCTAAAGTGAGCCAAGGGGGATTAGGGCTAAGACAAACACGCTAAAGCATTAGAGGCTGGTTGGCTGCCTCGTTGGCCAACTGAGTGGCTGGCTTGTCTCTGGAGAGAGCAGGGAGAGAGAGATACGTGGCCACGGCAATGAGAGTCAATGGCAAGTATTTAATCTAAGAGACATAGAAAAAAACAAAAACCCAGTTGCATAAGGTGTGGAAGCAATAAAATACTACAGTACATCCGAGTGAAAGTATACCCCAATATTGTAACAATATACAGTTTAATCCAGTTTAACAGCACCTCAGAAAGCAGACTAACAAATTGCAAGAGTTGACTCAACAGTGTCTCAAAAATGTGTAATTGCAGAGTGGTAGCATTACTTACACAGATATTTGCATTTAATAGCGGAGGTGCTTGTGTATTTAGGATGGGCATTTATAAAGGTATACATTTATTCATTAGTTACCTTAAACTAATATTTTGGTTCCTGTACACCTCCGTCACAATTGAGATGTCATGCTGATTTGACAAATGTCGTGAATTGAGCGCAGTGTGCAGATATCTCGTTTTCTGCTGCACGTGAGAAAGAAATATAAGCCGTTGTAAAATGTCCCGCATTGACAAGCATCAGCTCCCGACATACTTCATGTGGGTTTACGTCAGTCGAAATGTAAATCTTCAGTTGTTTCAGTATCTGGTATATTCTCAGGTTTTGATAGTGACGGGTTGATCCAAATCAAACAACGAGAAAGCCGAGGAAGCCGTGTCATTAAAGTGATTACTATAATTTCCAACCATCTGTTGATACAGACACTCGGAGCTTCAATACCCCTCGTCAAACCGAACAGCTTTCATCTTACAAATTTATGTGGCGGAAGCGAGCAGAAAATGGTCGGCACAATTTTTGCTGTGCAGAGCACTGGCAGAGGAGGAGAGCTTTAGTGATCGCGCAGGCGTTACCTATATCTTATTACTGCCAAACAAACACACGAGGGTATCTCTTCCTTATGCAGTTTCATCACTAACATCACCTGCTCTTTCCTTCCAGTCTACGGAGGCCCGAGGTCTTACACATTTATCGCACTTTCCTGGCGCCTCAGCCACCATTGTACGTGGTGGAAAAACCCCAAAAGTAATCAAGGTAATAGGTATGAGAGACACAAACAACTCTATCGCAACCCCTCCCCTTCCCCCCCACCACCACCCACCCCCTGCAATTATCTCCTGCATCTCTTGGATACACACAGGCGAAGTGCTGCAGGGCTTTCTCGGAGCCTCAAGGGACCCAAAAAAAACGTACTACCAATCAAACTTTCCACTTAGTCAACGAGGAAAACAATCTGCGTGAGCAGAACAGAACATGCATTATTCATCTCGGCACAGATAGAGCAGGAGAACATCTCTGACTGAGCACAGAGGGAGAGGGTCGCCTTAAGGGGGGCAGATGTAGCAAGCTTTCACGATTTGTTCTGCTTAATAAACAATGTCGCCTGGAACCAATAGGTTTTAGTGCACCCTCATCTATCAATCAGCCATGCAAAGGTATCGTCGTTCAGCTTCGAGACAAAAAAACAAACAAAAAAGCAAGTCCCTTCTCTCAAACTGAGCCACGACGTACTGACTTTTGCCCCTTATGTATTTTGCATGTTCCTATTGGACTTCATAAAGCTACAAACGCTGCTTTACTTCCGAGTGGGATTCAAATGTACCTTTAAAGCTGTGGAGTGTGGCGTCTTAAGCTTTGAAGACTTTACCTATAATTGGTGCACTAAAAATAAATCTATACTGATGTTGAGCATCCTTTGCCCTCTCACTTAAACTCGCAGGAGGACAGCAGGAATCGGGAGATAACGGGGACGGGGGAAGGAGTAAATACAGGATTAGATGGAATCGGGTGCACCGTAAGAGGATGGAGGCTGCATAGGTCAACTCCCCCTGCCTAAGTTGCCCGCTGCCCCCTCAGATGCTGCGTCTGCGTTTTCCTGCCTCAATAGTACTACCTGCAGACAGATATTAATCCTGGAGGTGGTGTGTTGTGTAATTTGCCTGTGTTTTGTCTGCCGGGCAGTCAGGTGTGTCCATTAAACTACCGGCTGGGGAGTTTGAAAGCTGGTGCCTTGTTTACATTGCTTTCAGGAAGCAGGTTCAAAGGTAGGAATTTACTGCGTGCAGCTTCGTGCTCAGCTGCTCACTGATGCCCTCTGTAATGAGTTCACCAAAGTAAGGAACAAGAACAGAGCAGAAAACTGCAGGACAATTTTTGGTTTCCTGCAGTAGCCTGCTTGACTGACTCTAATTGGCATCTATATTTCAGCTTCTCAGACCTCCGTGACAAGGGACAGCTCCAGGAAAAAAAAAACGAAAAAAAACCCTCAGTATTATCTAATGCCATGATGAGTTCTCATCTTACCCTGCAGCTCTGAGAGTGGTTGTGCCACCCTATTCCCAAAGACAGGATGAGAGGTGGTGGTATGCAGCCACTTGGAATAATCAGACCGATTTACTGGAGACAAGTTCCAGACAGAAATCAAAGAGGGAAGCATAGTTTAGGGGAGGTGTTCTCCAGCCCCTGCAGCCCATCTTATCAGGCATGGGAAAGTCATCGCCATCACACTTTACACAAATGACCTTCTTATATGACGTTGAACAGCATTCGGCCTCTCGGCAGCATTCCTGAACAACAATGACAGCGCAGAGAATGACTTTTTTTTCTCCTACCCTTCTGCCGTTATTCCTGTCAGTATGCAGAACTGAAGGCCACCTGGCTGTCTGTGGAAACGAGCCCATTTCGAAGAGAGGGGGAGGAAAAGCAGGAGAAACAGTGCGCGAGACATTCTGGCTTCGCGTTAACACAACAATTCTGACAGTCAGTTGTTTACAGTGCCAGCGAGCATTTTTAATCAGGGAGTTGATGCTGGAGAAAATGTAAACCAATAACTCTAAACTAATCTCAGTGGGTGCACTCCCTGTGGAAGTAATCGAACGGTTGTGAAGAAATATTTTTTGTTATCAAGTGCGTATGTTGTTGTTAAAGCTACTGTCTTCAAAAGATTATAGTTGAAGAGAGCCACAAACTCAAGTGAGTTTGTGCCTGTTTCAGTTATGGAACTTATTTTATAGATAAACAGCTAATTCTGTCAGAAATGTCGGTCATTAAGGAGCCAGAACATGTCACACTGACCGGGGAGCTCCTGCAGCAGTTGTAGATACCACAGTGGCAGTGCACCAACATCATTTTAGAAGGGAACAAGTTATTGTCCATGTACAGGTCTTTGCTGCATCTCTACAAAAACTGCATGTGTATTTGATATATTTGATGGGTAGGGCGGAAGGTTAGAAGTTCGAAAACTGAAAAAAGAAAATCAAGTGGAACCAGGGCTAAAAACCTAATGAAATAAAAAGGCAGACTTATCTTGAATTACAGGAATATGTGCTCATCAAGTTTCAAAAATCTTAACTGAAATATTAAATTAAAAAAAAGATGACTTTTCTTAATTAAGAAGGCCAACTAATGTAATCCTAACCCTGTTCATAAATTCTCAGATCAGAGCTAACTACTGAACGTTTTGGTCGTGACTGTCATGACAACGCTGGCATCAAACGGTTACTGCTTGTGCACCAACGTCATGAAAAACGTATATCCTTTCAAATAAAAGCACAGCACCAAAAATTCTGTACACTCCCCAATTTCACTCAACTTTTTTTTTTTTTTTTAAACGTGCAGACATCCACGACCCACTCAGAATGAGCCCATAACCCACTTTTGTGTCGGGAACCCCTGCTTTGGCGTACATTAGCCACTACTAGCATACTACACCCAACTCTCTAACCTAACTATACACAAGCACAAAGGAAATTCTGAATCGGAGTGACAAAGGTACTTCAGAGAAAAACTGAAAGATACCAGCGTTCAGCAAAGCAACAACTGTAGGCTACCACCGATAATAAATACTTGGTCTAAGGCCAGCAACACAAAAAATAATCAAGCTTTTGCAAGGTTTCTTGGAATAAACTCAGAGAAATTAGGAATGAACAAAAAAAAACTGAAACCGAAAGAAATAACCAAGGCCAAAAGAAATGAGAAAAGTTTTCTATAGTTCAGGTTCAGACATTTTATCTGACGTGTTATTGTTAAATTGTTGGATATATTCTAGATACAATGTCAAGGTAATATATTTGCGAAGAGTGAAAATTTGACAAATCAACTCGTAACATTGGTCAACTGCAGCTGGGAGTGTTGCAATGAAGAATTTTGATGAATACTGTTTTGTGTTGGAACATTAATAAAACAGTTAATACGTGACTGTAAGCAAGAAAAGCTTATGTTTAGTTAATATTGAGTTTATTTGAAGACGTCAGTACATGAAGACAACGTCTATTTATGATGTAAGAGTCTCAATTTAATGAAATGCATCCGGTCCATGTTTCTGACCTGTAGTGGTTGGAACAATTTGATAATTCCCCACAGATGCACGCTGGTCTGAGAGGATCAACAAAAGCAAACAAGACTTCAAAGAAGCAAAACAAAGATGGCTGAGGCAGACAGGTTCTCTCTAAAGTTGCTCTGACTTTCTGTCAAGGAGTCTCTGCAGTATAGAGAAAGGCAGAAGCAGGAAACAACAAATTCTCTCTGAAGATACTACAAAAGAGGCAGATGAGGAAGTCGACAACTCAAGGGGATATAATGGAGTGAGCTTTTTTTGTTTCAATGTTTTCAAAGTGCTGTAATAAGTGCTGCAGTTGGACAAATTGCCTCAAGGAAAAGCCCAGGGGGTTGTTGGAGCAAATTAAATCTGCAATCTTTACAATACTAATTGAAGTTGCACATTATTGATGATCTTGAAGATTTATTCCAACTTTTCAGAAGAGAAAATTCAATAGCATTTTGGTTTGCTTTTTGTAGCACATGAAGTTGTTTGAGTGCAAGGTGTCATGGTTTGTAAAAAAAAAAATGTTTGAAACAACAGCTAGTGTGTGTGAATTGCTTCTTTGAAGCATCTCATTGCAAACGCACATTCTCCCTCTTTTCCTGCCAGTGTGCTGACACATTAGTTTAAGCTGGGATATACCTTTACTGAGAGCTCTCTCACTCCTACCGGTTCCCCTGTGTCCTTGTAGCTCAAAGTGTCGAGTCAGCAAAAAAGCCACCAGTGGACGGAAATGAACCTACTCTTGGGAAACGGAACTTTTCACACAGAGATCTCTGAAAGTCAACTTTTGGACTAAAAAGCTTAAGCGTAGTATTTGAGGTTTTTTGGGGGCGGGGGAGGGGGGGCGAGAGGTTCCAATGAATGCTCTTTCTGATGAACTCCTGCTGGGCTTCGTCAAAGGGCACTTTCACCCTTCTGAACACATTTGCATACAAAGTGAAGGCAGAGAAAACATGTTTCACACTAATTGTCTGCTCTTTTATTGTCAGAGTTAATGCAGTCCTCAGGGGTTCTCCAGCATCCCCTTTCATTGAGCTCCATAGCGCAACAGTAAGAAAAGGCTCACTTTATATTTACTGCCCTCTATCTGCCACTGGCCTGCAGTAAGCTCCCCCGGGGCTCCGAGGAGGATTAGGCCGTCTTCTCTGACACCCGCAGTGAATTGGTAAGAAAGCTCTTCATTGTTCTATATATAGCACCTCCAGAAGAAAAACATGATTACAGCAATTAAGTCACATCTACTGTATAGCTTCTGTAAGCTTGATGTGAGAGTGCATTCAGTGGATGAGGAGTTAACCTGTCAAAAAGAGACCTATAGGAGGAAGTCAGAATTATGCTGTTGCTAAAGAAAGGAGGGGCCAAGGAGGAAGCCGTTCCCACGGCTTTTGGGAGTTGCCTCCTGTGCTCCGTGTGAGTAAGTGTGCACAATTGTCTGTCTGCTTCTCTTTTTCTGCCCAGTGGTGAAAACATGCTATATAGTGGTCGGTGCCCCGCTGTGCGAGGGCCTCTCCTCTATGTGGGGCTCCGGAGGGATGGACACAGCGGACCCTCCAGCAGGATGGACACACCAATCACAGCAGATAAATGGCGTGGGCACAACTCAATGCCACCACAGGAGCTGATAAGCCCACCCAGCAGACCGCTCCTCGCCCCAAGCTACTGCTCACCATTAGTCATGGGGCAATGAAGTGAAACATATGGCCAAACAAATCAGTGGACACCTTCTCTTGGCTTCAAAAAGGATGTGGCACTCAAAATTAGTAATTTATTAATGCTCCATATTGCGGCCGACAATGATGTGCTCCGCCTTAAAGCCAGACAAGTTTTCTGATTTTTTTTTTTTGAGCACCACTAAATGATCATTGAGGGCCGACTCGAGATGTCATGGCGTTCTGCGGCATGGGGTCATTTTGTGGCACGGCGATCTCACTTTGACAACTCAAGCCAAGTTGTTTTAATTAGCCTGATCGCCTCTCTGGGAAAAGAAGCCTTCATTATACCGTATGCGTCGTCAGGATCAAACAGTCCCCTTACTTTCACTCGCTGTGTGTTTAGTGTGTACCTGTCAGTGCCAACAAGAAGCTGGAACATCTCGGTTAAATAGAAACGCTTCCACGACTAATACTTTCTTACCGTTAGGATTTGATCTATCTTTAAAGATAGCATCTCCTATATGCATTACCTACATGTGGATTGTTAGCATGAAGACTATAATTAAAAAGTCTTCAAGCAAAGGACAATTTGAATTTGTTCCTGATGCTCAGTCTGTAGAGATGGACAAAAGACAGTCTTCGCAGGCTGATCATTCCAAAATGGCCTAAACCTGTCCGGAAATTCTTAAAGGAGCTTAAGCGAGAAGTCCTTTGAACAATGCTTCGCTTCCCCTATTGTAGCTCGATGGAGCCAGCTTTGAAACAGTGTCTAGATCCTTTGACATTGGCAGTTAATCCTTCGGCTCAGTCAAATGGACACCTGAAGGAGCAGCATCTCTTCCTATTGACAACGGGGTTTCTCTGATGTAAGGCCCTCCATGCAATGCCGTGCCATTAACGGGAACATGTTGGGTCCGTAAAATATCAATACTTCCAAGAATATTGTGTATTTTGTTTTCCACTAAGAGTAACAAGTTGCGTGATTGTGCAACTGAGTCAATGAAGAGCTTGCACACTGAGGCATGAGGACGACAGCTGCCAATACAATAAAAATGTTACATTACACAGTGGAGAAGGTGGAAGCAACTGCGGATCCGAGATGTCTGCCTTTGACAATGATATCTGCTTGGATTGAAGAACAAAACAGATTTAGCGCAACTGAATCAATACCCTGGAACTTCTTGAATCTTGAATCTCGCTCCTGAGCAGCTCCAGGCTGCTGAAGGATCACGGCATTATGTAACTTACTGAATCCTAACTGTAAAGCAAGGTTCTGCTCCTTTTGAGCTGCACCCAGAATTCAGGTCAAATCTAAACAGAAGCTCTACTTTATCTTTTGAGGGTTTTTTTTTTTTCTCCCTGGCGCCCCCACCCCCTCCCCGCCCCAGTCAGAAAGCCACGGAAAGTCGAGATCCAAGGACAGATGTAGAAAAATTCCAGGAAATCTCAGCGAAGGTCACGCAAACAAGCACACAATCGATTGTGCTTTGTAAATGAACATGACTGAGAGGAGCTGCCTGACATGTCAGCACAAGCCGAACAGTTGAGTCTTTATTGAAATGTGGATATGTATTTGTGCCAGCACATTTTAGTTTGATCACACTTTAGTTGTATAGCTGTACTGTTTATGTTTAAATGGCCCAATCAACAGTTTGTAGAATACGCTATCACCTGAGGCCCCACTTATCTTATCAGCCATGTTTTATTGTGTGGCCAAACCAATGGCTGAGTTTCAGTTTCATTTTATCAACAACAATATTCACTTTATACTGGGAATTCTTTTTTTTTTTTTTTTTCAGAAATAGATATCATGCATTACATCATTTTCTGTTTCTGTTTTGTTGTTTCAGTGCATTACCTCAGGCCTGAACCTAAAGTAATAATTAATAATTAAGTAATTAACATGACAAACTGTGAACACCGTTAATCTATGAATTTAAGGTCACCATCAGTTTACAGTCTTTTTAGAAACTGACATAAACTAATATAAATTCATTGCGCAGGTCAAAAGTAACTACACAATCTCTGTGTGTTATTTTTAATTCAAAATATTGATGTAATGGGGCAGGCTTGCTTGATTTTAATAGTAAAAAGAAATTACACTTATGTTGTTTTTCTCACTTGTTCACCTCTTACATTCTTATCTTTGTCCTCTCCCACCTAATTGACTTGCATATCATTTGATTTTTACAGCTGCTTATCTTCTTTTTGGCTAATGCAGAAATTGTTATCAGGCTAAACTACATGTCAAGATAAAAGTCGAAGGTTAGATGTGGATAGACTTTCAGAGGGAAGTCTTTATTTGTAATGCAGATTTGAATTTTGCCACAACCAAGGTTTTACTTTACTTTTTTTTATAGGCGTGTTATTTATGTGGCTAAATCTTACAATACAAAGTAAATAAAAGTTGGATGAATTGACAAGCTGTTCAAAATTTCTTTGGTAAGTCAGAGTCAACGACTCCCGTGAAATAAGTCACCGGACAGCCCCGGTAACGACGCTCTTAATTGAGGGCGTTAACTGGGCGCTTAAGAAGTCCACGTTCACATCAATAAAACAGGAACATGACGCTCGGCAGGTTTTCAGACTTTGTGTGCGTCTCCCTTTATGTTTTAATATTAGATCACGAGTATGAGTGCGATGTACCTGTACCACTCCAGCCCCTTGTCGTAGTTGCGGTCGAAGAAGTGCGGCTCCGCTCCCACCGCTCTGATGTCTGGATGCAGGCGCAGAAACTCCAGCAGCGCCCGCGTCCCTCCTTTCTTCACCCCGATGATGATCGCCTGGGGCAACTTTTTACTTTCCGACTCATTGAGGAAACCTGACATGGCATTATCATCCAACGCCTTCGCCTCGCCTCTAATTTCATCCCACTCGTCTGCTCTGCTGTCCAAATCGTTCTCGTTGTTCAGTAAGTCCCTGGACGCTCCTAAAGAGGACTCTTGATTGTCAGCCTCGGCATCGTTTTCGTGTCTGCTCACCGAGCCGTACGTCAGGTTTGGCACAGTTGAGCAGTAGCCAACACAGCAATATATCATGTACACCCAAAGGGACAGCATTATGAAGAACGCAAAGAGTTTGTTTTTCACGTGGGATGATGGCACAACATGTAGACTGTGTATAATCGAACTATATTCCATAGGACCGCCGTGAAAAAGTTATATTCCAGTTAACAGGCATCTTTGCAAAGCTGTCTCATTCCTGTGCCATGGCTCAAATCCTGGACAACCGGTGCGCAGTTTCCCCACGACACAAATTGTCGCCGAAAATGAAATTGAACTGACATACGTTCACTTCCTGCTTCAATTCTTTTTCTGTACCAGTTGAGTGAATATTCTAATTCTTAAAAGAAATCTGAAAAAAAAGCCAGTTGAGCGTTACGCGCGTCAGGGACTGAGTTTGTCTCCCATCACCGGCTCTCTGTGTGAGCGCTCACTCCCAAGCACCAAGTTATCTTCGCCAGGCAGCAGCGTCAAGCGTGCCAGAATATGAACAAATCACTTCCGGTGTGACCTTTCAAAGTACACCTGGTGATCATGTCGAGTTGTAAATTAACATGTTAAATTACGTTTAAACCCAGGATGAAAGAATAGGCTACATCACGCGTTGTATACATGATTTGTTTAATCAATATTTTTTTATTTTTATTTTAGACTGCAGGGTTTTCATATATGTACTCTTATCTTATCAACAAATCAGCCACACCATTAAGACCACTGCCAGGTGAAGCATAAAGTATAATATAACGACCCAACAATAAATCCTCCCTTCATTAGAATTATGAAATACAATTGTCAATCTGATTGAGAGTGGTGCTGATTTATTAAAATTATTAATTCATATTATTAATTTATTAAAATAATTTTACTAAAAGCTTTTGTCAACAATAGGCTACTTATATGCAATTCAACTAAAAAAAAAAAAAAACTGGGTTAATTGAGCCGATGTGCTTATATTAAAGCATATATTGAACAACTTTAGAAATAACTGTCAGTAATTCTTAAAATTAGGGTAACAACCCCATACATCTGTAACCTAACATACATATGTCTCTGTCGAGACAAAATTTCTCCTTAAATATGTATGTAAACATGAGGGTCTGTACTAAATACCTAAGCACATTACTTTTATTTTGATAGTTGTATTTCCGGTCTGGTTCTGTCATACCTTGTCTGCTCTGACAAAGAGTCTCAGACACTGAATGGTGAATGACTGCCAGAGGAGCTGAATAATCCCCCTGCAGCATGAACACACTGCAGCCTCCAATGTCAAACACTGGACAGCATCACAAAGTCTATCACAAAATGTGGCATGTTTTTATTTCCAATCAGGATGGAATGAACATGCGGGTAATGTATACCAGTATAAAGTTTCTAAATTTAAGAGCTTGAAATAAGTCACTGATCCAGTCTTTCATTTGGCACAATGCACAGGTTTTTACATCAACTCGAGCTCAATGGCAGGCTTATGTTTTGGATTTCCGTTGAAATGTGGATCACAATTTCTTCCTTTAGAATAAATAAATAAATACATAAAGAATACAGCTCCCACCATACATACTGACAACTCTGACCAGTTCTTGATTCTTGATCTTCATAAAGCGCCTAAAATCAGGATGAGTTGCAAAAATGATGGGAAACTCTGCTATTAACACTTTTAAGTAAATATTATATATTACATTATGACACATTTCTGTCATGAGACATTACACAAATCGGATGATTTGTGTAACAATTTAACCTGTTGTTACCAGCAGACAAATCAGGCAACACATTTACGTGTCACGGATCAGCTGTTGGTTAACAACCTCACACTTTTCCTGGCATCGTGTGGCCAACGGTTGAGTGAGTCAGATTTAATTGGCCTTGTGTAATTCCTAATTGCCCTCGTAATTTCCAAAAATTTGAACATGCAGTTGTACATAAACAAATGTGATCAGTGTATTTTAAGGATCCATAAAAGTTAATAATTTACTCTCGGTGATCCAGCCACTGCAGCCATCCTGTGACGATGATGTGTGATAACGGAGGACCAAAAGTTTGGTCTGTGTGCTTGTGCCAGCACCTCCTCTTGGTGAAGGGTCAAAGGCCTCCAGTCCCACTGCACCCCTGAGCTAGCAGAGGATTAGCAGGATTACCCCAGAGCTGCCATGTCAGTCAGAGTTTCACCAGAGATGGCCCTGCCCCCTTCATCTAAGCCCCTTATCTCATCTCTCAGACACCGCTGTATATGATATATGTGTGTGCTGTTTGTGTGTGTGTGTGTGTGTGTGTGTGTGTGTGTGTGTGTGTGTGTGTGTGTGTATTTTCTAATCTGAGCAGTTGCCTTTTCACAGTGCATGAGCACAAGATAACCTGTTTAGGAAGATGTGTGCGTCGAGGGGTTTGGTCGTGATTTGCCCTTCCTCTGTGCACAGGCCGTGTTTGTCTTTGCTCTGTAAACTGGCAACTCTCTGGGTGGAAGTTGAATCGTTGAGTTCAAGTGTTGAAATGTTGCAATGTACTTCTGCAATTTGAATCACCGACTGATGCGTTGTTGCACAACCAGAGATCACGTTCTGAGAAAATGATCCACAAATATAACCAAGAGGAAGTTCCTGCACTTTTCTTTTGAAAGAGTTACAACGTGTTTATCTAACGTGGCCTTTTTACAACAAAGTTTTAGTCACAGCTGAAGTTCTTCTGACAAATTCAGTCTGTTTTTGCTGAGCGTAAACAAAATGGAGCACTCTTATGAAGCACAGCCAGACGAACAGAGTAAACAAATGTAGGGTGTCCTTAATGGATCCAATACATTAGTTTCTCAAATTGTTGCGACTGACTGAATCATTTTTAATTCGACTTGAGACATATTTCTGCCCACCTGACAAATGAATGAAGTCCAATATTCACAAATTCTTTAGTACCTGTTTGACTTTTTTTTTTTTACATTTTTGGAATTATAATTTGAATGGACTTTGCAGAAACGTTTAATTGAAAACAGCAAATTATTACCTAGTCCAACATTAATGTATCAGGGCATACAATATAGCAATGCAGTATCGTGTCAAAGCATGTAATACACCTGTCAGTCCACTAGAGGGTACAGTGTGAGAGAAATGTTTTTCCTCGCAGAGGTGTGAGAAGTAAGGTGCCTGAGGTTTAGGCACCAAAAATCACATTTAGGAAAATAAGTATTTTTAAGTAAATAACATCAGTCATGCGTGTTACTTCACGTTTCTTACATCATAACGTTATGTATGCTAACTTACTTAAAAGAAATCCATTCTGGCGTCGGCTTGTCAGAGACTCCAACGTGAGTTATCCTGGCGACAGTTGTGTCGTTTTTTATTTAACCATCCCTGACCTTCTCCCCAAGCAGACTTTTATCACTCTTAGTATTTTGTCACATCACCTCCTTCTTAGATTCTGGTCGTACATGCAATGTACTTTTCTAAGTGATGTCAAACGTGACACTGACATGGTATTCTCTGGAGGATTGACGGGTGTACTGCACACTTTGGCATGATACTTGGCTGAACATAGTTACCTCTTTATATAATCTTAAAAATGCTCAGGGATATTTTAAAATACAGCACATTATTATTACAATTTGTTTAAAAAATTAACATTAATTTATTGTAAAATCACTGGTAATATTCCACTGAATAAAGTACAAAGAAAACATTATTTGAGGGATGATTTTTGCTTTTATTTGACTG